>NW_027202649.1:2997500-3482196 GCF_024711535.1 Dipodomys merriami
CACACACACACACCCCACATTTTCTTTTTTTTTTTTTGTGGGGGGAGTCCAGTTCTGGGGCCTGAACCCTGGGCCTGGGCGCTGTCCCTCAGCTCTTCAGCTCAAGGCTAGCGCTCTACCACTTGAACCACAGTGCCACTTCCGGCTTTTTCCTTTTTTTGCTTATGTGGTGCTGAGGAATCAAACCCAGGGCCTAAGGCATGCAAGGCAAGCGCTCTACCACTGAGCCACCTTCCCAGTCCTACACACCACATTTTCTTGATCCACTCACCCACTATAGGGAAAAATTATGTTAAGACTCAGAGAGATGTAAGACACATTTTCTCTCCTCTATGGATGGAAGTTAGATCTAAATGTAAGCATATATGACAATATATCCAAGCACGCTGACTGAAGTATGATGTGCATGCAGGGGAGGATTGAAGTGGTGTAAAGTCCCTTGAACAACTGACAGTTCTTACCAAGTGAATACCAGCAAGCTGAAACGAAGGCCAAGGGGTAGATGGAGGGAGGGAGGAAGGGTGGGCGAATGCTGTCCCCATATTCAAAGTACTGAAACTGAAAACTGAACCGGGTAACTTGAGGAGAAGGGTGGGGTCTGAGAGGGTGGGAGAGAATAATGGAAGGGGTGACACTGGCATGTCACACACCGACGGGCGGAGTGGGAACTCCTTTGTACAAGATAATTTTAAAGATAACTTTAGAAAGAATGCTCTTTTTCACGCTCCACCTTCTCTTTGGGGCACTGAAAGATTAGCTGACGAGTATAAAATGCTTAATAGAGCTTTTTCTGCAATTAAAACCAATCACCACTCTTAATTCACTTGATTCAAAGTCCTGCTTCTTTCAAACAGACCTAAATATTTCATAGCTTCTTCTCTGCTCTCCATCTTGCATTTCAATGATGAGAATTAATATCAAATAAGTGCAAACTTGCCAGGCATGGAAGTGCAACCCTGTAATCCCAGCACCCAGGAAGTCAAGGTAAAGAAAACTCCAAGTTTCCAGCCAACCTGAATTACCTAGTGAGAACCTATCTTGAGAAACCAATGGCTCGAGCAGGGGCTTGGTGGCTCATAGCTGTAATCCCAGCTACTTGAGAGGCAACCCTGTCAAAACAGTTAGAGACATCCTCCTCCACCGCCATCTCAACCAGGGGCTAGGAGTGGTGGCATGCACCTACCATTCCAGCATACTGGCCATCCCAGTGGAAATGCAGGATCACCATCCAGGCTAATCAATGGAGAAACACAAGACCCTCTTATGAAAATAACATAAGCACAAAAAGGTCTGGATGCATGGTTCAAGTAGTAGAGCACCTGCCTAACAAGCCTAGGGCCCTGGATTCAACCTCCAATACTGACTGCCCCAAAATATTTTTTTTAAATAAAAGAAAGGGTTTCAATGTAATTCAGTGGTAAAGTGTTTGTCTAGTATGCACCAAGATCCTGGGCTAGCTCCACAGCACTGTGATATGATAGATAGACATAACAGATATAATTTTATTCTTTGCCAGTACTATTCTCTCTTCCCCAGCTCCTTCTCAATACTTTGTGTAAGGGTAATATTGTCATTTAAGGAAAGAATGGTACTTTGCACTTCCATGCCACTTATTTTTTTTTTTTTTACACAGTGGTTTCTAAATTATCCAGACGTTAAAAAAGAATGGCTGTCGGATTACACCACAGAGAACGCAAGCCACCACCCGTGAACTGTTCTCTAGAAATGCTGCAGAAGACAGCGTTCCCAACGTTGAACATAATTAGGTAATTCCCGAAGCTTACTCTGACTCTAAAAGCTAATAAATGCCTCTCAAACTCCTGTATACTTCCACGTCCCACACCACGGAATAGGGAACTCCAAACTATTCAAACTAAAACCAATGTCATATAATAATTCTTTTTTTAAACACTGGTTTTTCTGTCTGCACACACATCTCCCTAGAAATCTGGACCCAGAACCAAGACAGCTGACTCAATTCATTGACGTTCAAAAATCTCTCACTGGTGCTTTGGGATAATTACCTGAAGAAGTACTAATGGCGTTTACATTTTATTTGGGTATGACTGGGCTTCTTTTAGAGCAAAGGCTCTAGGTTCTAAAGTGCCTTATGAAGAATTGATGAGCCCCATTATTTAGGAGGTAAGAACCAAAAGAACTCGGTTCACTCTGACTAGCTAGTGCCAATGTTTGTGCTTACAATTAAGGAAGGAAAAGGTCAAAATCTCAAGTTTAATGGGAGTTACCCCCCTGAGGGGCTCTGTCTCCAAAAATAATCATCGGCGAGAGGAGCCCTTCAAACACAGGAACTGGATGGAAATATAATTCAGTTCTTTCATTGTATGCGCCAGTACTGGGCTGGAACTCCAGCTGGAACTCTACCACTTGAGCCACATCTCCACTTCTAGCTTTTTTTATGATTAATAAGAGTCTCACAAACTTTCCTGCCTGGGCTGGCTTTGAACCATCATCCTCAGATCCTGATTGGCTAAGATTACAGACGTGAGCCACCAGGCTCTGGCTATGATTCCACTCTTAAAAAACCTGAGGAGGTTTGAGACCAGCTTGCTTACTGGAACACAAACACAACAGCTGCTGACTGTTGAGAGGTAGGGCTGAAAACAAGAGGGCCTTCCCCCAGCCTGTCCACGAGGACTAGTTGTGTTAAGGATCATCAGACCCTGCCTCTCTGACCAACTTATAGTCTAGAAAAAGAAATGGTATTTTGAAGAAGTAAAAATAGAACCCAATCTAAGCCTTAATAAAGATACTTAGGACCCCCTAAGAAGAGGACCAAGAAGCCTAGTGATCAGAAAGTGGATTTAAAGAACTAAACTCCAGCACTGAGTTTGGAGACGGTTCAATTCAGCATAGGGGTAATCAGTTAATACAAGCTCAACCTGATGGCTGCGTGTGTCGCTTTTCCTGACAGACAACTGATGTCTTCAAGCCCGTTCAAGGGTTACCTTTGCCATGTTTACATCCAATGTTTACCCAGAACGAGAGGAGGAATGATGATTCACTAACAAACTTCAGCGATGCGTTCCTAAGTTCCTCCACAAGAAGGCAGCAGCTTGTATCTCCTAGGCCTGGCTGAAAACAAAGCTGGGTTCTGTGAAATTAAAGGTCTCTGATTCTCTGATATTGCCAGTCTGACCCTTATCGTTCATGAATTTGGCCCTGGGGGGTTGTCAATAATGAATGATTCAAGATGCAAGTGCAGGAAAAAAAATAAACCAGCCTACCTCCCCATTCCAGTACATTCCAAATGCTGAAAATCGTCAATCCAAATGAGAAGCCTCTTGGCCCATTTGCATTCATTCCCCTCCTAAGCATTTGCTCTATACAATGATCATAAACTTAGTGACTTACAGTTCCGCAGATGGGAAGTCTGACGCGGGTCTCCTGAGGCGAGCCACGCGGGCAGAGGCCCAGTTCCTTTCCCCAGGCTTGGCTCCTTGCACTGAGCTTTGCTCCCCGCCTCTGAAAGGTGCGTATGGTACCCACAGCCCTTGGCCAATAGGCCAAGAGTTAGTCTGCCCCTTAATAAAGATCAGCTGTACCATTCTAGCCACGCAGCCCCTCGGTCTCTCCCTCTCCCTCCTTCCTTCTCCCTTCCCCTCCCTCTCCTCCCTCTCCCTCCCTCCCTTTTTCTCCCATTCTTCCTCTCCCTTTTCTTCCTTTCCCATCTCTCTCCATCTCCCTTCACCTCCTCCTCTCCCCCTTCCCTGTGTGTGTGTGTGTGTGTGTGTGTGTGTGTGTGTGTGTGTGTGTGTGTGTGCTGGTATTAGAGTTCACACTCAGAGCTGCCCACTCTGGCTCAACTTTTTCATTTAAGGCTGGCACTCTACCACTTGAGCCACACCTTCCGGAACAGCTTTTCAGTGGGTAATTGGAGATAAGAGGCTCACGGACTTTTCTGCCCAGGCTGCCTTCGAACTGCCATCCTTAGATCTCAGCCTCCGGCTTCCTAGCATGCCCAATGACCTTGGGTTTTTTGTTTGTTTGTTTGTTTGGAAATAAAAATGCTCCTAGGCCCTCTATGCTTAGATGTGATCACTGTATTGACAGATGGAGCAAGTTCCCTGCCCCGGGTGGGGTGGGAGGCAGTGGGGGAGAGGGGGTGAAGCCCCCCATTGTGGGTCTTCTCCCACATCTGGAATGCAATGATAGAGATGTGCCAGGCACAAAGCCGGGACTCTGGCTTTGAAAGAGTCGTTACTCTTAGAACGTTTTTATTTGGATCCTTTTAGCCTCAGGGGGGAAAATGTTTATTTGATTTCTTATTTTTTTATTGTCTACATACCTTTGGTGACTCCGTTCAATTTTCTATCCCTTCAGGTGAACTAAACATAGCAACAGCAATGACCCTGGAAATCATGAGTAAAATAGCCACAGGTCACATGCGTGTGTGTGTGTGTGTGTGTGTGTGTGTGTGTGTGTGTGTGTGTGTGTGTGTGTGTGTGTGTGTGTGTGTGTGTGTGTGTGTGTGTGTGTGTGTGTGTGTGTGTGTGTGTGTGTGTGTGTGTGTGTGTGTGTGTGTGTGTGTGTGTGTGCTTGGCCTGAAAAACAACCCAGGAAATCAAGTAACAAACCCCAGACCCACCTCCAGGTCTGGGCTGGAGCTCATAAGCCTTGAACTAACTTCCCAGAGGAACCCACATCTCTGGGGCCTGGAGTAAATTCTGCATTTCTCAACCCTCACTAATCTGCATCATGAACATTCTCTACTAGAAGGATTAAATGCTTCTCTCCTGGGTAACATCCATCCAGATGCATTGTATTCTTTTTTTTTTTTTTCGGGGGGGGGGGTCCGGTTGTAGGGCCTGAACTCTGGGCCTGGGCGCTGTCCCTCAGCTCTTCAGCTCAAGGCTAGCGCTCTACCACTTGAGCCACAGCACCACTTCTGGCTTTTTTCTTTTTGCTTATGCGGTGCTGAGGAATCGAACCCAGGGCCTCAGGCATGCAAAGCAAGTGTTCTACCACTGAGCCACCTTCCCAGCCCAGATGTATTGCATTCATAAATGGCTTTGGTAAATGGCAGTCCTTTGTACAACTACTTAAAGATAATAACTTTTTTAAATTAAAATAATTGTTTTTATAAAGCTTCTTTCCAGCCTGAATACTCCAAATTTTCAGAATTTATATTCTAAATTGGGGGGGGGAGGGAATTTGTGATTTTTAAATTAACATTTCTAGGTTAGAAAGAAGAATCAATGATTATCTTTGTTTGTTTTGTGCCGGTTCTGGGGCTTAAACTCAGGGCCTGGGCACTGTCCCTGAGCTTTTATGCTCAAGGCTGGCACTCTACCACTTGAGCCACAACTCCACTTCTGGCTTTTTGGTGGTTAATTGGAGATAGGAGTCTCTCAGACTTTCCTGCCCAAGCTGTCTTTGAACTGAGATCCTCAGATCTCAGCCTCCGGAGTAGCTAAGGTTACAGCTTAATGATGATCGTGTTTTAGGTTGCAGTCAGCATCTGCCCTCCCGTGAGAGAATGATGCGTGGGAACTGGAAGCATTGTGGATAGAGTTCGACCTAACCCAGAAGCAGGTTGTACTTTTTTTTCCCCAAGATGCTATCTTAAAGTCCACTCCACACTTTCAATTCAAGAATAAAGAGAATGACCGATGAGCACGGACGTGTTTCAGCTTGTCACTCTCTCCACAGATAAAAGGCAGACCTGAGCCAGGCTCCCTGTCAAGGCTCCTGCCCACACAGCCGCAGGAATTAATATGTCTCATTTCTGCCATCCTTTGCTGTACTCCAACCTGGCTCCATGATGTGTTGCCTGGCACAACCACAACAGGCAATGAATGACATAGTCATCCGAGGATTCAGAGTCACCTAATCTGAATCCTGAAAACACATTTTAAGACACAATTCACAATGCAATACACCAAGGACAATAATTAATAAATGCTAACACAAGAATTGTAAAGATCAACCTGGGTGCCCTGTGGTTCACACCTGTAATCCTAGCTACTCAGAAGGCTGAGATCTGAGGATCTTGAGTCAAAGCCATCTGGGGCAGGAAAGTCCATGAGATTCTTTTCTCTGACTAACCAGAAAAAAGTGATAGAGTGCCAGACTTGAGCAAAAATAGTTAAGGGACAGAGACTAGGCCCTGAGATTGGCACAAAATGAAAGAGAGAGAGAGAGAGAGAGAGAGAGAGAGAGAGAGAGAGAGAGAGAGAGAGAGAGAGAGAGAGAGAGAGAGAGAGGAAAAGAAAGAACGAAAAAGAGGGAGGGAGGGAGGGAGGGAGGGAGGGAGGGAGGGAGGGAAGAAAAGAAAGGAAGAAGGAAGGAAGGAAGGAAGGAGGGAGGAAGGGAAGGAAGGAGGGAAAAAGAAAGAAAGAAAGAAAAAAGAAAGAAAGGAAGGAAGGAAGAAAGGAAGGAGAAAGAAAGAAAAAGAAAGAAAGAAAGAAAGAAAGAAAGAAAGAAAGAAAGAAAGAAAGAAAGAAAGAAGGAAAGAAAGAAAGGAGAAAGAAAGAAGAAAGAAAGGAAGGAAGGAAGGAAGGAAGGAAGAAAGAGCTAAAGGAGCAAGAAAGAAAGGGAGACAGAAAGAAAGGAAGGGAGGAAATGATCAAATGAACTCTGTGCTGTTACAATGCCTGGCATTTTTAAGGAAATAGTTTCTCCATATAAAACCAGACAGTGAAAGAAGATAAAATTAACTGCCTCTAAAAAAGCTGACATTGAAGCAGGACTGAAGCTTTGGGGCTAGATAAAGACATCAATTTGTCCACTCTTCATACGTATGGTAAAAATCATGATGGGATGTAAAGGGAAATAAAAGTTAATGATTTTGGAACGAAGCCGCATGACACAAGTGCCCCACTGGGAATAAACAGACCAAGAGCCAGTTAGAGGGCTCCGTGAGATGAAGGTCAGTTTCCAGACCATTCTGCACAATCGATACGATGCCTTGGACTTGCAATAGGTTTCATAAGTCACAGATTGACTAGGTCATGTATCAACTTCCAGCCTGCATAGTTCTTGATGCCTCTCATCAACAAGCATTGCTGAGCAAGAAAGAAATTTGTGATCAGAATCTTCATTTGGAGTGGGCCACTGCCCACAAGGAGGGAAAAGAGGATGGGGGTGGTGGGCAACCAAGAGCAAGCAGAGTGCCACCGCTTTCAGACAACCATCTCTGCCAATTCCAGACTTGGTTTCCAAAAACGAAAGCTGAAATTGTCACCTGAAGCTTTCCTCTGACTGTCCATTTCATTGATGAGGTTTGTCACTATAAAATAACATCAAACTGGGCACCGTGGATCAAGCCTGTAACCCTAGCTACTCGGGAGACTGAGATCTGAAGATTGCAGTAAAACCCATGAGGCTCTTATCTCCAATTCACCAGCAGAAAGCCATAAGTGGACCTATGGCTCAAGGGGTAGAGCACTAGCCTTGAGCACAAACGCTCTGGGACAGCACCCAGGCCCAGAGATCAAGCCCCAGTACTGGCACAGCAAAAAGAAAAAAAAAATTCCACAGCAGAAAAAGTTCAGGAAACTCTTCTTTCTGATATGACTTTCTTTGTGAACAAGAAGAACTATTTCTTAAAGAAGGAGGCTACAAAACAGAGAAAGAACAGTACATACTAAGAAATCTCACTCGCTCCTTGTGCATGTACTGAGTCAGGCATTCTTCCTGGTGCTAACGATGAGAAAAATACTCAAAAATTCATTCCCTCCTAGAGCTCCTACTGAAGGGAGATAGAAAATACACAAGTACATAAACATGTCTTCTACAGTATCCAAGAAGGCAAGTCACATACTGGAGAAAACAAAGCAGGAAAGACAAAAGTGATATTTGTAAGAAAGGGGTTTCCAGGGGCTTCCTGGTTCTGGCCACGCCCACTGCCCAGGCAAGGAGAAGACAAGGACTTAGACTTCACCCCAGCTCCTATTTGTAGGTTGACCATTTTGAGCTAGCAATGAAGAACTATGTAAAATAGGCAAAGTCCAGAAACAGTAGCACACCCCCGACTCTATCTAGCAATTGATCTGCTGAACCAGAAAAAGAAAACTCTTAACTCTGAGTATAATAATCAGTCACCCTAACTCAACACTGGGCCATTTCTATAATCCAGACATCAATCAAGCACTGCACATGGAACTGATTCCATTCTCATGCCACCTCCATAAGGCTTGCTTGTTATCAGCTGTCTCACAAGTGGGGAAGACCAAGACAGTACAACTCATTCTTTGAAGAGTAGGCATCCTAGCTCCAAACACTGTGCTGTTAATACCCACTGCACAGCCTCAACTAAGAAACTGTACCCTCTTGGACCACCCAAGCGATCCACCACTCTGCATCTGAGAGTCTAGTTGAAATCTCCATGCACACAGCCGCTGGGTAAGGGGAAACTCATGCCTTCAGTACAAGACTTAGTGCATCCTTTAATACATCCGGCTTCCTATTTTCCACCTCTGTGCACCTGATCTCTATCCAAGCTTCCAGAAAAGTCTATAAATAGCACACCATTTAAACAGCTGCTTAGACTCAACACTTAAGCTTTGACTCGTCTCATGGCCTTCATCGGATCTGCTTGAAAAATCCTCCAAAAAATTCCCAATTCCACCGCCAATCCCATTCGGGCTTCTCTCAGGTTTTCTTTCAGGAGCACAACAACCTTGCGGCTAATCTCCCCATTCCCTTTGTCCTCCAAACACCAATTTTCCATCATAGTGGTTGGAGAGATCTTTAAAAAAAAAAAAAAAAAAAGCAGGGGGTGGGAATAAAAGTAAATGTGATTCTACCACACACAGACTGACACACCTAGCCTGACTCCTTCTCTATTAGTCTGCAGTTTTCAGAGAAACTGTGTCATAGGACACAGAGACACAAGATTTAAGAAACTGGCTCACACTGTTGTCAGGGCTGGTGAAAATCCAGGACAGATCAGTAGGCTGGGAATACTAGTCAGAGTTAGATTCCAATGGCAGCAATTCTATGTTCCACTCTGAAAGCATAATCCTTCCAGTTTGTGGGCCCTCAGTCTTTTATGGCTCTCAGCTGACTGGATATGGTCAATATTGTGGAAGATAATTACTTCCTTGGAGTTGGTTGATTTAAATGGAAATCATATCTAAAATATACCTTCTCAATAGCAACTAGATGGATCCGACATTAGGCTCCACAGCCTGGTCAGGTTGTCAGGTAATTAACCTTCCTGGCTTTCTTTTCTCATTACAATCAGAACAAAGCCTTGGCCTTCTGCACACACTTGCTCTGTGTTCTGGGTTACCTGGCCTTCTTACCATCATCCTAGGTCTTTAGATCTATGTCTCCCAATTGGAAGAAAAAAAAGTGGAGGCTTGTTCACCTAGAATGTTCTTCCTTCACAGACCCTCACGCTGCCCGCTCTCTTACTTCATTTAGATCTTGGCTGTAATGTCACCTGCTCAAAGAGGCCTTGCCTGGCTAGCTGATCTCAAACAGACCAGGACCTCTCATGGCTCTCTGACCCTCCCCTCTGCCTTCATCCGACCCACCAGTCCTGAGAGTTGTTATTCATTTGTGTACTGTCTGAAATGTTAGCTCAACTTTTGTTCCTTGCTGGGTAAAATTGTAGGTGTCAAGAAATGAGGTGGAAGGGAGGGCCTGGTGAAACTATGGCTTTTAATCCTTTGGCAGAAAATAACTGTGGAATGTGGTGTGAAGGAAACAGTTCCTTATTTGCTATGATTTATAATCCATGTCATCTTCTTTTTTGTGTGTTTTTCATCTTAAGCTTCTTGCTAGTCCTCTGTTTGGGGGATTTTTAGGAGGTTAATGACACATTAGCCCAGTTTTCAAGGACTGGCCACTTCCATGTCTGCAGACTCAAATAGAAGCTTGAGGTCTCAAGCCCCTCTCCCACCCCCGTCCAGTGCTTGACCATCCCACCCCACTGATGCCTCGATTTCACGTTGCTTTATTTAATAAACCTACTCCTGCCTAACTCTTGCATTCTTTCTCCAACAAGAACAAGAACTCTCTGGCCCCCAGACTGGTAACCAGGAACAGCTAACAAAGCCAGGCTCTGGTGGAAGAATAGAAAAATGAGTGGAACCAATAATAACATTTTTTTACATTTGGATTAATAAGGAAGTTGCTTATCTCTTAGTTTCTAATGTGACTGATCCAGAAGGATCTTGAATGTTCTTTATTCCCAGTTGACAAATTAAATGGCCAAATAATAATAACAACAATTAATAATAATAATAATTCCTGCACTGTGTCCAAGAAATAGGTTCAGGAACTCAGGGCCCACTAGTGCAGTTTTATTGGTGATTTGTTCTAGGTTTTGAAAGAGGAGCCCACGGTTGGGTTATTTCATATGCCATCTATTATTTTATTCCCTACACTATACAGAGTCTGAAAGTTCAATGTCTGTCCTGATAAGAATAGTCCTTTGCATAGGTAAAATTCAAAGCCAAAATGTTGTGGCTCCAAGCAGTGTTCTTAGTGGCCTGGACTTGCTGGGTTCCCACCGGGGCCTGTACTACAAGCATCCCCAGCACCCCAGTGCAGCCCCCTACAGGATGACTGCAGTAGTGCAGTCTCTAGAGGACCAGCATCCTTCCTACCAGCCGTCTCTCCCATTCCCAATACCTGAGGCTGGGTTTGCTAAGCCCTCACTCCAGGCCCCCCTCCGCGGCTCACAGGAGAATTCTCACCTCTACTATGTCACGGTCCCAAGTGTGCTGTGAATATCATGCTTTCATCGTTCTTCTAGTGATTGTAAAATAGTACTAACACATCAATGAAATCAGTGAAGTTGGGCCTTTCATTTATAAAATGGGTACTTCAATTTAAAAAAAAAAGAAATATAGTTGTAAAAAAAAAAAAAAACCCAGCTCTACTATAGTAATTATGTTTGTGTGCACCAGCCCTGGGATAAGTCTGCCTCTCTGAATCTCATGTGGCTCATTGTACACAGACAGGATGGTTGGAGGGTGGGGTTGTCTACGAAGGCGTCTCCAACCCTGAGGGGCCTGGGCGTTCAACTCAAACCTTGTTGATTTTGCTTTCAGATTTCACATCCTTTAATTCCCTCCCCCCCTCCCCCTCAGTGAAATGTAATCGTGTGCTCCTTAAAAATAAACTCTGCCCTGTATTCCAGAAGCCCTTCAAATAGTCTTGTCACCCCCTTTAGTGGCCCCTGTGAGCCTGCCAGTAGTCCTCACTTCAGGGCAGCTCTGATTTGTGCTTTTTGCTTCCTTCCAGCTTTCCTCTTTCTTCAAACAGCAGGTACCAGAATAACAAGGCAGATGAAACCAACAGAAACAATGTGTTTATACAGTTGGCTACCTTATCGAGAATGTGGGACTCTTCAGCTCCACACACGATGTCTTACCATCTGCTTCAAGGTATAAAGAAGGTAGTGCAAAGCTAAAAATGGTTATCTAGCTACCAGGTTTGGCACGCAGGTGGGTAAGGTACAAACATTTCTATGAACCCATTTGCTGCAAATTAAAAGGTTCTTAAGCTAAAATTGTCCACTGTTGCTATTATAATGTGGCATTTAATAAGATCTCGATCCGTTCATTTAAACACATCTACAACAGCTGAATGGAGTTGGGCTGTAAAACATTAATTCTTCATTAAACAAATAAAAGGCATCTCAAACTTAACATTTTTCCTGATATTTGCTTTGTGGCTGTGGTGGTAGTGGTGGTGGTGATAGTGTGCGTGTGTGTGTGTGTGTGTGTGTGTGTTCGTGTGTTCCCTTTCTTAGATTTATCCTATTTTAATTAAAGTGGAATAGAAAAGATGTTTGCTTTAAATCATCTATTAGACCTATAGAAAGTTCCTGTTTGATTCCTCCCTAGATCTCTCTCTCCCTATACACCATTTTACCTCCCTCAAAGCAGGAGTTGAGTTTGTAGGTCCAAGTGAAAGCATAATTAAAATAGGACTGTCTTGGGTTCAAATTCAACCAATGCCCCTACAGCGGAGCTGGATTTGTTTTCAAGCTTCTGACTAACTATAGCCATTTCTTACGAACTAAACTCTCCGAGTGCACTGAGGCTAGGACAGCGCCTACCATGAACAGTGGGAACACAGCCGACTGCACACCTGGAATCTCAAGGTGTATTTACTCTCTCCAGGGAGTCACTAACACGGAGAAGAGCTTCCTAAGTACCGCTGGCACACACGTTTTCTCGACTCCATTGAGTTAATTATGACTTTAGTAGCACAGGAATCGCTCTGTCTCTCGCAATACTGTTCCCAGAGGCATGGGAGGTTCTCTTCCTCCATCCCCCGCAGTGAGGCGCTCAGCACGTTGAGGGAACCACCAGCAGACTCTCTCTAAGGGTGGACGGGACCCTTTAGAGTCTCCGCCAGGAAGTTTGGCCCTAGCCAATCTCAGGAGCCTCTGGCCTACTAACCCCCAACATGGCTGATCTTTAAAAGTTCTGATTCAGGGCTGGGAAGGTGGCTCAGTGGTAGAGCGCTTGCCTTGCATGCCTGAGGCCCTGGGTTCCATTCCTCAGCACCACATAAGCAAAAAGAAAAAAGCCGGAAGTGGCGCTGTGGCTCAAGTGGTAGAGCGCTAGCCTTGAGCTGAAGAGCTGAGGGACAGCGCCCAGGCCCAGAGTTCAAGCCCCATGACTGGACCAAAAAAAAAAAAAAGTTCTGATTCATCCTATAAGCTTGACACAGAGCTCAGGAATTTATATTTTCAGTCAGATTGGAAACTAAACCTTGAATTAGTTCTCTCATTGTCCTGTCCCCTCCTTCCTCTCCTCTCCTCCTCCTCCTCCTTTTCTGTACCTTCTCGTGCCCCGTCTCTACCTTCCCATCTTATTTCTCTTCACCCGTCAAATGAGTAAATAAGAACAATAAAGTATGGTGAAAATGTCATTCACTTAAATTCTCTTGTAGGTAGACTCTGAATATGATGGCTAGAAATAGTCTACAGCTGTGGACTTTCATGTACTTCTGGAAGCATTTTGAGATCACATGTGTGATCTATTATGGGCAGGATTGGGGGGGGCTTAGGCAGGGCTTTGCTCAGAAAACTTGACTTGTGACACTACATTTACATTTTCATTGGCATGGCCCTTTAAATATCTTCTCTCTATTTCAGATACACTTTGCTTGTCTATGTTTATTTCCAAAAGGCCTAAAAGAAAGTCTCCCGGGTTCTTTCTTTTTCAATTTCTGCATAATTTTCTCAGCAATTGTTTGGTCTTAAAGAACGTTTCTTACACCACATTTTTATAGGTGTTTATGACCTTGCACCTGAATTTTAAGGCCTCCAGACTTGAGTTTATATTCTGGGGAAGGTGTCTTGGGTTTTGCTTGGCTTTGTCTTGTCTCTCCAGAAAGCAATATGTGCAAGTTATTATTTTTAAAAATGTTCTAGTGTCATTCATTTTATTGCTTGCTTATATTGGCTTTGTCATATTTCTCCCACATCATTAAGTCTAATTACTAATTATCCTTCCCTCAAATTCCTTAGGATAAATTTAAAACAAAGTTGATATCTTACTTTGACTTGATGCACTTTATTTTACAGAGCAAATATTTATTCCATTGGTAAGTATGATGTGCAACATAAATCAAATTGCCAGTACAAACTATATTTTCTTAACAAGATGGCTCTGAATTATTTGTTTTGCTCTCTTTTATGAAAGTCTGTTATTTATCTCTCTCTAAAACTTGGTCGTGTTGTTTTAACATATTCTTAAACACTGGAATTTTTTGTAGTAGACATTATCACTTCATTCTAGCCTGAAAAGATCTCGTCCTCAGAGAATAATCTTAATCAATTACTCTAATTAGAAGGTCACTTAAGCTGGGTGCTGGTAGCTCACACCTATAATGCTAGCTACTCAGGAGGCTGAGATCTAAGGATCAAAGTTCAAAGCCAGCCCAGGCAGAAATATCTGTGAGACTTTTATATCCAATTAACCACCAGAAAACCAGAAGTGGTGCTGTGGCTCAAAGTGGTAGAGTGCTAACCTTGAGCAAAAAAGCTCAGGGACAGTGCCCAGGCCCTGAGTTCAAGTCTCATAACCAACAGGGAAAAAAAAAAAAAAAAGAAAGGAAAGGCTATTTAACAAAATTGGATTGTTTTTGAACCTTCTAATTTCTTTCAGATATTTTTTCTCATTCATTATTAAAAGTACATTCATGAAAGCCGGGTGCTAGTAGCTCACACATATAATCCTAGCTACTCGGGAGGCTGAGATCTGAGGATCATGGCTGGAATCCAGCCTGGAAAGAAAAACTTGTGAGGCTCTTGTCTCTAATTAACCAGAAAATGCTAGATGTGGAGGCATGGCTCAATTGGTAGAGTGTCAGTCTAGAGCCAAAAAAAAAAAAAAAAAAAAAAGCTAAGCAAGAGCTCAGGGACTTGATTTTAAGCCCCAGTACTGTAGAAGGAAAATAAAATCCCAGCTTCTTACTCATAAGTATAAAGAGAAAGCCACAGTAAGCACGGGAAAGGCTGGCTCTCTAGGCTGTGGGGACAGTACCTGCAAAGTGCTAAGACACGCAGAAGGGAGACAATGCACAGATAGTAACGTGCATTCCAGCGCCTGCTACTTCCAAGGCAGTTTGGTCTCTAGCGCAATACGTGCCTTTGTCCATATCTCATAGCTTCAAGGCAAAGACCGCATGCAGGGCGACTCTTGCGTTATGCCCTTCTTCTCACCATCTTCCCTCCTACATATCCCCAAGCAAGATGGACACGCCCGCCATTTTGTCACCCAGAGAGATATTTACACATTTCCAACCAGTCCTTTCCATAAATCGTTGGTTCAAGAAAGGCTCCTTCCTTTTCTCGCTCTTATCCACGAAACACCAAGAAGAAAAGTGAGCAAAAGCACAGCCTCAATGATCTCTAGGCCAGAAACACTCTCCTAGTATATGGTCTCAGGTATCACACCCTGTCTTCAACCAGGTCCTCACCAAACATAGGAATTCCCTGCCTCTATTCACCCCCTCTGAATCTGACGCTGACTCAAAGAAGGTATATTCTTCCCACTGCAGAGAGCCACAGGCAGGTGCTGAGAATGGAAAAGGACTTTGCCCGAACATGGTATACCATGAACATGGTATGCCCAGGTATGCAAATTACTCAGTATGAGAACCTTTGTATGAGTCTTGGCTATGAAGAGATAATAGCTACCAGGCTTAGAGTGCTGTCCTTCAGTCTTGCACAAGAGTCATTCTTGAGTGTGATAAGAGTGATATTGTGGGGGCTGGGAAGGTGGCTCAGTGGTAGAGCGCTTGCCTTGCATGCATGAGGCCCTGAGTTCGATTCCTTAGCACCACATAGCCAGAAAAAAAAAAAAAGCCGGAAGTGGCACTATGGCTCAAGTGGTAGAGCGCTCGCCTTGAGCTGAAGAGCTGAGGGACAGCGCCCAGGCCCAGAGTTCAGGCCCATGACTGGACCCAAAAAAAAAAAAAAAAAAGAGTGATATTGTGAATATCTTACTAGAAGCCAGGACTCCTTGGGGCCTCTAGGATTCAGGAAGAATCCAAACCATACAAGGAGACACTCCACAGTAGAGGAAGAGTTGCACACAAGGAGATAAGGACCATTTGTCTTTGTCTGGAGAAACTGGGAAAGATTCGCTAAGGGAAGGGACTTAAATGCAGTAGAGGACCTACAATGCAGGCCTCCCTTCCAGCAATAGCTCCTTATAAGTTTGGCACATCACTACCTTGTCCACAAAATCCAGTAAATCCTAAATATTAGCAAACCCAAATTCCTTCAGTGGCAGCTGAATATTCTAACTACCCTTCAGTATGGTCCTCTTGATCATCCCTCCCAAACAGCACAAGATTGCTCTTCCTTCTGGCTGACACATACGATATATTCCTTTCCACCTGCCACTTATTCTAAACCTCTATTATTTTTCCATAGGCCGGCTCAAGCCTCCCTTCCCTCAAGAAATATCTGTCCACATAATGAGTATTTCCTTTATTGTAATCCCCTGCTCTTTTGCAGGCCCCAGAATTGTTCAGATGTTATCTTGAAACAATCTGTCATGGAAGAGTGCTTAGTCTCCCGACAGGAATAAAATTCTAAAATGTCATGAGTGCTAGGTGCGAGCAAATGGTTCAAAACGCAGGACTGTAAGAGGCCGTCCCTTCCTTCCCAGGCTGAGCTGTTTTCTGACCAACAAAGCAGCTACAGTCCCTTCCTTTGTCCTGGGTGGGCAGTAACGCCCCCTAGTGTGGGGCTGGTGAAAGTGCATTTGAAAAGAGACTATCAGGAAGCCTGTATCTTTGTCATCTCTGACTTTTCCAGAATTAAGATGTATTCATTTCCTAGAAATGCTATAACAAATAATCCCAAACTGGGTACTTTAATAAAATTCATTGTTCTCACACAGTTAGTTCTAAAGCCAAAAAAATCCAAAATCAAGTACCCCTGAGCTCTACTCCATCCAGACAGGGGCTCTCGGGGAGATGGCACTCCAAAGCCTCCCCGAGCTTCTGCCTACAATCCTTGGTGGACATTGGTTTCTGGCTAGATCACTCCAATCTCTATCTCCATGGTAACTTGCTGTCTCCTCTTCTCCTCTTCTTTCTGTCAGAGCTCCCTTACGTCTCTCTTATTATTAGATTTAGGATATCCTATCATCACAAGGAATCATAATTCGGGATGATGACTTCCTCTAACCATCCACCTCCTAGTTACATCTGCAAAGATCCTTTCACGAAGGAAAGTCACATTTACAACATTTCAGAAGAAGAGCCTGGCTCTTTCAGCAGGCCACAATTTAACCTACTATATAACGTTTCTGAGAATAGCCCAGTAGCCTAATTCCCTGGACATTTTTTCCGTTAAAAAATAATATTTACAAGTTGTACTCATCATTTAGCTGAAGTATCGAGAATTAGAGTCCAAAACTCCTGAGTTATTGATTGAACTATGTGCTCATGGCAAAGGAGATAAAAAGGACTGTCTGTCCTAGATGTTATTGTAATGCAATATGAAATGTAACCATATAGGAAAAAAGGGTATAGGAGAATTGAATGGCCATGAAAACACAATGCATTCTTTTGCCAGACCTGGGGCTTGAACTCAGGGCCTGGGCACTGTCCCTGAGCTGCTTTTGCTCAAGGCTAGCTTTCTACCACTTGAGCCACAGTGCCTCTTCTGGGTTTTTCTGTTTATATGGTACTGAGGAATCGAACCCAGGGCTTCACGCATGCTAGGCAAGCACTCCACCACTAAGCCACAATCCCAGGCCAACCACAATGCTTGTAAGAAAGAGTAAGGAAAGAGCTGAGGATAGTGTTTCACACCTGTAATCCTAGCTGAGCCCCTTATTTCCAATTAACCAGCAAAAAGCCAAAAGTAGAGTTCTGGCTCAAGTGATAGAGCACCAGCCTTGAGTGAAAAAGCTAACAGACAGCTTAGCCGGCCTCTGGCAGCTGGCTAAGGTATTTAAGTGTAATAAATTATCATATATGTGTGTACAAATATATATTTCATATATATCAACCTCCAGTTCCTTCCTGTAAATACACATACATAGGATATGAGCTGCCACTGTGTTTATTCTGCCTTACAGAGCCTTCCTATTTCCATTTCCCCATCTCTACCCATGATCCTGCCCCTTTATCCATGCAGAAGTAACATTAAATCACTTTCACATAAAGACTTAACATCTACTGCCAGCTCGGGGTCAGCAGTCAGGGCTGAGATGGAAAGAAGTGCTGGTTAATAGGGCCTTAACGACTGGCTCAAATGTCTTAAAACATAGACAAACGCCTTTAAATGGCTTCACATCTTTACAAGAGTTCAAAGCCTCACGTACAATAACTACTCCTACTCAGATTATACTGGACTAAAGTTTCTCCATGACAAATGATTACTTTCTTTAGTTAGGGTGGGGAATGGGTAGCTTTCAGTTGGTTCGTAAAGGGGGATGGAGTTGATACTTCAAGGGCAATCCAAGGACATAGTCCATTTATTATGGATGTGCAGTTTGAAAATGAAAATAAGGAAATGGAGAAAGAGACAATCTTCTTGGAAGATCAGGACAGCATGCAGAAAACACATTATGTTTAAATCAGTAAACACAGGGATTTCAGTTGACATCCTGGGCCTATTTAAAAGGAGGGGCTATGTCTAGATGAGTACAGAATTTTCCATGAAGAGCTTCTATCATTAAAGTAGTCATCTTTCTAATCCCCAAAGCTTAGCATACATTACAGAAGAAAATCCTGTATAGCCAACTTGGAAAGATAATACTTGACGATTCCATGTCTCCCCTGCCTGGTCCCCTCCATCAAGAGAGTACTTCCTAAATGCAACATGACCTAAGGAGGTAGAATTATCTTATTATTATTGTACTTGCTCTCTTATAAATAAAATGGCACTGTGTCATCAATGAACCAAGCCACACATGTTGTCATACAGCCCTTATATACCAGACAGATCCCTGGGGCTGATGGGTATCAGCGGTGATCACCTAATAAGTGTTTAGTAAAAGGAGAATTCAGAAGCTATTGGTCCAAAGACTGAATAGCTCAGAAGCAGCCAGCACAGGGTCTTGTGCACATAGTGGTCTTCACCAACAACCCCATTCCCAGCAAAACATTGAGCTCACTGTCAACAGCAAAGCAGTCATTTGAAGCGTGTGTAATCTTAAACTAAGTACTGGTGGTTCACGGCCTATAAGCCTAACTAGTTAGGAGGCTGAGATCTGAGGATTGCGATTGAAAGCTAGCCTGAAAAGGAAAATCCAGGAGACTCTTATCTACAATTACCAGCAAAAAGCTAAATGTGGAGGTGAGGCTCAAATGGTAAAGCACTAACAGGAAGCAAAAATAAATAAATAAAAGGCTAAACAGGAGTGCATGCCTTGGGTTCAATCCCCAGGACAAACATACACACAGTGCATGTAATTTTTTTTAATGTATCCACAGAATTTTAAACATTCCATCTACTAGTCTGTCCTGAATTATTCCAAAAGCAGAACTTCACAGTGCAAAAGAGAACTGTTGTTTTCCAGCAGAACTCTCCATAGCCCAGCATGTTGGAGTCTGCAAAGTTATTTTCAAACAGTACTAATTCCCATGTAGACTATTTCCAAAGAATATGGATCTAGTTCATTGTCCTTTGAACCATAACAAGAGTCATTCCGGAGAGATCTGGAAAGTAGGAAGTGGCAGCCAATCCATGCAGCAATGGGGGCAGAGTGAGGGCTCCAGCAAACAGGAGAGGGGGCCACTGGCCAACAGGCTCAGAATGGCCTCCCACCAATCGCCAACTGCAGAGATGAAGGCAAACGGCCTTACTGGCAGAAGCCCCCAGGTTCCTGAATTTGCTACAGACATTTTTCCTCCCTTGGCCCTTTTATCCATTTGAATGCCTCTAATTCCCTATACTGATTCCTGTCCAGCTTAGAAAACCTAGACCTATTTGCTTTCTCCTCACCAAATCCTGACTAAATCCAATAAAGAATAAAAATTATTCTCAGGTTGATTGCTTTCATGTTTAAAACCAGAAGCAGTGAATTGTATTTCATCCAAGCAACTAGGGTTATATTTTAAAATTAACATTTCCATTGAGTCAGATAATCCTGGTCATTTCCAACCACACTTCCTGCTCCAAAAAGCACTGGAATCACGTGATCAGGTGACTAGCTAGTAAGCCAACATCCATTGGGCCATAGAAGAGCATTCCACTCCACGCAGGCCATACCCTTAAATACTGACAGTGATCCACAAAGTCCCTTATTATCATTTCCAACTTAGAGTTGAAAACATCACAGCTTAGATATGTCACATGCCTCATAACTTTAATCCTGCAGCCAAGAATGAGAATGAGAAATCAAAGCAAGGTCTCTCTTAGTGTTCAGAACCTTTCTGCTTCAGTCACCATGGTTAGTAACCATTGTTCATTACCTTTTTTTTTTTTTTTTTTGGAGGGATGGGGATAATCAATGTAGTTAGGAAACTGAGTCACAAAACTTTGTAAATGTAGTCATGGCAACAAGCTAACAGTCCTGCTGTGAACTCCAACAAGGGTAACTGAACGTGGCCTTCAAACCTCTTTAACATCTTTATCAGGACAAATAAGCCAAAGAAAAAGAGAGACTTCCTAAAGTCAGATTACTAAAGGATCAACACCCACGCTATTATACCAGATGCATACAGATGTCAGGCAAAACCCCAGGTGTGCACAGACATGCTTGACACGCACGCAGGGTTATCCACCAAAGGCTGGCCATTAACATTGCATTGTCCACCTAACAGAAAGCCCCAATACCCTTTTCAATAACCTCTGTCTCCTCGCTCAGACTCCGAAAAGCCCAACTCCAACCCGACCTCTTTGCACAACCTCCATTCCCATGGAAAGGTTACTGCATCTCACTGCTATGCCTCAAAAAGCAGTCCTAGCCTGTTCAGATGGAGAGTCTGGCCCATTCTTTCCTTTCCCCTCCACTTTCCTAACCAGTATAAGGTAATAATATTTGTTTTGTGACAATATCAGCATCCTTAAACCTTTCCTTTATCACTAGGCATGATGCAAACTTTCCCAGTTCGTGCAAGTTGTCCTGTTGTGTTTGAGATATTACAAGACTTTTTCACTACAATCTCAGGGGAGGAGCTTATAAGAATTACAAAGGCTCTAACAAAGAGTTTGACTGAAGAGTTGGATCTCTGTGTGTGTATGTGTGTGTGTGTGTGTGTGTGTGTATGTGTATGTGTGTGTATGTGTGTGTGTGTGTGTGTGTGCCTCATACTGAGGCTGGAACTCAGGGCCTGGGTACTGTCCCTTAGCCTTTTTGCTCTAGGCTGGCACTCTACCAAGTGAGCCACAGCTCCACTACTAGATTTTTTTGCTGGTTAATTGGAGATAAGAGTCTCACAGACTTTCCTGCCCAAGCTTGCTTTAAACCACAGTGCTCAGATCTGAGCCTCTGCCTAGCTCGGATTAGAAGTGTGAGCCATACCCACCCAGCTGGAGAGCTGTATTTAAAACAACCACAAAACTGAAGAAAAAAAAATTCATTCCCAGGTATCTCCTACGAGATAGCTTGCTAGCTATATTCTTCCTGGGTCTTCTATGAAACATATATATTGATACATTTCTTCTTTAAAAAAAAAAAAATCATCACTTTATCAACTTTCTAAACCCGATTCTAGAAACTTTGAGGCTCTTACCAAAAAGCACATGAGTTGTTTTTTGGGTTTTTGTATTTAAACTGGGAACAATACAACTTCAGAGCTCTCTCTTTGGCAGGCAGCGTTCTCAAAATATGCCCATTGGGCTTCATAGTAAGAGATTTGGCTTCACCTAGAGGCAAGAAATTGTACCACTAGCAATTGTCCCTGCCAATCCTTCTACATGACAAAGCACATGTGGATGCAAATGAGCTAATCCTTCTCTGGAAGAGTAAACTGCACCTGGAAGTCGGTTTATAGGAGTAGCAAACAGATAGGAAATGATTGGGAGGTACCCGGGGAATTGCCACACAGCACGCTGGGAAAATCCCCACCTGGGATGACTGAGATAACACCTAGCCATCTCCTGAGATAATTGGCCTGCAAAAGGGATGCATACTAATAATAGAATCAAGTCCTAAGGTTTTCAGCCCTCTGAAAGGTTCAGAGTATTTGCCTCTGGACTAGAGAATTCCTGGGGATGAGGAACCATCAGAGTTCAAACGAATTAATGGCATACACGAGTCATCGACAGGAAGATAGTGTACATCCTGTTAGAGTCACAGGCCATCCCTTCAAATAATACAACAGAGTCTAACAGATTCTGGTCAACACTAGGATCCAGACCTCCCTCCATCATCAAACCACCACCACCACCAAAAAAAAAAAAAAAAATGGTGTTACTGAATATAATTAAAAACAAGGAAATCGTCTTAAAAGAGTTTGTTAATACTGGTCTAACTCATTTTCAAAATATACATTCCTTTTTTTTTTTTTTTGGTAAGTCGTGGGGCCTGAACTCTGGGCCTGGGCACTGTCCCTCAGCTCTTCAACTAAAGGCAAGCTCTCTACCGCTTGTGCCACAGCATCATTTCTGTTTTTTTCTGCTTCTGTGGTGCCGAGGAATCGAACCCAGGGCTTCATGCATGCAAGGCAAGCACTCTACCACTGAGCCACCTTCCCAGCCCCTATACATTCTTTTTCATATGAATTTTCTAATGATAAAAGTTCTCCTTTATGATATATCAAAAGAGATGGTGGGATGCTCGGGTGACAGAGTACATGCATGGCAGATGCAAGGCCGGAGGTCAAACCCCAACTCCAGGAGGAAAAATTACATATACATAATATATAATATATATTCATGTAATTATATCTAACATATAATTATATATTATAAATATTATATATGTCATCTTGCAGACATCTATATATTATATATGTCATATTGAAGATATATATATAGATATAAATGTCTTCAAGATGACATACTCTTCCTTCTGAGAGTTGGGGGTCTACCCTTGTCTTCCTAGATATTAGTCTCTTGCTTGAAACCAAAGGAAGTGAGGTTTGGTGACCTCCACAGATAGGTAAAGAAGGAGGACATGAACTTCCATCTAGTGCCCTTGACATGCTCCAGAGAAGAAAGGAAATTCAGCCATCATTAAATAAATGTCTACAGAACTAGACATATGACTCAAGTGGTAGCACAACAGCCGGGAGCAAAACTGCTGAGCATGAGCTTAAGGCCCTGAGTCCCAAGACCCTGTACCAGCACTAAAGAATTAAATTGCCTCACTCCACCATTCTGAGGAAGATGAGTGAAGCAGCTCTCTCTACAGCCTTGTATACCGCCTGCTTCTCCTCCTAGCCATGCTATTCAGCCATCCTGGATATATATTCTTCCCTCCATTCCAAGTCTCTAGATCATCGCAGCCCAGCCAACATCTGATCGCAACTACCTAAGAGACTCGAAACAAGAGCTGCCAAAATCGCCCGGCTCCAAATTCCTGAACCACAAGAATGTAGACAAGTCAGATGGTGGTTGTTTCACACCACTGAACTTTGACGTCATTTATTATGCACCAATAAAATCTGGAACATCCTAGGAAATGCAATGTGTATTATTCCTCCAACTTTTGACAGACAGAAGCTAATCTCTTTAATGCTTTTCAACTTCTGATTTATAATTTTCAAAGTGCAATTCTGTAACTTACCTCCTTTGGTTGTTACAAATATTATCTGAGGAGGTATAATTAACACAAATCCCTCACTCTGATAAGACAAATACAGCTCAGACTGGTAGCATTTTACTCCAATACCATGCTGCCTCTCAGATACGAGAAGTATTTTAAGCGGCTGCCCACATGGCAGCCAATTCTTGCTTTCCTTTATATGTGTAAATAGTAGGATTCTTTCTCCATAATTTTACCTGCCGTATGAGGAACAGCTCCAATTTCAGGAACCTAAATAAAGTTGAATTTTAACTAACTACAAAAAGATGTACTTGAGGAGGAATCTTAGAGGAAGTGATGATATTGTCCAAAAAGAAATGTACTCATGGGGGCTAGGAAGATGGCTCAGCGGTAGAGTGCTTGCCTTGCATGCATGAGGCCCTGGGTTCGATTCCTCAGCACCACCTAAGCAGAAAAAGCCAGAAGTAGTGCTGTGGCTCAAGTGGTAGAGCATTAGCCTTGAGCTGAAGAGCTGAGGGACAGCGTCCAGGCCCAGAGTTCAGGCCCCACAACTGACCATAAAAAAAAAAAAAAAAACCAAAAAAGAAATGTACTCATTATCTGACTGTATGTATTCATTATCTGTACAACACCTTAATAATAACAATAAAATTATATTTTTTAAAAGACACATGACAACCCTCTTGTTTCACATCTTTAAATAAACATTAGGAATTGATGATGCTCTTAAATCTGAGAAATTGCTTAGTCCTAAGAGTCTGCTAAATCTGACATGCTACCTAGGATTTTTAATTCCTCAGTATGAAAACTGAATAATGACTAAATCAACAAAAGCACATTTACTCTGTGTGTGTATGAGTTTGCATGTGTGAGTGAGTGTGTGTGTGTGTGTGTGTGTGTGTGTGTGTGTGTGTGTGTGTGTGTGTGTGTGTGTGTGTGTGTTTCTGTACACTAGAACCGGGGTTTGAACTCAGATTCTCACACCCTTGTTTGGCTTTTTCTGCTCAGGGATGGAACTCCACTACTTGAGCCACTTGTTGGTTAGTTGGAGAGAAGAGTCTGGACTTTCCTGCCTGGGCTGGCTTCAAACCATGATCCTCAGGTCTCCTGAGTAGCTAGGATTACAGGCATAGGCTACTAGTGCTTCCGTGCCTTTGCTTTTTCCTACAAAGGGCCTTGATGTGATATAAATAAGTATAACTTATAAAAGCTTACAGTCTGGTTGAGATAAATTTGCATATGTAGAAGAAAGCACACTGGATTAGGAATACATTTCCCTGTGTATCTGAAAAAGATGTTTAAAAGATTAAGAATGAAATGCTTTCTAAGTCACAAAGCACTAAGTAAATTTAATACACAAACAGATGTATAAATTAAAACAGAAGGATTTTAGCCAAGATAATTATGGAGTCCTATAACAGTCCTGCTTAGTTTTTAGGAAGTAGTAGATTAAATCTTACTGGCTAGTTCCACAGTGAGATATAAAACTGTGCCTTATTGGCTAGTTTAAAAAGAAATGGCTTACCAAATGCTGGTGGCTCATGTCTGTAATCCTACCTACTCAGGAGGCTGAGATCCTTGCATCTTGCCTGGGCAGGCAAGTCCTTGATACTCTTATCTCCAAGTAATCAACCACCAAAAAGCCAGAAATGAAGTTGGGCTCAATTGACAGATCTCTAGCCCTGAGTGAAAAAGCTCATGGACAGTGTCCAGGCCCTAGGACCAGTTCTAGCTTCAGAACCAGCCTGAAAATAAAATGAAATAAATAGCTTGAGTGGGGCACTAGTGGCTCACACCTGAGATCTAAGGATCATGGTTCAAAACCAACCTGGGTAGAAAAATCCATGAGATTCAAATTAACTAGTAAAATACCCAGGAGTAGAGGTATGGATCAAAAGGCAGTTCACCAGCCTTGAATTTTACCCAAAAAAGCTAAGTAAGAGTGTGAGACCCTGAGTTCAAGCCCTAATAGTGCCACTAAAAAAAAAAAAAAAAAAAAAAAAAAGAGGGCTGGGAAGGTGGCTCAGTGGTAGAGCGCTTGCCTTGCATGCATGAGGCCCTGGGTTCCATTCCTCAGCACCACATAAGAAAAAAAGAAAAAAAAACGGAAGTGGTGCTGTGGCTCAAGTGGTAGAGCGCTAGCCTTGAGCTGAAGAGCTGAGGGACAGCGCCCAGGCCCAGAGTTCAGGCCCCACGACCGGACCAAAAAAAAAAAAAGAGTGAGAGTAGTGAAGAAATGAAGTTACTGGCCAGGCACGGTGGCTCACACCTGTAATCCTAGCTACTCAGGAGGCTGAGATCTGAGGATCAAGGTTCAAAGCCAGCTGGGGCAGGAAAGTCCATGAGACTCTTATCTCCAATAAACCACCAGAAAACTGGAAGTGGCGCTGTGGCTCAAGTCGTAGAGTGCTAGTCTGGAGCTGAAGAGCTCAGGGACAGCGCCCAGGTCCAGAGTTCAAACCCCATGACCGACAAAATGGAGTTACTATCAGAGGCAAGGTGGAAACATACAGGACAACTAACTAAACAAGAAAAAATATCAGATACTGAAAAATACTACTAAGAATATAATTTATAATAATGTAATAACATTTAGTATTAAAAGAGTTTATTGGAAAGGTCTCAGTTCTAGCACAATAGTTATACAGGAAAATGTTTGATAGCATACCTGCCCTCATGCCAGCAGTATACCCTTCCAGTTGGGAAAACAAAAATGACTCAAGACTTTTCCAAGTTTCCTTAGAAATGTTTACCATTGCATGGGGAGGAAGAGGGAAGAAATGACTCTCAGTTGAGAACTACTGTGATCACAGTCACTAGGAGATAGCTTTTAGCTCCTCCAAATTGTTATCATCATCATACAAGAGCACAATGTATACACTGCCACGTCCACCACCCTTCCTAACTACAGGTACCATCTTTCTCTGGGCCCAACGGTGAAACTTACAGAGCCGCTCACCTCAATAACATTCCAACAGAGCCACTCATCTCAATAACATTCCAAATCCATGACATGGGAACTGACAATACCACCAGACACCATAAAGCAGATGACAAGGTGTCCTGAACTATTGACATAGTGAAGAAATTCAATGAGCAGGGCTTCTAAACTGTTACCCAGCAGCCGACAGGAACAGTACACAGTCTGCCCATGTGAAAGCACTTGTCAATGGCTATAAAAGATAACCCATTACCATGGCAGGAAATCAACACTGCAGTAAATTTCAAAAGAAGAAAAAGGAAAACGAAGAAGTTTAAGGGATGGTAGGAAATCTCCAGGGAGACCGTGTGTTCACCTCATAAATGGGAAGAAAGCTGCAAAGGCCTTGACCACTCTAGGTAGGCAATGACCTTGACTTAACATGGCTAGTGAACAGGAGACAAGAGGAAGCTGGAATGGGTGTTTCAAGAGGTTCTAGGCAATGGTTTGTAGACAGACCTTCTCTCCCTTATCAAAATTACTTCAACACGTGCTGGTGGTTCACATCTATAATCCTTACTACTCAGGAGGCTGAGAGATAAGGATCATGGTCTAAAGCCAAGATGTGGCTCAAGTAGTAGAGCATTAGCCTTGAGCAGAAAAGCTAAGGGATTGCACCTAGGGCCTGAGTTCAAACCCCAGTACGAGCACAAAACAAATTAAAAGCACTTTTGAGCCGGGCGCCCAGTGGCTCACACCTGTAATCCTAGCTACTCAGGAGGCTGAGATCTGAGGATCAGGTTCAAAGCCAGCCCAGGCAGGAAAGTCCGTGAAACTCTTATCTCCAATAAACCACCAGAAAACCAGAAGTGGAGCTATAGTTCAAGTGGTAGAGCACTAGCCTTGAGCTGAATTGCTGAGGGACAGCGCTCAGGCCCAGAGTTCAAGCTCCGTGACCAACAACAACAACAACAACAACAAAGCACTTTTATCTTTAACTCAATCCACAGAAAAATTTTATTTGTAATCTACTAAATGACTCATAAAATTAAAATTCACCACTGAACTAAATATCACCACCTTCCTATATTTATGCTAAAGTTTGAAAACATATTTATTAAGAAATTTTTATTATTTTTTGCCACCAGTCCCAGGGCTTGAACTCAGAACCTGAAGGCTGTTCCTGAGCTTTTTTGCTTAAAGCTAGTGCTCTGCCACTGGAGCCACAACTTCTTAAATTGGAAGTAAGAGTATCATAGTCTTTCCTGTCCACCTGACCTTCCTTCCCAACCTCAGATCTCAGCCTCCTGAGAAGCTAGGATTGCAGGAGTGAGCTACCAGCATCCAGCTCTCCATAGGAGGCTTTTGAACACAATATTTCATGTGCTAGAGGAAATATTTTTAGTGAGCGTAAAAAGGAATCTTCAAAGTGATGGATACTTATGACAAATTAATTGATTATCATGAGTTACCTTTTCTTTTTTCTTTTTTTTAATGAGTTACCTTTTCTAAATGATATTCTTACAGATTTGTTTGTAATAGAGAATTGATGTGATCCTCTATTATTATCTTCCAAAGTTATCGGCTTTGCTTATCTTCCACATTGATAAAAATCTAAAGAAACAAAATACAGGGATCTCAGAGCACATAATGTAATTTGCATAAATGAACCATTCAGGTTTTAAGAATTCCTTTAAAATAAGTACCTCTCTCTGCAGCCACAGGACCTGAATACCATAGGAGCAGATAGGATTCTTGGGCTCAGGTTGAGCTCTCTTGAATAGAGTCATGATAGTCAACATACATATGTGAACATGGAACTAGGTAACTTGAAAGTATAGATGGGGTTAGGAGAAATAAGGGAGAAAGATGGAAGGGATGATATTGACCAAAATGCATTGTACTCAGCCAGGCACTGGTAGCTCACACCTGTAATCATAGCTATTCAAAAGGCAAAAATCTGAGGATTGGGATTCAAAGCTAGCCCAGGCAGGAAAGTCTGTGAGACTCTTATCTCCAGTTAACCCATCAGAAAACAGGAAGTGGTGCTGTAGCTCAAGTGGTAGAGCACTTGCCTTGAGCTGAAGAGCTAAGGGACAGTGCCCCAGGCCCTGAATTCAAGCCCTGTGACTGACCCCCCCCCAAAAAAAATGCATTGTACTCATAAACTGTTATGTTTAATTGAAACCCCTTTGTAAAACTACTTAAGGATATTTTTTAATGTGCTTTTGGTGGGAAAGCATGGCAGCAGGTTCTGAAGGCCACAGCGGTTGACCCTCGGAAAAAGAAGTGCATGGTGGAGTCTCCAAATTGGTACAGCCATCCTCATACCGTTAAGTCTTTGATCCTTTACTTACTTAACAGGATTTGTGGCCTATACCTGGCTGTATTGAGAGCTTACTGTCAATCACTTTCCCCTTTTTGAAAAAACATGCAGAGAATCACAAAACTAATAAGTGGGTAGATCTAGTGCTTCAGAATTCCAATTACACATCCAATATTCTTCTTCTCTCTGCTTAATATTTAAAGGAATTTTTGAATACAAATCGTATAAATCACCCAACTGATTCCAGGCCAAGTTTATAAATGGAAAATAATGAATGCTTTGAAATTCTCAGGGAAGTTGTGTTTCTGATGAGGATTTAAAATGGTACAAAAGGAGAAAAAAATAGTATAAAAGGCCTTCATTTCTCAATGTAGCAATAATAAGAGGGGGAAAAAAAGAACAGTAGGGTGCAAAGAACCCACTAAAGAACTAAATTCCAGAAAGATGAACAGGAAGACACAGACACTTCCACACGAAGCAGATAGCCAGTGTGCCAAAATGCAAAAACAATTATGCAAGCCAATACACTTTTACTTCTAGGAATTCTTTTGAGAAAAGTAACATACATACTTACCATGGATTTTATAAGAGATAGGTAAGGTTTAAAAACAATTTAACTACCACACTGGGGAAAACAGAAACTGAATACTGAAGGAGGCACCATTTCTTTGTGTAGAAGCATGTCCACAGCCCAACCTGGGCTTCCTCACAATATGGCTGCCGAGTTCTAAGAGCAAGTATCCCATGGAACAAGAAATAGAAACCATCACCTTCTGTTGTTAAGAATCTGACATCTGGGCACAGAGTCCTGTTTGGTGGAGGCTGAAGAGGGAGAGGGAGAAGGGGAGAGGGGAAGAGAGTGTCACCAGCTGCTCATACACGGCCAGCGGCACCAGCCGTGATCCACCCTCGGGTGGATGGCTCCCCCCATCCTGTCCTAGGCCTATGGGGACGGTTGGGAAGACCCGACCTCGTTCACCTTTGGGGGGCAGAAGCTCCACCCGATGGATTCCTTCTGGAACGACTCCAATGCCGGCTCCAATGCCGGCCTCTCCCCGACCTACCACCAGCTCTTCTACTCCAAGGTGACCTTGACGTCCACTCTGAGGAATCGCCTCTACCCGGTGTCCTCCCGCCATCTGGATGGGGCTGCTCGCCTCCTTCTTCATGGTGCTCACCTTTACCTGCGGCCTGCACATGATACTCAGCCTCGACACCATGCAGCGCTTTGATGACCATAAAGGCCTCGCTGTTTCTTTCACCCAAATCGTCCGAGCTGTGGCACTGAGGGTTTGGGGGTGTGAGGCATCCAGGCTGTCATTGTCACACCTCCTACCCCATACCATGAACCTCCTCGGCCTGTCTGGACCCGGCCTCCACCTGCTGAGGGTCTTCCCTGGGCTAGTCCACCATTCCTGTCGAGATGTACATATTCTGCAAAGCTCTGAGCTCTCTGACGAGCCATAAGTGTAAGGGGTAGCAGATCTAGGGTCTCCCTTCTTATTTATTCTTGTCTGTCCACCGGTGTTCCCTGTATTGGAAGTGCTTATTCCTTGCATTGTAGCGCATGCTCCCCTCAGAAACGTTCTGGGACTTTGTAGCAGCCAGAAGCTTGAGGTGGTGTGAGTTTGGGGAGTGTGTGGAAATATGATTTCACTGTCTGACGAGCTCTGCTAGCATCATGACTTTTATTTCTGTGATGTGATAAGAATGAACAGTATATCCAGATTTCTTTCTGAGGGCTAAAAAAGGGACCTGCACCACAGACCTGTTGGGAGCAATCACTGGGTCTCTGTCATGTTGCCACGAGGCATGCCCGGTGGGAGCTTGGGTGCTCTATTATTCCCTTCCTAATAAAATAAAACCAGGTCACATGAGAGAGGAAGAAGGGGGAGAGAGCAATCACAGTATTAATATATATGTCAAAATGGAAAGTTGAGGGGATGGGGGTACAATAAAAGGGATGCTATTGATCAAGAAACATCATAATTATACACTGGCATGTTGAATGGTAATTAAAGGCCAGGCATGGGTGGCTCACATCTGTAATCCTAGCTACTCAGGAAGCTGAGATCTGAGGATCATGGTTCAAAGCTAGCTGGGGCAGGAACGTCCATGAGACTCTTATCTCCAATTCATCACAGAAAAATCTGGAAGTGGAGTTGAGGCTCAAGTGGTAGAACACTAGCCTTGAGCCAAAAATGAGCTCAGGGACAGAGCCAAGGCCTGGAGTTCAAGCCCCAGGTCCAGCAAAAGAATAAATAAAATTATATATAATTTAAGGAGAAAAAAAGCATGTCTAGTGAAAGAAGTCAGACTAATAGGAGTAGATCCTAAATCCCTATGCAGGAAGTTCAAGAACAGTCAAAACTAATTTGCAGTAATAAAAGATGAGCAGTTGCCCCTGGGAGGTTATGGCTGGAAGTGGGGCACCCAGAAACTGTAGACGAGATGAAATGTTCTTTCTCTTCATTTGCATGTTGACATCTTAGGTTTATACACATGTCAAAACTCAATGAACTGCACACTTATAATCTGCATTTTCTGTACCTAAATTAGACAGAAATAGAGCTGATCAAAAGGCAAGCCCAAAACAAAAGTTATTAAAGTACAAGCACCTCTGTGGTTCTCTACTAGATATTGATTCTGACAAACCAACTATAAAAAAAAAACATAATTAGGACATTTGGGAAAATTTCATTGTGTTCAGGTATTGATTTGTAAAGGCCAAGATATCTAGCTTCAAGATATATTATAAAAAGCTGTGCACAGTATGATCTTATACAGTTAAAAATATTACTTATATGTATTCATAGGAAAACATGGAAGGGAATTATGATCTGGCATTCTATTGTAATCTCTGTACTAGGAGAAGTCATTTCTTTTGTAATTTGTCCACATGTCTTCTAATCTTACACACAATGCACAACAGTGCTTCTGTAACAGAAGAATACATGAATACTTTGAATTTTGTTTGTGAAAGCAGTGTTGAACTTCTTTTTCTTTTTCTTTCTTTATTTTTTTGCCAAATATCACCAAGAATTTTTTTTTTTTTTTTTTTTGGTCAGTCATGGGGCTTGAATTCGGGGCTTAGGTGTTGTGTCTGAACTTTTTTGCTCAAGGCTAGCTTTCTGCCACTTTCAGCCACAGCTCCACTTGCAGTTTTCTGGTGGTTAATTGGAGATAAGAGTCTCACGGACTTTCCTGCCCGGGCTGGCTTTGAACCTTGATCCTCAGATCTCAGCCTCCTGAGTAGCTAGGATTAAGGCGTGAGCCACCGGCGCCCAGCTGCCATTTTTTTTTTTCTGAGTGTGAATTCAATTTAAAAGTCTGATGAGCAGAGCCTGACACCAAAACATACATAGTAAAGTCACCTCCATTAAACCCTTACCACATCAGTGACTGTGTTTTGTGACAATTTTCCTAGAAAGGGGAAAACGTTATACCCAGTTGCGGGTGAGGAGGAACTGTCTACAGAGTCACCAAACTAGCCAAAGGCTAGTCATGCACGGCTCCAGATTCTCCCATCACTTACCATACTACTGCTACACGCGTGTCATTTCTCACAACGCTGTTGTGAGACTGGAGTTGCTCTGCTGGAGAACTAAAGCATAGAATTGGAGTCATTTCCTCAGCGTTAGCCACTTGCCTAGCTAGCTAGTGGTGGAACCAGGACATGAAAGCAACTGCATCCACCACAGACCAGCGAACGCTACACTGCATCCCAGGCTTTATCTGCAAGAAGCAGTCCCTTCATATAACTCCAGGCTTCCACGCCGCACAGCCTAGAAAACGTCTCGATAAGAGAACTGATATTTATGAAGGGTTATTTGAAGGAAATGAGCCTATCCATTTCTTTAGAATCTAGTGCTAAAGCCTGGTCATCAGAACCTTGCCAGTTCAGAACATATTATCTTAGCCTGCTACAAAATTGCTTTCCTGGAATTCAGCATTCTGTCCCTGGCACTTATTGAAGGGTAAGTCAAAAAAAAAGCAAGCAAAAACACATAAATTCCTTCTGTGTGTTTGCAAGTAGAGAAGTCCTCAGAGAATACTGAACCTCATTTACACATGCCCTGTAATTGAGACACGGCTCCAATGAGGACCTAGTGTTTCAAACTAGGTTCTGAATAAAACTGAGCTCCTTGAGGAATTTCCTCAGCATTTCTTTTAAAATTCTAAAAACACTTAAATAGTGTTTACTTCACTCTCAGCTTTACCAATTCAAGTAGCTTTGATTTAAGGCTCTTCATGGATTTACAAAGAAATTACTTCTAAGTTCTCCCTAAACTTAGAAGAAACTGAGGCATGGAGTAATTACTTAATTTGCCCAAAGTCACATAGATTTTGTTTTGGGTGTTTTTGTTGTTGTTTTTCCCCCCTTTACTTAAACTATTTTCTTTGCATGTTTTCTTTCATACTGTGCTTCACAGGCAGAAATTTCCCCAACGCTAACAGCTCCGTAGGATGCTCTCACCTGTAAACACACATGCTGTTCTCCTTTGTAGTTCTAGTAATGCATTACATTTTGCATTTTTTGTTGTTTGGGAAGAAAAGGGTATAAAAATAAGAATAGAGCCAAAGATGGAGAGCTAGGGGAAAAGAATCACAATTATGTAATTTTTTTGGTACACAGTTTCTATATACTAAGCCAAGTACTTTGTAACATGAAACCAAGAATAAACAACAAGTCTGGTGTTGCATTACCAGCTTGATGTAAGTTTGCCTGGAGCTGTGGCTCACGCCTGTAATCCTAACTACTCAGGAAGTTGAGATCTGAGGACTGCAGTTCAAGGTCAGCCCCAGTAGAAAAGTCCATGAGACTCTTACCTAATTTTTTGTATTAAAAAAAAAAAAAAGCAGGTAGTGGCAGTGTGGCTTAAGTGGTAGAGCATCAGCCTTGTCTGAAAAGACCAAGTAAGAGTACAAGGACCTGAGTTCAAGTCCCACTACTGGCATGCACACACACACACACACACACACACACACACACACACACACACACACACACGTCTTACATAAGTTCAAACTAAATCAAATATTGGCACAAAGGTATGAATGGGATTAATTCAAATAAAGAGATTGTTTAGATAAAAGAGAAGTGGATGGCAATTTTTTTTTAATCTGCTGAACCAATTCAATGAGTTCAAGGGGGAAAAGCAAAAGATATAAAAGTATGTTTGTACAGGACTTTGTCATTGTACTGCCCAGAGCTTATCTTTTTGAAGTGATTTTTCTCTTATAGAGGCCAGAAAAGCAATAAATTTAACAAGGCACATGAAGGCATTCAGGGACCAAACTACATAAACCACTTGCAAGAACACAATCATAAGAAGAAATACCTGTTCTTGTCTTTTGTTGGAGATAAGCTACTTCAGCCACGACAAACTTTTATTTGTCATCATTCCCAGGCAATTCGCGTTTAGCACTGAGGTGAGAGTTTAGGTCTGCCCCGAACCAAAGCCACTTCACACAGGGAGATGTTTTTCAACTTGGTAACATCGCTTTTGTCGGAAAAGGGACAAGAATCATATCCCTGGACAATTGATGTAAAAATAAATTCCACTTTATCCGGATACATTATTTCCTATCCACAACGCTTATTGCTGATTCTTCCAGGAGTCACGCTGAAGATTTTCCCAACATTATCTCATAGAACACAAATTGAGGAGCCAAGTGACCTTTCTCCAGGAAAACAGATCATATTCACAGAGCAAGGCCAAGCTCTTAATTACTGCTGCCAGAGTTGGGGGGGGGGGGGGAGGGGGGAGGAGGTTGGTCTTAGCCAAGACAATGTATTTTGTTACAATTCTGGAGGTAGGAAGGCTACCATAAAGATGTCAACACATGCTGCAATCTAGCTACTCAGGAGGCTGAGATCTGAGGATCCAGGTGGAAAGTCAGCCCAGGCAGGAAAGTCCATGAGACTCTTATGTGCAATTAAGCCCTAAAATGCAAGAGGTAGAGCTATGGCTCAAGTGGTGGAGTGCTAGTCTTGAGCAAAAAAAGCTCAAGGACAATACTCAGAGCCCTGAGTTCCAGCCTTATTACCAACATGAGAGCGAGCAAGCAGGTGGAAGAGAGAGAGAGAGAGAGAGAGAGAGAATTGATTTCTGTGTGTGTGTGTGTGTGTGTGTGTGTGTGTGTGTGTGCGCGCACGCGCATTAATACTGGGACTTGAACTCAAGGCCTTGTGCTCTCTTCCTTGGCTTTTTTGCTCAAGGCAAGTGCTCCACCACTTGAGCCACAGCTCCACTTCTGGCTTTTTGGTGTTTCATTGGAGATCTGAATCTCATGGGCTGGTCTGGGAATGTGGCTTAGTGGCAGAGTGTTTGCCTAGCATGCATGAAGCCCTGGGTTCAATTCCTCAGTACCACCTACACAGAAAAAGCCAGAAGTGGCACTGTAGCTCAGGTGATATAGTGCTAGCCTTGAGCAAAAAGAAGCTCAGGGACAGTGCTCAGGCCCTGAGTTCAAGCCCCAGGACTGGCAAAAAAAAAAAAAAGAATCACAAGAGGTCTTTGTTGTTGTTTTTAATGTACTATATGATTTTTTTTGTTTCCTTTGTATGTTCTTCCCTCTACGGTGATCGATCCTCTGTTGTCACTGTACTTGATTTTGGTATCCTCCATCTTGTATATATATTTGTCTAACTTGGGGAGGGGAAGGGGAATAACAAAACGCTGAAACAAGGACACAGGATGACCCATTGCAACAACCATACCCACAAGACAGCGTATTGGAAATGAACCTTACAACTTCAGGGTGGGAGGGGGGAGTGAGGGAGGTGGGGGAGGGAAGGAAGGGATAATGGGAGAACAACACGGGAAGGAGCAACAATGCTCCACAAGAATATACTCATGCAACCGTAACCCCTCTGTACAGCATCTTTACAAGAAAATCAAATTTTAGAAAAGAATCTCATGGGCTTTCCTTCCCAGGCTGACTTGGAACTGCGATTCAGCCTTCTGAGTAGCTAGGATTAGAAATGCGAGCCTCACAATTGGTTTCTTCTTATAGCCCTTCTCCTTGGTTTGCAGATGGCCGCCATTTTTTTTGCCTTGTATTCTCTTGGTCTTTCCTGCTGGTGTCTAGATTCACATTTCCTCTTCACCAGTCATATTATAATGTAGGGCATACCTTAATAAGGTCATTTTTAACTTATTTAAATACACTATCTTCACACCGGTACCAGGGGTTAGAATTTCAATGTGAATGGGGGTGGGGGGTGGGAGGCCCCCACCACTGATCCCACAACACTGTAGCTGGGCCATCATTTCACCAATATCTCTCTCTCTCTCTCTCTCTCTCTCTCTCTCTCTCTCTCTCTCTCTTTCTCTCTCTCTCTTTCTCTCTCTCTCTCTCTCTCTCTCTCTCTCTCTCTCTCTCTCTCTCTCTCTCTCTCTCTCTCTCTCTCTCTCTCTCTCTCTGCTATGTTCTCAATAAATTGGGTTTTGGGGGACCAAGTACTCCAGCTCAGCAACCCTATTTCTCATAGGTCACATGAAGAAATTAAAAAACTGATGGCTTTCTGCCTGAAGCCATTTGAACAGGCTTAAGTAGAGAAGGATTTCAACTACAAAATAAATTAGAATCACAGTTTTTCAAACTCTTGTATGACATAAATGTGAACTGAGAAAACATCTCAAATTAGGCTTCTATCAATAAGAGTAAAAAGTGACTTTAATTTCTGAGGATTCTGTTAGGCATTAAGAAAGAACTCAGCAGAGAAGAAAACAGAAACTGAGCAGTGGAAAGGGAACCACGGTCCTTACAAAAACTTTAAACTCCTGAGTTGCTTAATTGGCCATAAAAATGTCACCATACATATATTTTTATGCCCCCAAATATGATCCTAATAGAAACATAGTGGAAGTATATGCATTTTTCTCTAATTACTACAGATTCTATTCACAAAGGTTAATACGCAACATATTTCCAACACACAAGACCATAAATGAAATCGTGTTTCTCAACATCTAAATTACCTTATGATTTTTCCCATTTGAATAAAAAAGATGCTTTTTCCAGAAGATTATTCCTTCATTTGCTTGCTAACCTCACCATTTTTCTGTTATAACCAGTAACTACCCAGCACTCTCCAACATAAAATTAATATTTCCTATTTTTTCTGCTCTCAAATATGTTTGAAGAATTCATCTCTTTGATACATATCACTGTAATAGTTAATTTTTTTTCTCTTTCTTTTTGCTTGAACTCAGGGCCTGGGCACTGTCCCTGAGCTTCTTTTGCTCAAGGTTAGCACTGTACCACTTGAGCTGCAGCACCACTTCTGGCTTTTTTCTATTTCTGTGGTACTGAGGAATCAAACCCAGGGCTTCATGCATGCTGCGCAAGCACTCTACCACTAGGCCACATTTCTAGCCCTAATAAATTTTTGTGTGCACCAGTACTGAGGCTTGAACTCAGTACTTAGCTTTCTTCACTCAACACTGGTGCTTTACCATTTGAGCCATACCTCAACTTCTGCTTTCTGGTGGTTCACTGGAGATTTTAGTATCATGGACTTTTCTGCCTTGGCTAGCTTTGAACAAGAATCTTCAGATCTCAGATTTCTAAGTAGCTAGGATTACAGGTGTGAGTCACTGGCAACCAGTAGTAAATTTTTTTTGGAAGTTTTGTTATGTAGCTCAGGCTGGCCTAGATTGCTTTGTCTGTAACTCAGGCTAGCCTCCAACTCCCAATCCTCCTGCCTCAGCCTCTGAAATGCCAGAATTCGTGTATACCACCATACCCAGCTGTGAGTTAATTTGATGGTCAACAAATCTGGTTGTAGGATGCACGGGTTTCATTTGACCATAACACAAGACACTGGTGAAAAGCATTGTGTCTACCTCTGCCATCGTCCACACTTCAGCACACCCAGCCTGATGCTCAGCTTTGCTGGTGGCCACACTAAGCTCTGATTGGCTGTAGTTTTCATGGTCCTTCATCATTCCTGGACTCACAGAACAGCAATCCCAGGTCTGGTCTTTCCTTTTTGTCAACATTACAGCAGATAGAACTGGAGGTATAGTGGCTCAAGTGGTACAGCACCAGCCTTGAGTGGAAAAAGCCAAGCGAGAATGCAAGGCCTTGAGTTCAAGACCCCATACAGGTACACACACACACACACACACACACACACACGCACGCACACACACAAATAACATCCCAGCAGATACCCTCAAAATGGCACTAACATCACAGAAACTGAAAATGATCCAGGCTTTTCCCATTTCTTTCAACCTCAAGGTTTTATGGGCTTTCTTTTCTTCCTTGTAGTACTGATTTGAACTCAGGTCCTCTGACTAGGCAAGTTATCTACCACACTTCCAATCCTTTCTTGCTTTTATTTATTTCATTTTCAGATCGAGTCATTATTTTGCCCAAGTTGGGCTCAGACTGTGGTCCTACAATGTCTGACTTCCATGTAGTAGGGACAGTAGGCAAAAAAAGGGAGAGAGGGGATTTGCTTCTATGGTATTTGGTGTGTGGGTAACAGCAGGAGGGAGCGGATCTTTTTAAAGTCCTGAGATCAGAATTGTATTTCCAAGGGAACCCTAACCATCCCAGTTCTATTATCAGCTAAAAAAACTATCCAAGGGCGTGGTTTCAGGGATAGTGGCTTGAATACAACTGTAAGACCCTGAGTTTAACCCCTTTGGCTGAAAAATAAAAATCCATTAAAATGCAGTCTCTCTCCCTGCTCTAGCTACCTTTCATTTCTTCTAAGCCTATCCTAGAAAGAATGATATAGTGCACCATATGTTCCCATATGAAATATGCATTTAAAACATGTTGGTCAAAGTATTGGGGACCATAATTTCTGAGTGTTTTGATAGATAACCACCATGTTTTCTTTCTTTATCCTTCAGCTCACGATGGATGACTTGCACACCAGGTTTTAATGGTCCTTCTTGCCTGTATTACTTCAGTATAACACCAAAATGTTCAAAGCAAAATATTCTTTATTCTTACCCCCAGAGGAAATACTGAGAATTGAAGAATATATGGCATTATTATAGAGTCTGCATATAATTAGTGTTTCTTAATAAAGGTAAAATCGTGCCAAATTTGAATATTTAGATCAGTAATGATGTTGATTTTATTAAAATGAAAGGTTATATCAAGAAATATACACATCCAGAATTTTCATTACCAAAACCTCTGTGCTTAGTCATGCACATTTGATGTATTTGATATGGTTTGTTTGCTTTGTAGAAATAAAACATACGGAAGTGATAGAATTAGATACAGCCCAGCCTAAGTCAAAGGACATACAAGGAGGGCTCCAACCTGCCTGTCTCCGCAGCACGGTGTTTCCCTGGAAAGCACAGGCTGTGAGTTCAAACCTCAGTACTGCCAAAAACAAAGACAGAGATACTGATAGAAAGCAGGATCAAAAGGTAGAGATGATATGATAGAGATGTGAGAGAGGGTGTATCTCCGGAAAGCTTGAGACCCAAGAAAGAGGGAAGAGAAGAGGGGCAGAAAGGGCTGATGTAGCCAGACGTCAGTGGCTCACGCCTGTAATCCAGCTACCTAGAAGTCTGAGATCTAAGGATCCACATTGAAACCAGTCCAGGTAGGAGAGTCTGTAAGACTCTCATCTCCAATTAACCACCAAAAAGTCAGAAGTAGAGCTGAGGCTCAAGTGGTAGAGTGCTAGTCTTGCACAAAAAAAGCTCAGAGACAGAACCTAGGCCCTGAGTTCAAGCCCCAGGACTGGCATGAGGGGGGAGGGGGAGGGAGGGAGAGAGGGAGAGGAGGAGGAAGGAAGGAAGGAAGGAAGGAAGGAAGGAAGGAAGGAAGGAAGGAAGGGAGGGAGGGAGGGAGGGAGGGAGGCAGGGAGGCAGGGAGGCAGGGAGGCAGGGAGGCAGGGAGGGAGGGAGGGACCATTCTGATTCCCACAGAAGCTGGCATTAATTTACATTTCCACCAGTGGTAAATAGGGATCTTTTCCCCCACATCCTCTCCAGCATTTCTTGCTTTCTGCCTTCTTAACCATGGTCATTCTGACTAAGGTAAGATGGAATCTCAATGCACGTTTTATTTGTTTGGTTTTGTTTTATGTGTGGTGCTGGGAATTAAACCCAGGGCCATACCCATGCTGGGCAAGTACTATACCACTTGGGCCACATCACCAGCCCTTCCTTCCCCCAATTTTTTTGAGCTAAGATCTCTACAACTTTGCCTAGGCTGACCTAGAACCTTTCATCCTGCTCCCTCCACGTCCTGAGTAGCTGGGTTTACAGGCATGCACTACCATACCCGGTTTCAATGTAGTTTTGATTTGCATTTCCCTGATGGACAAACATCCTATTTTTGTTTTGCATGTACCTATTGGCCATTTTATGAGAAGTGTCTATTTATCTAGCTGAGTTCTCAAGGACTGTCATCAATCTTTTCTGGACTCATCACTGACAGTTTGATTCTTTCTTGAAGCAGGGGCCAAGTCAATATCAGACATGCAGGATGTGTGCTGGGAGAGAGGCCTGTGATGAAGAAAGGTGAAGACCGTCCAGTGTGATGGAACACGACAGCGGGGCCAGAAATGAGGGAAGGAACGGGCTGTCTCACCGCACCGGTATACAAATCCTTCCTCCAGAACCATGCAGGGCTCTCATCAGAAGTCACGTGTTAGGGAGAAATCCGGGGAGGGCAGGGGAAATGGTCCCCTCATAGCTCTCACTGCGCATGCTCACTGGCGGAAAGCGGCCCAGGAAAAGCATGGTGTCAACCGTGGGGAGGGGAGCCGGCCACTTCTGGGATGGGCCCAGCGCCTTGGACAGAGGTCAGAGTGTCACGGAGACTCTGGGTCAACTCACAGGGCGCCCTGAGACGTTTCAAACGGGGCAAGTTTTGTTCAGCTGTCTTCACTGAGCTTCTGCTATTGGAAAAGATAAATTCACATTTGCTAGATTATTCTGTGTCTTTGCTTGGTGGATTCATGACTAGAAATGTCCTCAGAGACCGTGTGTGTCTGTCCTTCCGTGAACTGCTGTAAGTCTAATAATTCTGCTGGATATATATATATAAAGCCCTGGAACTGTCAAACAACCATCTGTCACTGCCCTCTACTGTTAAGAGATCCTGCCTCCAAGAGTCCCATCTGTTTTTTGTTTTTTGTTTTTTTTGTTTTTTTTGTTTTTTTTGTCGGTCGTGGGGCTTGAACTCTGGGCCTGGGCGCTGTCCCTCAGCTCTTCAGCTCAAGGCGAGTGCTCTACCACTTGAGCTACAGCGCCACTTCCGGTTTTGTGGTGGTTTATTAGAGATAGGAGTCTCACAGTCTTCCCTGCCTGGGCTGGCTTTGAACCGTGATCCTCAGATCTCAGCCTCCTGAGTAGCTAGGATTACAGGCGTGAGCCACCGGCGCCCGGCGAGTCCCATCTGTTTATGGTTAATTTTTTTTCCCCTCATGGAAAGTTCCAATTGAATCTAAAAGCAGAAAGAATAGGATGAGTGAATGAATACCTACACATGAACAAATGAATAAGCACATAATAGCTGCCATTTGACATTCATCTTCATAGCCTTCTTCTAAAAGATTTAGAAGCAAATCCCTAGGCATTATATTAATTGGTTATTTAATATTCCATTATAAAGTTTTTAAATGAAATGAACATCTTTTGTGAATATCGGTGTGTGTGTGTGTGTGTGTGTGTGTGTGTGTGTGTGTGCCCGCACACGTGTGTTTGTATGTGTTTGTGTATAAGTGTGTGTTTTGGTACTAGGGCTTGAACTCAGAATTTCACATCCTTGCTTGGCTTTTTCTACTAAAGGCAAGTACTCTACCTTTGAACCACAGCTCCACTTCTGACTTGGAGAAAAGAGCCTCATAGATTTGTTTACCTGGACTAGCTTTGAACCTCGCTCTTCAGAGCTCAGCCTCCTGAGTAGTTAGGATTACAAGCATAAGCCTTTGACACCTAGTGACTTATCAGGAAGTTTTCATTACTAATGTTTTTCCAGTAAAATTATTTTTATTATATTTCTGTTATCTTTAAATAATTGTACCAAGGGGTTAGTAATCAATGTACCAGTTTATAAGTACAATGCATCATGATTGATTATCACCCCTTTTCCAGTAAAATTATTTTGTTAAATGTTTAGTTAATCTTTTAGAATTAGTGTGTATAGGGAGGGGGGGATGGGAAGGGATGGGAAAGGGAAACAAAGGAGGAGGCTACAATGCTTGATAAGAAATGTACTCATTATCTTGCCCATGTAATTGTAACCCCTCTGTATGGTATTTTCACAATAAAAAAAAAGAACTAGTGTGTATATATGTGTGCCTCATCACATGATTTAACACTGATCCAGATTCAGCCCAAAGAAATCTCCCCATAGCATCTTTATAGAAGATTCTATCAAAATAAAAATAAGCATTGTACACCAGTGTCTCATCCCTATAATCCCAGCTACTCAGGAAGCTGAGATCTAAAGATCATAATCTGCAGGCAGCCCTGGCAGCAAAAGTTTGTAAGACTCTTACCTCCAGTTAACCACCAAAAAGCCTGAAGTGGAGTTGTGGCTCAAATGGCATTAGCCTTGGCAAAAAAAAAAAAACTTCAGGGACAGTGCCAGGTGCTGAGTTCAACACTTAGTACCACCACACATACACTCACACATACTAATTAATTAAGGTAATCAAATAAAAAATGAACATTCATTATTAGTTAAACCAACAAAGATGTGTTCTTAACTTCTTAACTTTTCCTCAGTTTCCCAAACCACAAATCCCTTGTATGTACCAGAAAGTAGAAACCTCTCCAAACTAGCATCATCTAAAGCAAATCTTAGCGGATGAGCTGAGGGCAGACGATGGGTAACGAACCGTGCAGAAGCTGCTCTGAGAGGCTCCCAGTTTGAAAAGAGCATTGTCAAACTGACAGAGCATTTGTCTCAGTAAATATTCTCGTTCATTCCTAAACCATTCAAGCGAGAGAAGGTGAAGTCTCTAATGAATACTTTGTAATGCCCAAGCTGAAAAATTCTTGCTCTAACTTGCTCTTTGGGAGAAATACAAGGTGAAGAGATGGGGTCCTAAATGAAGGAGAGACATCCACTGCTAACCATTGCAGGCCAGTCTGCAGCAAAATGGGCCTCTCCACAAGACAATGTATGAAGAACATCAGAAAGCTTCCCAGACAGCCAGAACCCAAGGAACCGCATTGCTGGAGACACATGAAATCCAGAAAAGTGAGACCAACACTCTGGCCCACTTCCCTTTCAAACATTTGGTGATTCACAAGTGATACAAGGCAAGTGGGTTTCTTAAATATCCAAAATCCAGACAGAACATGCCGTGTATTTCTTCATGGAAAACACAGGTCCGCTGAGATGCTCTCCATTAAACCCCGTGGCATCCCACAGTCCTGCCAGCCACTGAAGTAAGAGCACTCTCTGCCTTCCCCACGCAGCTCTGTGATGAAGATGGCAGTAGGGGTGATGTCATGGCTGCAGGAAACTCTGCCCGTGTCCACTGGGTCCTGGTTTAGTTCTGGATATTGTAGCTAGCGGTGGTGCCTCATGTCTATAATCCTATAGCTATTCAGGAAGCTGAGATCTGAAGATCAAAGTTCAAAGCCAGGCTAGGCAACAAGTCCATGAGACCCTATCTCAGAGAGAGACAGAGAGAAAGAGAGAGGGAGGGAGAGGACATAGGGAGAGAAAGAGAGAGGGAGGAAGGAAGCAAGCAAGCAAGCTAGCTAGCTAGCTCTCTTGGAATGGGACTGGGTCCGTTGGATATTGGACCAAGATCCAAAACTAAGAAGTCCCAGTAAATAAATAACAACAGTGATCAATGTTGGCTCACCAATTATAACAAATATATCATATTAATGTAATGGAAGAAAGCAGATGTAGAGTATATACTAACTTCTCAATTTTTCTAAAACTGCTCTGTAATAGAGTATATTACAAAAATGTAATTACAGACTACATCTGTAATTCTAGCTACTCAGGAGGCTGAGACCTGAAGATCACCATTCAAAGCCAGCCCAGGTAGGCAAGTTCATGATACTTTTACGTAAATTGACCAGCAAAAAGACAAAAGTAGAGGTATGGTTCAAGTAGTAGAGTGCCAGCTTTGAGCAAAATGGCTAAGGGCTAGCTCCCAGGCCCTGAGCTCAAGCCCTAGGACACAGGGGGGGGGGGAGGGGGAGGGAGGGAGGGAAGGGGGGAGGGAGGGAGGGAGGGAGGGAGGTGACTTTGATAATTATCTAAATTGTCATTTAAACAAACACATATTTATGTCTACATAGCAAGCAGTAAAGCACCTTTCTTATACTCTTTATGGCTACTTGTTGGTTTATTCATCTGTGTATTTTGTTCTTTCTATAATAGAAAACTGGAAAAAAAAAAAAAAGCAGAACAGAGCAAATATAGCTGTTCTCCAGGCCACTAAAGGTTTGCCTTCTCCTAACCACAGGCCTGCCATCCTTTGCTTGTTGTGTTCATCCTCCTGGTGCTAATACAGCTATTGCTGCTCCAGGCATCATACCTGTGCTCCACTGAAAGAACTAGAAGAAGAGAAGATAGAGAAGAACAAACAAAGCCTATTCCTTTCTTAGACAATTAGTCTTTGCTCTTAAATATGTGACATATGGTTTGGAATGATTGAAAAGTATTTAAGAGAATGGGTTGTGCATAGGAGTAAGGCCAGCCAATCTAAGAACTACTTTCACAGCACATCTGTTAAAGAGGAGACTGAAGTCTGAGACAAGGTCAAGGTAGCAAGAAAAAGTGGGAACCAGTCTTCCTAACCAACAGCCTTTGCAAAGAGCACTAAAATGAAATTATCAGAAAAAACAGATAGCGAAGATTTACAAAACACGTATCTAACAAAGAACTTAGAACTAGAAGATACAACAAACTATTATATGTCAATAACAAAGACAATCAAGTCTTTGGCAAAATTAAAAACACATTTTCTCTGTGAAAGGACTCTATTGAGAAAATGAAAAGGACAAACTTCTGTCTGAAAAAATATTTGCACATCTCACATCCAGATTATATAAACAACTCTTAAAACTCAACAATAAGAAAACAAGCAGCGTGATTTTTTTTTAATGGGCAGAATGCTTGAACAAACACTTCACTAAAGAGGATATGCAGATGGAAAATTAGCTCACTGACATATTCTCAGCATTACTATTCACTGGGAAAATGCAAATACATACAACAATGAAATACCACCATAGACTCAGTAAAGGAACTAAAATTATTTTTTTAATCTTTATTCTAGCCAGATACCAGTAGCTCATGCCTGTAATCGTAGCTACTCAGGAGGCTGAGATCTGAGGATCACAGTTTGAAGCCAGCCCAGCACAGGCTGCAAAGTCTCCGTGAGGCTCTTATCTCCAATTAACCACTCAAAAACTGGAAGTGGCACTGTGGCTCAAGTGGTAGAGCACTAGCTTTGAGCACAAAGAGGCTCAGGGACAGCGCCCAAGCCCTGAGTTCAAGCCCCACAACCAAAGGGGAAAAAAATCTTTATTCTAATATGATTTGCCAAGAGAAAGTAAATGACACAATGACTTTGAAAAATATTTGCCAAGTCCCAGTGGCTCATGCCTGTAATCCTAGCTACTCAGGAGGTGGCTTGAGAGCTAAGAACCAAAGTTCAAAGCCATCCTGAGTAGGAAAGTCCATGAGACTTTTATCTCCAATTAACTAGCAAAAAGCCAGAAGTGAAGCTGTGACTCAAGTGGTACAGTGCCAGCCCTGAGTGAAAAAGCAAGACCTGCTCCTTTACAGATAAGGAAAACTCATTTATAGATAAGGAAAGGTGCTGAAAGCTGCAAAGAAGGTCTGCTGCACTTCATGACATGGAAGTCACTGCTAAGCTCACCCACCAGGGAAAGACCAGACATCAAAGCACCTACCAAAGGCAGGATCTCAGGAAAGCAAGCAGAGCATATGTGGGAAATCAATACTGTGGATAGCTTAGCTTAGAGAAGAGATAGTCCTGGGTTTAAAATCGCAGGTGTATTGATCTCACAGTGAAGTTGGAGAAAACAGCTGGCATACCAAACTGTTCCCTTCTTCACGCGTTGTCTTGTAAACAACCCTGGGAACAAGTCTACTCTTATTCTAGGCAAAAATGCCCTTGAGAAGTAGGAAGTAAGTTAACCTTCCCTAAGTAACTCATTCTATTGTTTAACCCTAGCTTTCCAAACTAATGCCCTTAAATCCTAGGTAAATCCGCCATACTTCAGGCTATTTTAGGGCCATAATCTCCTCTCTCACTGCTGGATCAAACCAACTATTACTTCAGAGAAAGTCAAGTTCTGTTTTGCCTTTTTCATACACTGAATATAAAAGTCAAAATAACAGCCTGAAAGGGTAATTGCATGTGATGATATTTCTTCATCAGTGATTTTAAAAGCCTATATGAACCACAATTTTACCACAGCTTGGCAAATGTTCCCTTCTATTGCTTATAATTCCTTAATTGCTGTTTCTCAAATATTTTTTGTAAGTTTTTTTTTTGGATCTGCCTACTTATTTCTTGTGAAGGTTACACTCAGATATCCACTGTCTTAAATAACCCTCCAACGTCAACTCTGAGTTTTGATGATACCAAATTACAGTATTCTAGAAGACGAAAGAAGCCAAGCCAAAATAAGCAATGAAAGTGACCCGAAATCCCAGGCTACCATAGTGTCACTCAGACACAGACCATATTCGTTATTTCCAGTTTTTACTGAGTCAAGAAGCTTAGGCAAATTCATTTACCTCCCACTTAGAAGGTTCACAGGGAGATATTTCCACTACCTACAATATTTAAATTATTAGAATCAAAATAGGATGGTCTACATGTTCTTTTTCCATTTTCTTCATTCCTCCATAACAAGAAATTGACTAGGATGTGTTGAAGGCAGCCAGGCCACCAACCTATGAACCCAGCTACTCAGGAGGCTAAGACCTGAGGATCAAAGTTCGAAGCCAGCCTGGGCAGACAAATCCAAAAGACTCTTACTTCCAATTAACCAACAAAAAGTCAGAAATGGAGGTGTGGCTCAAGTAGTAGAGTACCAGCCTTGAGCTAAAAAGACCCAGATAGTGCACAAGACCCTGAATTCAAGGCCCCAGGAGAGACGCAATAAATTAAATTAATAAATCTGAATTTGGCAATCATACCATAGACATTTCTAGGCTGTATTTCTAGAAATACTCCACTAGCTCTGTGGAGCCATTAAAAACGTCGAATGAAGCTCCTGTACCTGAGGAACTGATCTTAACTCATCGAAGTCTGAACGGACAGAGGGGGCATCATGGGCGGACGATGCAGGTTAAATGAACCACAGCAAGAGGAGGCCAGACCCGGGGGAGGTGGGGCTCATCAGAGCTCTCCGTGCTCAGCGGCCTTCCTGTCTTCACGGTCTAACACTGGTCCCACCCCACTGCTTTCCCCTGACCCTCCGCGGCGCCTTGTTCCTTCTCCATCTCTAGACAAGAGCAGCAGCGGGCCCTCCGCGCACGCGCACGCGCACACAGAAGCGCCTGAGACCGGCGCATGCGTAACGTGACTCTAGGTTACACGCATGCGTACGTGTCTCAAGCTGGCCTACCCTGAGCCCGCTGCGTCCCAGTCCTTGGGACCTCCAAGATTATAGTGCGAGAAGTTGGACCTACCCCGTGCACCCGACAGCTTCACACAGTAGTCTGGGGTGAGGGTCCCAGTTTCCAAGATCAGAGTGAGAGACTGCGACAGGAAGCAGGGCCAGGCCTGGAGAAACAGGAAGGGACACGCTCTGCTCCTCTGGGGTTCACGTGCAAGCTCTGGGGTGTCATGCGAATCTCGGGGTCCCCACCATCTTCTACCGGGCCTGGCAGAGGGGCCCTTGAGTAGCAGTCAGCACCCACGGCGATAGTCTGATGTCACACCTCCTCGGATCCCTGAGGCGAAACACACCCCTCACCTAGTTTGTGTTCTAGTTCATTCTCAAAAAGATCACAAACTTAGCCAGGCACGGATGGGGGACTCAAGCCTGTAATCTTAGCTACTTAGGAAGCCGAGATCTAAGAATCAGAATTCAAAGCCAGCCTGGATCGGAAAGGCCATAAGACTCATCTCTAATTCACCAGCCAAAAAAAAAAAAAAAGCCAGAAGTGGAAGGATGGCTCCAGGGTAGAGCAGCAGCCTTGAGTAAACAACACTATTCAATCTTACTAGGAAATATTGAAATATAAAATTACTATACCAAATTATACAAAATCCTATTAACTTACCTGTAATCAAATAATGGTAAACTATAAAAGCTATCTAATTTCAGCAAAAATGGGAGATGGAATGATAATTAGATCAAGTAACAATTTAAAACACAGTTATGTACAATGTTTAAGATTGCCCGGTGAAATCTGGCTGTCTCTGACATCCGAATATTGCAAAAACCACTAATGCAGTGAACAAAACAAGTCACCCAGTATTACAGAGTTCACACCCAACATGCCCCCTCACCTTGCCCTCACTCAAGTGACCTGGGAATGGGACCAAAATTAGAAGCCCTGCATTAAACATCGCTCAAACTAATTTGAAACATAATTGCACAGTCACATCAATATAATCAAAGAAATGTGTTTTTACAAGGTATAATCATTTTCTAATTGCTAATTAAGAACTCTCCACAGTTTATTAGAAAATTCCACCTTAGAATTGCTTGGTGAATTACGGCGTGTAAATTAGCCCAGTGTCTTCTGGGAGTCCTCAGAAATCTAAAGAATTCACTGTGAAGCTCAAGAGTTTTGACCTATCCTAGGGTTCTAGGACCAGAGCAACTTAGAGCCATGCCCTAGGCAGAAATCAGAAATCAAGGGATGTGGCCAGGATACTGGTGACTCTCACCTCTAACCCTGGCTACTCAGGAGGCTGAGATCTGGGGATCATGGTTCAAAGCCAAGGGAGGCAGGAAAGCCTATCTAATTAATCACCAAAAAGCTGGGTGTAATGCTGTGGCTCACATGGTAGAGCGCTGTTCATAGCATCAGATGCCTTTTGACAGTTAGCTGAGCCATGTCCAGTTCACATGGCCTGACCACCACTCTGGCACTAGGGGGCTGACCACAGGCTCCCATCAGTATCCCTACACAAATCCGCCTACAGCAGCCCAGGTTCATCATATAGAAGGTGCAAATTCAAACACCTCCCTCTGAGGAGCCAAGGTCAAGGACTTTTACTTGCACATCCTGGGCAAGGAAGGCACAGTGAACTGGGCAGGTGCTCCTCTGTCACTGGGTCAAGGGCAACAGGAATGAAGGATCGGGCATGTGGGGGAGCAGGTGGCCACTGAGCAGTGCTGAGAAAGAGAGCAAGGTGGTGTCACTCCATTTAGGAGAAAACTCTAGAATGGTCCATTCAAAGAAGACTGGGGAAAGTGAGAAACCAGTCTACTAGGGAGAAGGGGGCTTCTAAGTATTTGTAAGTAAAGGTCTTGGGCCATTTGAGTGAGGAGCTAGAGAACAGGAAATTAGGTCAAGGTGACCAACCCCCACTTTGGGTAGGAGAGACTGTCTTCATAATTGATGCTGAGATGATATAAAACCACATCCTGGCTCTCACCCATGTGCCTATGCTTCCTGCTTCTTGTCTTCACTACTGGTTTATTTGGGGGGGGGGGGGGGCGTCCGGTCATGGGGCCTGAACTCTGGGCCTGGGCGCTGTCCCTCAGCTCTTCAGCTCAAGGCTAGCGCTCTACCACTTGAGCCACAGCGCCGCTTCCGGCTTTTTTCTTTTTGCTTATGTGGTGCTGAGGAATTGAACCCAGGGCCTCAGGCATGCAAGGCAAGCGCTCTACCACTGAGCCACCTTCCCAGCCCCGCTACTGGTTTATTTAATCCAAGTTCCAGCGGAGAATGAACGGGAGTCCAGGAAATCTGAGCAGTAAGCTTTGTGAGTTTCACTTCTTCCAGGATGTTGTATCTGTGCAATGAAATTTAAAATCCCACTGGTGACTTCCTGAGTAGCCAGCTAACATTGTCGCCTGCCTTTGGGTAACACATGGACATTGCACAGCACTAAGAAAAGCTGAGTTCTAGTTTGGTGCTAATGACTCAGGCCTGTAATCCTAGCTACTCAGGAGGCTGAGATCTGAGGATCACAGTTCAAAGCCAGCCCAGGCAGGAAAGTCTTATCTCCAATTAACCACCAGAAAACCAGAAGTGGTATTGTGCCTTAAATTGGTAGCCTTGAGCCAAAGAACTCAGGAGCAATGCCCAGGCCCTGAGTTCAAGTCCCATGACTAACCAAAAAGGAAGAGCAGGAGGAGGAAGAGCAGGAGGAGGAGAGGGGAAAGAAAGAAAGAAAAAGAAAGAAAGAAAGAAAGAGAAAAAAGAAAAGCTGAATTCTACCATTCTTATCACTGTTTCTCTTAAACTATCTGGGGTTTTGGTTTTGTTGTGTGTGATTTTCTTTTTGAGTACTTGGGGATAGAACTCAGACCCTAACACATAATAGGCAAGTGTTCTCCCACAGGCTACATCCCAACCCCTCATAAACTATTGGAAACCCAGTCTTCAACCATACAAAATTCGAGTCATTGTGCCAGAACGTTATGCAAAGTCAGACCAAACAAATAAAATAACATAATAAGGTAATAGATGCACAAGTGAGCCTCACTCTGTACATGTAATTAAATATTCTAAGGGATTTGTTGGCATCGTTATCTTATCATAGTCTACGTCCTTTCTTCAGGAATCAGAATGTTCAGTAGAAGCTGGACCTGGTGGTACACACCTGTAATCTCAGCACTCTCGAAGTCAAGGCAGAAAAACTGTGAGTTTGAGGCCAGTTTGGACTCTATCTCAGAAAAACAAAGAAAAGAGTTGAATTCTTGGTAAAACTTTCAAATATCCATTTCTGTCTCCCTATAGTGCTCCAGATGCAGAAGATAACACAAACATGATCATATTTGTCACCACAGCCTCTAAAAGTCTCATAGTTGACAAAAAACAAAGTTCAAACTTAACAAGAAGCTTCCTTGCCAACATCTGTTATGACATAAATCTCATCTCTACCCTGGTGAAAGGAATTCTCTATCATCTATGTATGCCCTGTGAAAAGAAATTTTGGCTCCAAAAAAGAATTATTGTAAAGCACATTTTCACATATGCAAATCAATAAAAAGTATCTGCATCATCACATATTAAAACACATTTTATGCTGAGATACTCTGAAACTGATGGGTGCTAGTATCCATTAGTCCATAAACATTTAATGCAATACTTATTAAACTCTCTCATTGCTTTATCTTTTTATTTCTAGTCACTTGACAGAAAATATTCTGTGATGATTTTAAGCAGTTATACCGGAGACTTCAATGTTCATACTTTTCTATTACTATCTAGTACAAATCACTACTTATTGCTAGTATATTAAAATAGTTTAACTTTGGTAGGCACTAGTAGCTCATGCCTATAATCCTAACTACTCAGGAGGCTGAGATCTGAGGATGGAGGCTCAAAGCCAACCCAGGAAGTGCAAGAGGTTCTTATCTCCAATTAATAAACAACCAAGAAGGCAGAAGTGGAGGGGTGGCTCAAGTGATGGAGTGCTAGCCTTGTGCAAAAGAACCAAGTGAGGGGGCTGGGAAGTTGGCTCAGTGGTAGAGCGCTTGCCTTGCATGCCTGAGGCCCTGGGTTCGATTCCTCAGTACCACATAAGCAAAAAGAAAAAAGTCAGAAGTGGCGCTGTGGCTCAAGTGGTAGAGTGCTAGCCTTGAGCTGAAGAGCTAAGGGACAGCGCCCAGGCCCAGAGTTCAGGCCCCATGACCGGACCCAAAAGAAAAAAACAAACCAAGTGAGAGTGTAAGGCCCTGAATTCAAGCCCCAATACCCGCACACACACACACACACACACACATACACACACACACACATACTCAAATATTTGTGTATGTATATGTATTTATAGGTATGTGTATGCATGTATATACATGTGTATGCATGACCAATGTTGTAACACATGAATACAACCTAATCATTCAGGAGACACGGGAGGACCAAGAGCAGCACAGCCCTGAAGACTGAGTAGTAAGGAAATTTCTATTACAGACTGGAATGATAACAAACCACAACATAGCATGGCAAAGTATTTGGTAAAGAATCGCATCTGACAGTTCATGCCTCTAATCATAGAGTAGCTCTATTGAAAATAATGGGAGAACAGAATGCTAATAACACAAGTTTCCTATTAGGTGGATTTGATAACATACTTCAAGAGCAATCATATCTGAGACCATTTGCATTTGCAGGCAGAATGTAAGAAAGCAGAAGCCAGGTCCCAATGGATCACATCTGTAATCCCTAAATAGTCAGGAGGCTGAGATCTGAGGCCTACCGTTCAAAGCCAGCCAGGGCAGAAAATTAGGAGACTCTTACCTCCAATTAACAACCTAAAAGCTAGATATGGAGCTGTGGCTCAAATGATGATGGAGCACTTGATCAAAAAAGCTCAGAGACAGAGGTCAAGCCCTATGTTCAAGCAAGCCCTAGGATAAGCACCAAAAAATAGGGAGGGTGGGAAGGAGGGAAGGAGGGAGGGAAGGAAGAAAAGGAGGAAGCAAGGAAGGAAGGAAGGAAGGAAGAAAGAAAGAAATGCAAGGAGGGAGGGAGGAAGGAATGCAGGGAGGGAGGGAGAGAGGGAGGTGTTTCATTTAAAACAAGGTCAGGCACATCACCTCCTCAGGCTTAAGTCCCTCCCATGATTCTCAGTTGACAGAAAGAAAAATCCCACATCCTCTCTCTCTCTCTTTACTCTTTGTTTCTTTAAAACAAGATCTGGCTGTACAGCCCAAGATGGCCTCAAACTCAACTGTCCAAGATAGAAGGACAGGTGTATGCTACTACACTTGGCTCTTTGATATTTTTTTAAATTTTCCCTTTCTCTTTTCAAAGTCTAACTCCACCATTTATTATCTAGCCCTTTCTTTATTCCAGCCAGCAAACTTCTTGTATTTTCCTCAGACATACTAAGTTTGTTTCTACCTCAAAGCCTGTGCCGTTGATTTTTTTTTTCCTCTCTACCTGGAAAATGCTCTCTTTTTTACTTCTCCTTCTGAAAATTTGTGTTCAAAATCCACCTTCTTTTGTCTCTTTTTCCTGGAAAGTTGTCTAGCAGATAAACTACCATTATAGGTGCCAGCCTACTTACAATGAGGGGGAAAAAAAGCATACTTAAAAGCAGCCATCAGGCTTGGACGTAGCTCGGTGCAGAGTCTTTGCCTGCCAAGTGCAACATCCTAGTACCAAAAAAAGAAAAGACAAAAAAGAAATCCAGTTCAAAAGGCAGCGATCATTCTTAATGAATACAAAAGATATCCCAAAGAGCTAGGCACTAGTGGTTCACACCTATAATCCTACTCAGGAGGCTGAGATCTGAGGATTGCAGTTCAAAGCCAGCCTAGGAAGGAAAGTCCATGAGACTCTTATCTCCAATTAACCATCAGAGTATGATAAATGGAGCTGTGGCACAAAGTGGTAGAGTGCTAGCCTTGAGCAAAAGAGCCCAGGAACAGTGCCCAGACCCTGAGTTCAAGCCCCATGATGAAAAAAACAAAACAAAACAAAAAAACACCTGAAGACTATACACAGGTTCCTCCTGATTAGATAAATATCCTAAAGCAAGATGGCTTGTCCAAGATTGCACAGTGTGAGCAATGAATCTGCCCTGGGTTCTTTCCTCTTCTAATCAAATCATTTCACCTTCACACATTCACATAAAGAGATAGTCTACACCATGTCATGTATTTGTATATAGATATACTCTATGTAAAAACATGGCCATAAACAGACACATACATTCACATGTCTATATGCACATAATGAGTTTTTAAATGTATTAAGAACCAGTCTGCCCTGGGCAACTTTAGGAAAACTGATAGGGACCCCTTGGATCTTTGATTTTCTTGATAAACTCAATACATAGGCTACAGTCAATACCACCTAAAAATACCTAATTTCTCTTCCAAGACTAAAGCATAAATTTGTCTATTTTACATTCCAGTGATACTTTCAGAGCTCAATACTGAGATACCCTTAGCCATTTACACCCTTAAGGAAATATCATGCTTGTGATCAGCTTAAACTTGCTGTAGGGCTTTTTGCAGTTGACTCTGAAAATCAGCCACTAATGACTCCTGCTTTTCTTCCTCTCCTGGTTTCTCTTGAAACAAGGAAAATTCTTCTTCCCAGTATGCCGAGACTTCCTGCACTTGTCTTTTAAGATACTTTATTTTCATTTTTGCAAATTGGCCTATGTTAGTTTCAAGATTAGATTTTCACTTTCAAAATTCATATTGCAGTTTAAGGAAATATAAATCCTCTTCCAAACCATGCATCAACAACCTGAATACCATCCTGGCTGAACGTAACTAATGTAGAAAGATAAGCGAGGATGCGCTCCTGGGGCGATGCGACAGCATCACCTAGATGGTACGCTCTGATAGACAGGTACTTAACAGTACTGGAAAGATCTCAATCTTAAGTCTTATCTTGGCTAACAAATTCTCTCTGGAGAAAGCAGGAGAGGGAACCCAGGAGCAGAGGAGACATTTGAGTCACTCCTCTTGTATCACACTACATTTTTTTTTTTCCTTCTGCATTCACGGCTTAATGTATGCTTTTGTTGGATGTATTTTGAATATCAACAAGCCCAAACTCAAGTGCATTTCTCACCAGGCAGGACTGTACCTGGAGACGCTCCCCCTCCCCTGGATAGCCTGAAGAGTTAGCCACCCACGCCTTGGCTCAAGTGATAGAGTCCTAGCTTTGAGCTAAAGAAGCCCAGGCTTCCTTAGCCCCAGGACAGACCCCCCCCCCAAAAAAAGGTTAGCCACATAAACAGATCAGCCAGTTTCCCCCACTCCCTGCCCTCCCCCCCCCCAACCCCTGTTAATCAGCCCTTACTGCATATAAATGTCCTCTAAATGCTGACTGGATATACTGTATCTGAAAACCATGACCTAGAAAGTCACTTTCATGGCAAATAGGCTGGGATAGGCAATCCTTCCTTACACCCTATAGTTGTTATGGTACTATGCACCCAACAAACCCAGAGCCCGTGAGGAAAATGGGATGTGGATACCCATTTATGCCAGTTTCAGGCTCAATTAGAGCAATTATAAATCAGTACCCCTGGTGTGAGCAGAGTGCCTGCTGCTGAAAATACTGCTCATTTGGGGGAGCAGTTATATTCCTTTTATACCCTCTCAAGCCCCCATAGGAAGGAAACATCTTTCTCTCCCTTAGCATAAGAAAACAACCCATCCAACTTCTAGCTCTGTTGAATAGTAGCTGTGTCTGGATCTAATTCTCGGTCTTGGTGTTACTAGTGTTAAAAGCTCAAACTTTTTTTTTTCACGTGTGCACTCATCCACTGCTGACATTTCACCTCCTTTCTTCCTGGGGGTGGGGCGGTTGTGGCAAGCTAACTGTTAAACAAACAAGCTCTATAGAGAGGCTGCCAGCTTGGGGAGGAATTGACCTGACGTGCACAGGAGACAGTTTCTGAGATCAAGAGGAATCCACAGCCTGCTGTCTTTCCTTTGATGTTGGTGGTGGTGGAATATTTTTAAGTAGTTGTACAAAGGAGTTGCCCATTCCACAGAGCAGTTTAAGAAATATAGTGCCCAATGTCACCCCTTTCAACATTCTCACCCACTCTCCCACCCAACCCCTACCTTCACTTTTCTTAATTTTTAGGCTATTTTTTTTTTTGCCACCTAACAAAGCAGTGTATGCATCGTGATCTGTGTCATTCCTTCACATTTTCACCCTCCTGAGACCCACCCCTTCCCTTATATTTCTCAATTCTGTGGTATAGACAATGCATTATTGCCTGCATTCTCTCCCCCTATTTATTCTTCTTCCCCTATTCTCTTTCCCTATTCATTCTTCTCCCCTTGTCCCCTTTCTTGCAAGTACCCATTTCCTGGTACTTTTGTTCGGCTTTCCTCATACTTATTTTGTTCGGCTTTGACAGTCTTTCTAAAGAATTAAACTATTTTGCTCTCCCTAGAATCTATTATACTTCAGTAATTCATTTATAACTGCTTGCAAACCACCCAGTGTGTTTACTTGTACATTTAAAGACACATTCTAGCTCCCACAAATGAGAGAAACAATGCAACCTGTGTTTCTCTGGATCTGGCTTACTTCACTTATAATTTCTTCCAAGTCTTTTCCTTATGAATGATACAATACCATTTGTTCTGATGGATGAATTCTGTTGTGCATTATACCACATTTTCTTGATCCATTCATCCATTGAGGGGCATCTGGGCTGATTCCACATGTTGGCTATGGTAAATAATGTTGCAATTAGCATGGGTGTGCTGGTGGCTTTAGTGTATTCTTGTTCCTTGTCTGTGCTCTATTAGAGGAAGTAGAATTGCTGGGTCGTAGGGTAGTATTTTTATTGCTCTCAATCATTTATTTTCCAAATCAAATCTTAACTGGCCAATGCCCATGGCTCATGCCTAAGGCTGAGACCTAAGGATCAAGGTTTGAAGCCATCCTGGGCAGAAAAGTCCTTGAGATTCTTATCTCCAATTAGCCAGATAGAAGTAGAGGTACAGCTCAAGTGGTAGAGTACCCTCTTTGAATGAAAAGCTAAAGGACAATGCTCTTAGCTGTCCCTTGGGAAGAAAGAGAGAGAGAGAGAGAGAGAAAGGAAGAAGGAATGAAAAAATGGAGGAGGGAAGGAAGGATGAAAGGAAGGAAGGAAGGAAGGAAGGAAGGAAGGAAGGAAGGAAGGAAGGAAAGAAGGAAGGAAGGAAAAAAGGAAGAAAAAGAGGAAGGGAGGGAGGAAAGAAGGAAGAGAAGAAGGGAAGAAGGAATGAGGGAGGGAAGAAGGGAAGGAAAGAAGGAAAGAAAGGACAGAATGTTGTGTCAAGCAGGTAGGAAAACTTAAGACACTTTTATGATCAAGCAAATCTGGAAGGTGGTGTAAAGAAAGGGATATAAACTAAATTGTCGATTTTATGGCACAGATTAACTACTCCATAAGAACAATTATACACAAACTTCCAAATGCCTTGTCTCCCCTACCAAGCGATAACCCCGTTTAAAGTTGCTGTCTTTGATTTTTAAATTTCTTTCTTAGAAATAGAAACATGAACTCAACAAATAAATAGCCAAATGAGCACGAACTGGATGTGTTTGGAATGTTGAGAATCTATTTACATTTTAATAAGATATTTCCTCAGTGCAGGTCTCTGATAAATCTCCCTAGAGAAGAGGCTGGGACAGAGAATTAAGAAGAAAGAGGCGCCCTTGACAATTTGGAAAAAGGGGAAGATAAGCAGAGGGGTGTTTAATCTAAACAGATGTGGATGTAATCCCTTTTGGAAGAAAAAGGCTGTACAAATACAACATAACACAAGCAGGAATGGCTTTAGACAAGAATAATGGGAAAACCAGGGGCGCTTTGAGAACTCAAGATAGGAATGAGTTCACGTCTCAAACTTTCTTCAAATTCTAAGCCCAACAACTGGTGTGTTACATGGCTAATTTGAACAAAAGCATGATGTTACACACAATTAAAGTATTTGAGAGGAAGATCAACAGGAGTTTCTCTCTCTTTCCTTCTTTTTTTTTTTTTTGTGGCAGCACTAGAGTTTGAACTCAGGGCCTCTCACTTGCTAGGCAGATACTTAACCACTGGGTCTCACCTGCCGACCTTTATTGCACTCATTATGGCTGAGATCGAGTCTCATTTCCTGTCCAGGCACATACCAGGACCACGATCCTCCCTTTTCTTTTTTCACTTCCTGCAGTGGCTGGGATGACAGATTGGCACTACCACAAGCAGCTTCTTGCCACAAGATGGACTTTTATATCCAGACTGGCCTGGAACCACAGTCCTCCCAATATCAGCTTCCCACATAGCTAAGATGACAGATGCATACCACAATGCCCTGCTATTGGTTGGGAAGGAGTCCCTCATGCATGCCTGGGCTGACCTGGAACCACTTACAATCTCGGGCCTCCCAAGTAGCTAAGATTACAACATGCATTACTGCCTGTTGCCTAGGCAACAGAAGTTTCTGTAACCTTAAGGAAAATATCTTCACCAAAGGTTGAAGTAGTAAGTTATAGTAATGGACATCATAGAACTCTAGTAACTCTGTCTTTTATGTGGCCGTGTGTAGCTCTGCAAAGCTTTGTACAGTTGGCAGGATTATGCAATAGGCCTACCAGGACAATTCCACCAGTGTTCCGTGAATGACTGATCAATAGTGAAGCGACAAGGAGAAATCTGAGTAAAATTGAGTAGGAGTAAATGTCTCCTAGAATACATGGAGTAAGAGCAGTGTTCCCTCATACTTGAAGGAAATTCTATTTCCCTCAATTTTGTATGTGTGTGTTTGCATCCATAGTAGGGCTTGAACTCAGAGCTTTGAGCTCTTTTTTTTTTTTTTTTTTTTGCCAGTCCTGGGGCTTGAACTCAGGGCCTAGGCATTGTCCCTGAGCTTCTTTTGTTCAAGGCTAGCACTCTACACTCAAGCCACAGTGCCACTTCTGGCTTTTGCTGTTTATGTGTTACTGAGGAATCAAACCCTGGGCTTCATGCATGCTAGGCAAGCAGTCTACCACTAAGCCACATTCCCAGCCCCAGCTTTGAGCTCTTGTTTGGCTCTTTTTGCTCAAGACTGGTGCTTTACCACTATAGCCAAACCTCCACTTCCAGCTTTTTTGTTGTTGTTGTTGTTGTTGGTTCACTGGAGATAAGAGTCTCACAGATTTTTCTGTGCAATTGCAGGGAGAGAGGCAGGGCTGCACAAAACCTGTCAGCAAGCCTGCTCTGTCTCTCAGTACAATCCAGCAAGAAAGGACTACAAAGAAACAGGGCTGCAAGGCCAAATGGTCTAAACCCTCCACTAACAAGCAGCATGGGAAAGATGGACAAAGACTTAAAGTAGGGACAGCTTGAAGTAGGCCCGGATTCAGATTCACAGATTTTCATTGTATGGTAAGTATAGCTATTATTATGATGATTACTGTTAAAAGCTCAGTGTAATTACAGAAGTAAATTATTTCAGTATCATACCAAAATCTGGATTATAAACCTTCATCCTTGCCTGAAATGTACAGAGGATGTTCTCTGATATAAAGTAAGATGTGAAAATCCAGGGCAAAAAGAAGCAGGCTAAATGCCTTTTCTAGAACTTGTCTTAATGGGCTCCAAGGAGAAAAATAGGCTAATGTTTCTTGTTGGCAAGTTAAATGAGATATCCTGCCGATTAGATCTTCCCCCCCCCCCTCAAATATTCTCAGCTTCTTGGAGCAGATCTTCATTGTTTCATTGCAGTTTAATTAATAGTATTAAGAATCTGCCATGCCTAGCACCCTACTAGTCATCAGAAGCCATTGTTGGGGTAAACAAATCGTTCTTAGGTATGAGCCTCTCTGGAGACAGTGTGCATGCGTGGGGGGGGGGGGAGACCACACATCACACGCATGCGCACACACCGGTTGGGTGCATCCATGCCATAGGCTAGGCTAGGCAGAGTCACTGGGCTTGGCCTAAAGGGAGTGGAGTGAGAATGAGAAAGGCCCTGTCAGTACAGTACATTGTCATGTGAAAATCTGAGGACAGGCTGTGGAGAAGGATTAGAGAGACAGAAAGAGACTTCTGTGACAGCCGAGCGGGGAGCAGGCTTGCACTGCCACAGGAGGTGAGAAGGTTCGTTTTGGACATCTAAGGCTGGGTTTTGGACAAGTACACATCACGCAGAAGCCTGAAGGTGCCACACTATGATGGTTACAAAGCCCCAAGCTGGCCGTCTGGGAGGGGCCTGCAGAGGATGAGTGCCAAGAGCAGGAGAGAGGCGGCCTCTTCCACACAAAAGGCATGGTGGCCCCCAGGTGGAGCTTTTCCTTCACAGTCCCCCAGTCCAGAGAACACCACCATGTAATACTGAGGGCTCTGTCATGTAGGCACCTCGGATCAGCTTCATCATGAAGCCATTGTTTGCAGGCTGGAAATGTGACTCAGGTGATAGAATGACTGCCCAGCAAGTGTAAGACCCCGAGTCCAAATCTCTTCATTTCATTTCCATTTTCAAGTCTCAGTTCCATGTGTACCTTTTTTTCTCCACTCCCCCTATCCACTCCTCCGTGCTATCAACCTGCAACCACATTGGACCTATCCGTCCCTTGCTTGATCTCTATCTTCCCTGGCCCCAACGCTTGTGGGGAAATGGCTAGAATGCTTGCTCCTGATGAAATATATATGGTGCTCTGCGGAAGTCATAGGGGAAAATATTACCTACCATTCAGCACTCTGAGCAAATATTTCCACGTGGTAGTTACAAGCTACAGGAGTCTTAATATTTTTTTTTCTGTCTCCCCAGAGAAAATGCTTAAACCGGGATTCCTAATTCATCATAATCTCTCCTCAAATCAGTTGCTCTTAACAAGCAATGCTGTTGGAGAAAAAGGACCTTTAATGTTACAGCCTGGTCTCTGTGGCCGAGCACCTGGCAACCTTGTCATCTCTGTCCCCTTCAGCACAGTGGAGACCTGAGAGTGCTGGGTTGCTAAGCAACTCTGAAGGGTACTTGGACAATGGGGCCATGTCCGATGACAAAGGGGTGGGGGTGGGGGGAAAGAGAGAATGTTCCACATAGCAGCAGGACACAGTCTACAGACCAATCACAGAAGTTGCCAGGCAGACACCATTGACACAGGCAAGATTTCTTTGGAGAAGATAAAAGAACCAAAGGAGAAAGGAGGGGGGAAAAATCAAAGCACAGAGAAGTACCTCAGATCACATACCCCACCCAGAGAGCACAGCACCCATGGAATGCTGGGAAAATTCCCATCAGAAGGGAGGAGCATCATCTTGTGAGAATTTAGATATCCACTTTAGTTCTGAAGCTTCCAAGTCTCTGCTGTTTTGCAGTAAATACTCTTAGTAGTCACATACAAAGAGGTATCTAAGCCCGGCCCCAACGGCTCACTCCTGTATTCCTAGCTAACTATTCCAGAGGCTATAATCTGATAATCATGGTTCAAAGTTAGCCTGGCCAGAAAAGAGTTTGTGAGACTCTTATTTCCAATTAACCAGCAAAAAAAAGCCAAAAGTGGAGGTGTGTGGTTCAACTGGTACAGTACCAGTCATGAATGAAAAAAAAATAAAAAACTAAGGCACAGATTTCAGACTCTAAGGACAAATAACAATCCTGGTACAAAAAAGACAAAACAAAAGCAGAGGGAGAAGTAAAGAGGAGATGTCCAAGTTACTAAATTCCAGAAGACTAAAGCCAGCAACTTCTTCAAACTTTTTCTGAGAGCTCTGCCAATCCACACCACTACATCCAAAGATGACTTAAAACCAGGCGTGGCAACACATGCCTGTAATCCCTGAACTCAGGAGACAGAGGCAAGAGAAGCACAAGGTATGAGGTCAGCCTGAGGGGCTAGGAAGGTGGCTCAGTGGTAGAGCGCTTGCCTTGCATGCCTGAGGCCCTGGGTTCCATTCCTCAGCACCACATAAGCAAAAAGAAAAAAGCCGGAAGTGGCGCTATGGCTAGAGCGCCAGCCTTGAGCTGAAGAGCTGAGGGACAGCGCCCAGGCCCAGAGTTCAGGCCCCACGACCAGACCCAAAAAAAAAAAAAAAGAAAGAAAGAGGTCAGCCTGAGCTACTCAAGACCTTTTCTTAACAAACAAAAACAAAAGAAAAAAAAATCCCTCCTGTGAGAAGCACACTAAGTATTAAGAAGAAGCAGAAGCAGGTGCTGACATTTCCCTGTTTCAGATATGATGGCAATGATGGAACCAGCTGTTCTGGTTTCTAAGGTGACTTCCAAATCATGTAACATTTTCAAAATGTACATTTCCTTAGACGTTTTATACATCCATTTCCTAAAATTCACTTCTCTTCCAAGTACGTAAGATGCATAGCTCTTGGCAATAAATGTAACATTTAAATGCAGAGTTCTAAGCCAGGAAGTCAACAGAGGGAAGAGACGTATACTACAATTCTTTTGGTTCATGTGAAAGTCAGAGTAGAGCTTGGCTCACACCTGTAATCCTGGCAACTCGGGAGGCTGAGATCTGAGGATTGCAGTTCAAAGCCAGCCCGGACAGGAAAGCTGGTGAAAATCTTTTGGTTTTTTTCTTTTTTTTGGTCAGTCATGGGGCTTGAACTCTGGGCCTAGGCGCTGTCCCTCAGCTCTTCAGCTCAATGCTAGCACTCTACTACTTAAGCCACAGTACCACTTTCTGGTGGTTTATTGGAGATAAAGAGTTTCATGGACTTCCTGCCCAGGCTGATTTTGAACTGCGATCCTCAGATCTCAGCCTCCTGAGTACCTAGGATTATAGTTGTGAGCCACCAGTGCCCAGCTTCAGTGAGATTCTTATACCCAATTAACTACTAAAAAGCTGGAAATAGAGCTGGGGCCTGAGCACAAGAGCTCAGGAATAAGAGCTTAAGCACCAAAAAACAAAACAGAACAGAACAAAAAGCAAAAATAAGCCAGGCACCAGTGGCTCATGCCTGTAATCCTAGCTCCTCAGGAAGCTAAGATCTGAGGATTGCAGTTTGAAGCCAGCTGGGGCAGGAAAGTCTGTGAGACTCTTATCCCCAATAAACCATCAGAAGTGGCAGAGCGGGCTCAACATGGTAGAGGGCTAGCCTTGAATGAAAAATAGCTCAGGGATAGCGTCCAGGTCCCGGGTTAAGCCCCATGACTGATCAAAAAAAAAGAAAAAAGAAAAAATGAAAGTAGAAGCGTGTGTATGTGTGTGTTTGGGGGAGGGGTAGAGAAAATACATACAGGCATCAAATAGTCAATAAAAATACCCACAGATATTAGATACTCAGCACAGACCTCTGCTTGCAAGGTCTTGTAGCAACAACTAACATACTTCCAACTGTTCAGTTTATATCTGATTATACCCACCGTGGGGTAGATTGTTGGCTACCAAGGATTCAGAGAAGGATCTTAGCACTGACAAAAATTCAATAATTATGAACTGTCTGGCAGATCCTACGTTAAGATGTTATCTTTGAAAAACAGGGGAAAAAAGAATTATTACCATTTGTTAGCCTTCTTTCTGCTCTCATTAGCTCGCTGTGGCATTTATAATGACAGTTTGTAAATAGTCAGGACTCCAAACATTTAATTATCACAACCTCTCCTTCGTGTCTTTGTTTTCACACTCTATATTCTGCTGTCTTCTATGGCACATGCGGATGTTTAAATTTAAATATCTACTAATTAAAAGAAAGAAAATTTGCTTCCATGGTCTTACCGTGCTCATTTCAAGAGCTCGGCGCCACCTTGATTACAGAGGACCCCCGTCAGCAAAGCAAGTTCTACCTAACAATCCCGGTGCCAGGGTCCCAGACCTGAGAGCTGAGATTTGAAGATTGTAGTTCAAAACCAGCCAGGCAGGAAAAGTTCATGAGATTCTTATCGCCAATAAACTACTTCTTTTTTCTTTGCTTTGCTTTCCTTTTTCTTTTTTCTTTTCTTTTCTTTTTTTTTTTTTTTTTCCAGTCCTAGGGCTTGAACTCAGGACCTGGGCCCCTGAGCTTTTCTTGCTCAAGGTTAGCACTCTACCACTTGAGCCACAGTGTCACTTCTGTTTTTTATTTTTTTGTTTGTTTGTTTATGTGGCACTAACGAATTTAATCCAAGGCTTCATGCATAGTAGGCAAGTACTCTACCACTAAGCCACATTCCCAGCCATCAATTTCTAACATAAGAAAATAGTCTTTCAACTCCAGCCATATTATGTAATCAGACATGTTCCTATAACATGTCATTTGTTTCTTTTTTATTGTTACCTTTTTGACTCTTGCAGATAAGCTTAATGCTATTCAAATTATGGTTTTAACGCAGTAATTAACAGGTTCCCTGTGTTAAATGCCCCCATGTTCAATCTATTCTCTATCCAATAGCACTATCATGTAAGTAACACTTTTAAGTGTGCACAATTCTATTAAGCATTTGTCTTAGTACTCCCAAGTCATCTCTGATTAATGTCCATGAAGTTGATTGTAGAATGGCTGCTTCAGCCCCCACTCAGTGCCCTGGGCCCCTCTAGCATATAAATGTCAATATTACTCTCATGGCACTAAAGGAAATCAATCAGTGACCGTTCATCCTTTATACCAGGGTAATAAAAATCCCCTGGGGAAGGAAGGCCAGGCAAATACAGTCATGATATTCAGTGCATATATGTGTACGTGAAGCAGGGACTTGTGGGGAGGGGTGGGGTTGGAAAAGAGAAGAATGAGGGAAGGCGTGACATTGGTCAGACTGTGGTCACCTGAGCACAGAGGTGACCTTGGAAAGAGGTACAATTATTAAGGGCAAGTTTACTTTTTTTTGGTGCCAGTACTGGAGTTTGAACTCAGGTCCTCACGCTTTCACTTGGCTCTTTCCCTCCAGGCTGGTGCTCTACCCCTTGAGCCACACCTCTACTTCTGGCTTTTTGCTAGTTAATTGGCAATAAGGATCTCAGGGCTTGGAGCCATGATCCTCAGATCTCAGCCTCTTGAGTAACTAGGATTTTAGGTGTGAGCCCCCAGCGCCTGGCTGATGTTTCCTTGCTAATTTTCACATCATTCAAATTCTCAGTAAAAAATTAATTTACTGGGGCTGGGAAGGTGGCTCAGTGGTAGAGCGCTTGCCTTGCATGCCTGAGGCCCTGGGTTCGATTCCTCAGCACCACATAAGCAAAAAGAAAAAAGCCGGAAGTGGCGCTGTGGCTCAAGTGGTAGAGCGCTAGCCTTGAGCTGAAGAGCTGAGGGACAGTGCCCAGGCCCAGAGTTCAGGCCCCACAACCAGACCAAAAAAAAATTTAAAAAAAAATTAATTTACTGATCATCAAAGAAGTCTGTCTACAGACCGTGGGGCCTTTGCTTTTCTCTTTTTCATCAGATACTTTTCTGTCTTCAGATCCAAGCAGACACATGCAGAGATCAAACAGAAAAACCCCTTGATCAAAATGGCAGGCACTCACCAGCTAGAATAGCTCTCCGTCCTGTCAGGTAGAGCAAGTGACTCTTTGAAGAGGTCCATCAGTGACCAGTGTGAGGCCTGCTGCCCTCAGGAAGGAAGCGGAAACTTGGCTGTGAGAGCCCAAATATCCAGCCTGACCCCCAGCTGCCCCTCAGGAAACCAGTTTCTACTGCAGTTTTGAAGGGAAGATGTTCTTTATTTCCCCAACAAGATTAAAATGGTGCCTTAAACTCAAAAGTACTGGGTACCCACAGATGTATCCTGTGTGTGTATACATCTACATGGATATATCTGTACACATGTATGTATGTTTCTATCTCTATCTCTTTATTTTGGGGTTTGAACTCAGGGCCTCATGATTAATAGAAAGGGGCTGGGCCACCCCTCTAGCCTTTTATTGTGCTAGTTTTGTTTTTCCTGGTCATGGGGCTGGAAATCTGGGCCTGGGTGCTGTCCCTCAGCTCTTCAGCTCAAGGCTAGCGCTCTGCCACTTGAGCCACAGCGCCACTTCTGGCTTTTTTCTGCTGTGGAATCAAACCCAGGGCCTCATGCATGCAAGGCAAGCGCTCTACCACTGAGCCACCTTCCCAGCCCCATGTGTTAATTATTTTGAGATAGTGTCTCACTGCCTACTTTGGCACATTACTGGGAGGTGAGCCACCTGTTTTAGTCTTCCTATCCTAATCAGGATAACAAGTATACCCTGTTGTTCTCAGCTCTCTTATTTTATTTTATTTTATTTTATTTTATTTTTGGTCAGTCATGGGCCCTGAGCACTGTCCCTCAGCTCTTCAGCTCAAGGCTAGCGCTCTACCACTTGAGCCACAGCGCCACTTCCAGCTTTTCCTGCTTATGTAGTGCTGAGGAATCGAACGCAGGGCCTCATGCATGCAAGGCAAGCACTCTACCACTGAACCACCTTTCCAGCCCCACTCAACTTTCTATTAAGGAGTCTCATTCATTTTTCTGCCTGGGCTGGCCTCAAACTGTGTTCCTCCCCATCTCAGCCTCAAATGACAAGCAGGAATCACCAGCATGATGGGCTTTCTTTGCTTGTATAGAAGGCCAGGCTGTGTTTAGGTTGAGGTTATCAAATATGGAAATGGAGTTATGGAAATCATTCTAAAACCTCTCAGCAACAAAGCACCAAATCTTACAACTTTTCCCCAAAGGTGGCTAATTCAGAGCTGCCTCAAAGAGGTGATCTACGCAAGTTGCAGCTCTGTGCAGCTACTGATTCACCAGATACATTTCTGACTATGTACAGGGGCTGTCTCTGGCAGAAGGAAGTTTGGCTCAGTAACCTGAGTTCAGATTGCTGTGTTTTCTGCCTTTTGGCTCTCCTAAAGGTCCTATAATAAATGGATCAACCCACCTTGCTGTGTCATCTTTCTGTGTATCAGAAAATGCATATCTGTATCTACCCCATAAAAGATGGAGAAAAAGAAGTCAATGGATTCAATTTAAAATAACAGATAAATGATAAGTTCTGAATGGGCCAAAGGATGATTGCCAAAAAATGGAAAATAATCAAATATGAGGAGGAAGTAGTATTGATTTATTGTGAGATGGTGGTGGGTCAATAGATTATTTGTTCAGAAAATGCTCAAGAATGGTTGGGTGCTTGAGACTAAATTAGTCTCCATATGACCTTCATGAAAGTAAAATTTAAGATGATTATGCATGAAAGGATTACATATTGGTGCTGAGGCTCAGCACAGTGGTGGAGTACTTTCCTAGCATGCATTGGGCCTTAGGTTCAATCCTCAGCCCCACAATAATAAGAATAAATAAATGAAAGTGTTATCTATTGAGTAAGTGGAAAGGAACTCCATGTATTAGAGAATTACAAAGTTTCTTTGTTCTGCTTATGTAATAGTCAATTATTTAAATTGAACTAAAATAGCAGAGATAATAAAAAGTAGTAAGATATTATACATCAATGCATAGTTTATTTCTACTTTAATTAAATACATTATGCATTTATATATGTACAATTTGTTTAGAAGTAAAGTCTACTTTTTATATAATAACATGGAAGTTGGGAATCAGTGGCTCACACCTGTAATCCTAGCTACTCAGGAGGCTGAGATCTGAGGATCAAGGCTCAAAGCCAATCCAGGCAGACAAATCTGAGACACTTATCTCCAGTTAACCAGCAAAAGGCCAGAACAAAGCTGTGACTCCAGTGGGAGAGTGTCAAACTTGAGCAGAAAAAAAAAAAAACTGAAAGGGGGCTGGGAAGGTGGCTCAGTGGTAGAGCACTCACCTTGCATGCTTAAGGCCCTGGGTTCAATTCCTCAGCACCACATAAGCAGAAAAAAAAGCCGGAAGTGGTGCTGTGGCTCAAGTGGTAGAGTGCTAGCCTTGAGCTGAAGAGCTGAGGGACAGCGCCCAGGCCCAGAGTTCAGGCCCCACGACCAGACCCCCCCCCCAAAAAAAAAAAAACTGAAAGGATGCACCCTGGCCCTGAGTTCAAGCCCCAGTACCATCACAGGAAGGAAGAGGAACAGCAGCAGCAGTCAAAGTAGGGAAGGGAAGGAAAGGAAAGGGAAGGCTCACTCTGGGTGGTATGCATTTATGGAAATATCACAACCTCCTTGTACAACTAATGCATGAAAATAAAAATAATTCTTAAAACTTTCAAATCATCCATAGAGCAAGAATTACAACACTACGATTGTGTTTGTAATTGTAATGACAAGGTTAAGATCCAGAGAATCATAGATTGAAACCAGCCTAGACAAGAAAGTCCATGACATTCTGTCTTTAAATATCTACGACCCAAGTAGGAGAATGCCATCCAAGGCAAGCCCTAAGTTCAAACCCCTGTCCCACCACCAAAATAAACTATGTGTACGTACGTGTGTGTGTGATTTGTTTTTGTTTTCAGAAGGATTTGTCTATTCTCTGGTGCAAATTCAGATAGATAAGCATTTGCATTTTTTAAAATAATGTCTTTCAACATTCCACATTGTATTCGGTTTAGGGGGGTTGTTTTCATTATGTTGGGGGAGGGGCTTTAGGATTTGTGTCATGATGTCTCCTAGTGAGGACTCACCCCAAAAGGAGGAGGACAGGGAGGAGGGGAAATGTGGCCGGTTTATAATTCAGCATACACCACTGGATACCTCCATTTGTAAGAGAGGTAGTTGATCAATGAGCCAAGTAGTTACTGCATTTTGAGTCCATGCAACTCAGTTCAATAAGTTCTGTGACTTAGAATCCAGAAACACTGCAATATAATTATAAAGAAGTCTGGAGAGTAAAGGTCTAGGTAACCCTGCAGTCTATGTACAAAGGAAAAAAAGAAGGTAAGGTGTCCATGTTAAGACTTTTTCTTTTGGTTTTGCTCAAGGTTAGCACTCTACCACTGAAGTCATAGCTCCACTTCCAACTTTTTTTTATTGTGAAAATACTGTACAGAGGGGTTACAATTACATGGGCAAGATATTGAGTACATTTCTTATCAAGCATTGTAACCTCCTCCTTTGTTTCCCTTTCCCATCCCTTCCCATCCTCCCTCCTCCCCCCAATCCTCCTCACTCTCCCCCCACCAAAGTTGTAAAGTTCGTTTTCAACATAATGACTCGTACATCTCATTGTTGCAATGGGTCCACCTGTATCCCTATTTAAACGATTTGTTTTTTTCCCTTCCCCTCCACAAATTATACCAACATCAAATACAGTGAAAGCAGGAGTTATACTGTGGGGGAGGGACATACAAAGCAACAAAGAAATCATAAGGGAAGGTGGGAAGGTGGCTCAGTGGTAGAGTGCTTGCCTTGCATGCATGAGGCCCTGGGTTCCATTCCTCAGCACCACATAAGCAAAAAGAAAAAGCTGGAAGTGGCGCTGTGGCTCAAGTGGTAGAGCGCTAGCCTTGAGCTGAAGAGCTGAGGGACATCACCCAGGCCTAGAGTTCAGGCCCCACAACAGGACCCAAAATAATAATAATAATAATAATAATCTTTAATCTTATAAATGTGTTAGAAACAATCACATGAAAGAAAAAAAAGCATTTGAATACATATCTTAGGGTTCATTTCACTTCCAACTTTTGCATTTTTTGGTGGTTCATTTGAGATGAGGGTCTCACTGCACTGGCTTTGAACCGCTATCCTCAGATCTCAGCCTCCTGAGTAGCCAGGATTACAAGCCTGAGCCACCAGTGCCTGGCAAGACTCTCTTACACCCTTCCTTACACGGACCCTGTCTGTGTGTCCCTGTAAGCTGCCGGCGATGGAGAGAAGATAGAACAGCCAAGGGAGTCACAGGTTGAATTAGTATGCACAACACCATCCCAGTGACACACCATCTCTCCATTAGATGCCAGCTACTTCTTTTCCAATAACTAACATCATGTGTGTTTTATCAGAGAAGAGTGGGAACTCTCCTTGGATGCTTTTCCAGGCAGTAATACCACACACATTTGCTAAATAGGCTCTCTACATGTGCCAGCCCTGTTGCTGGGGCAGTCACTTCTGGTAAATTATTCTATCTCTGCAACATGTTATTTGGAGGCAAATTGGCACTATTTGCAAGGAACTTTGGGTTTAATTAGCCTCTAAAAATTTTAAACACCCATAATTGTATGTGGCCAGGAACATTACCCATGGCTAATTTGCATGTTGTTCTTATTGTCCCTAAGATGAGAGAACAGAACAATGGCTACTTTATGCCACACAACATTGTACACTAACCCAAGGGCGAAGATCACTCAGAGCTGATGAAACTTGGCATGGAAGACTTTGGGGTCGTGATGATGCACTAGACAGTTTAACACCCTTCCATCTCATCCCCACTGAATTTCGGCCATGAGCAAGCCCTCTGTCCAAGTATGGGTAGCCTCCTCTGGACTGGTCTCGCTCAGTGATCCTGGTCCTGGGAGGCGATTAGCAGAATCATACTTCAGAGGATCAAAGGGCTCCTGGGTTACCCAGCAGGCCAATTCCATTTCAAGTATAAAACTATCTGTGCACTCTGGTCAAACTGACATTTTCTCCCTCTCTCTCTATCAGTATCACAAAAGCTGAGGCTCTTTCCATCTTGGAATTCATTGTCCTTCAATATCACTGCATGGCACTAAACCCTTTCTCTAGCTCATTGGATTCCTCTATTAAATAAATAACTGTTTGCTCCTTTTTTAATTAATTATGAATAGTTACTCAAACAGTAATCCTGAGGAATTTTAATAGTTGTCCAAGTTCTGTCATCCTACAACTCTCTGACATATTTTTTTTTAATGAATCAAGGCTCTGTAGGGGGAAATTTGAGCTTTCAAGGAAAAATATGTGTTGTCTAAGTACAAACAGAATTAAAATTCTGTGGGAACTTCTGCATCTCTACACTTTGTAGGTAACTGGTAGCAATGAAAAATAATTCTTGTCTATAGAAATGCAAATTTTGCTGAGTAAATTAGCCCTTGTCCCCCATGTGGCGAAGCTAGCATCCCCTTTTTTAACCTGTTAAACACTACTGGGTTTCTTCATTAGCTAATGCATTAAATAAAATCTTTAACAATCACTCATTTTATGTTTGCAAAAAAGTTATAATGTTACCTCTTTGAAAAAATCATCAAATGAAGAAGAAAAAGAAATAAGCCTAACTAGGATATTGACCAGACAAGCTGCAAACACAAAATGAAGACAAAGAAGCCATCCAGCAAAAGAGGAACAAGTATATTCTTTCATGTTCTTCTAAGAATTAGCATGCCATCATTTCAAAGGAATGAAAGAAATGAGGTGTTTCAATCATATTCTCTAAACGTAAGATTCTTACATCCACATTAGGGAGTCCTGACAAAAATAATTCAGGGGTGATGGTTACTATCTGAAACTATTATCAAAGCAGAGTCTACCAGGAAAGTTAATCAGGTCAAACACATCTAAGTCAAGGCTATTGAGATAGAGAAAGAAGAAGAGCTTTTACTCCAATAGCTAAGTTCCAGTGTTCCCATCCCCACACAGCATGTGACACAGGGGTTCTACCTTGCTGATATTTCAAACGGATGGCTTCCAAAAGACAGTCTCTGATCCTGCAACAGGCTAAGAGAAGATCTACAACTCACAGGCCAGAGGAGGAAGGCACAACTGCAATTTTTCTTATGCAAATTCCCCAAAATGGAGGTCAATGACCTAGAATTAGGGAAGAAACCTACATAAAATTTATTGAAGCTGTGGGGAACATTAAGACCATCACTTGGTCAATATCCATATCATCATTTTCATCATACTTGTTGTTATACTTAAACGTATAGCTGGCAAGGCCTATCTCCTATGTCTCTTCATTTGAGTCTCCAAAAGTACTAGTATTCATTTTGCAAATGAGTTAACTGCAAGTTAGAAAGGTCAAGTAATTGGCCTAAGGTCTTGACTTCTCAAAAGGAACAACCAAGACTTAAATCCTGACTTAAATCAGTACATTTAAAATTCCATTATGTGTTGGACATGGTGGTACATGCCTGTAATTCTAGTTACTCAGGAAGAAGATGTAGGAGGATCAAGGATTGAGACCAGTTTGGGCAACATTATCTGAAGACTCTACCTGAAAACAAACTAAAAACAAAAGGGAAAAACCACACCAGAATGTGAGGCCTTGAGTTCAAGCCCTATCTCTGGGGGAAAAAAAAAATCTGACATGATGACTTTGATAGGGGGATACAACAGAGAATTTGAAGATAGTGTATATAAGGCAATGAAATTAATTTTAATGAAAAATCAGTGGGTTTACTTTTTTAAAAATCTACAGACTTGGCCAGAATAAGCTCTTTACTAATCTAAAAGAGAGAAGTTTCAACCAAGAGACACCAGATTGTTAGCGATGTGGAAGAAATGAAACAAATGCAGATCATTCAATTAGAGAGTTTATAATTAAAGAAAGGAGTAGTAAATGCACAGTAGTCTGAAAGAAGGCAAGTGTGACTGTTTTGAACTGTTTTTCTGTTTCGTCTGCAAGGAAGAATAGGGAGAGAAGTGAAGGATTGGGGTTCTTGGGCTGGAAGTGAGGTGAGTACATTTACTTCCTACTTCCTGTATGACAGCATCACGTGTGGTGTCATTCTGTCCTTCTACTGCAGGTGATGAGGCTAAGACTCCTAGAGCTAATTAAGTCTATCAAGTCATCTCATTCATTCAGTAGTAAGCATGGCTGGGTATAGTACTCACATCTATAATCCAAGCTACTCAAGAGGCTGAGATCTGAAGATCATGGTTGAAAGCCAGCCCAGCCAGGCAAGAAAATCTATGAGACTCTTTAGCTCCAATTAACCAGCAAAAAGTTGTGGAGGTATGGCTCAAATGGTAGAGTGCCAGCTTTGGGTGATAAAGCCGAATGAAAGCCCAAGGCCTTCAGTATTGGCACCGAAAAAAAAAAAGATATTTATTAGATAGCAGAAATCTACTTCCTTCACAATTTTTTCTCCAATGCTGTCAGTCAGCAGCTTCATGAGGTAAGGAAGAGTAGAGCTTTTCAAATTTATTGACCCTGACTTAGTGATAAATGACTCCGTATTTTATTCTAATAGAGTTGCCAAGTAAATAAAAGTCCTATCCAAAGTAGCATTTAATGATGTTTTGGAGGTGGGAGGCACACCACTAAAATATAAAAGGTACTTGCTCTCTTTACAGATATAAAAGAAAAGTTTCTCTTCCCTACTTTCTATTACTGTGTAATGCTCATGAGCCACTAACATTTGTTGGTAGCAGATGTCCCAGAAAGTTTAGTGAGGACCTTAATCAGCCCGTGAGCATTCAATTTAATCAGGAGTAGGAGAAAGTCATCAGAGGCTATGTGACTGAGACTTTAGCGTGGTTTGATGCTCTGCTTCTCCTTCCTGCCTCCCTACCACGGGCAATGCTTCTACATTCTATTAGTCTATGTTAGTCTTAGAAGAATACCAGCCATGGATATAGAACGCATGGTCTGTGACAACAGATCAAGATTGAGCAAGTCGTACTTTTGTACTTGTTGGTTATAGTTAAAAGTAGCAGACACACCCCGTGTTAAAGAAGTATTATATTCTCAACCTCACCATTACATAAGCCCATTTCAACCAATATAAAGCTGGGTAGAGTGCTTCAACCATCAGCTATTCAGGAAGCATAAATAGGAGGATCAAGACTCAGGACAGGTCAGGGCAAACAAACAAAAAAAAAGGAAATCAAAACAGGGCTGGGAACATGGCTCACGTAGGAGAATGCCTGCCTACTAAGTGTAAGGTCCTTGGGATGTTTTGTACAGAAATTAATCAACTCATCTACAAGTTTCTGTAAATGTAAGCTGCATCTTGATATGCTATACTCCTTTAAAGAGTTGGCCAAACTGAGTCACCAATAATGCCGATTACTATTCTTGTGTTTCCCATGGCCATTCACCAACAGTAAGAGGAAGGACTTAGGACAGTCATTCTTCTACTGTGTAACCAGAACATGGACTTCCAGGAACTCCTCATGTTTCACTTCAGCATAGCCTGACTCCCCACAGAGAAACAGACAACACTAACATGGACAATAAAATGACCTTTTAATAAGCAAGTATCAGACATGGCCAACCTGTACTAAAGCAAAGAGTTCATCAGGATTAAGCACAGATTCATGTTTCATTTCTTCGGAACTGGATGATCACCTAACCTCTGAATAAAGATGCTTCCAGGATTATAGGCTCTGATCAGTTGTAGATAAAATATGCTTCATAAGAAATCTGATAGAGGGGCTGGGGAGGTGGTAGAGCGCATGCCTTGCATGCATGAGGCCCTGGGTTCGATTCCTCAGCACCACATAAGCAAAAAAGAAAAAAAAAAGCCAGAAGTGGCGCTGTGGCTCAAGTGGTAGAGCGCTAGCCTTGAGCTGAAGAGCTGAGGGACAGCGCCCAGACCCAGAGTTCAGGCCCCACAACCGGACCCAAAAAAAAGAAAGAAAAGAAAAATCTGATAGAAAGAGGAGGTAACAATGCTCCATGTACTTATTACCTTACTCATGTAACTGTAACCCCTCTGTACAGTAGCTTTACAATAAAAAATATATTTAAAAAAGAAAGAAAGAAATCTGATGGAGCCAGCAGGCACCGAAGGCTCACACCTGTAATCCTAGCTACTCAGGAGGCTGAGATGTGAGGATCAGGTTTCAAAGCCAGCCCAGGCAAAAAAAAAAAAAAAAAACTATGAGACTCTTGTCTCCAATTAACCACCATAAAAACAGAAGTGGCACTGTGGCTCAAGATGGCAGAGCGCTAGCCTTTAGCAGAAAAGCTCAGGGACAACATCCAGGCACTTAATTCAAGCCCAGGACTGGCAAAAAAGAAAAAGAAAAAATTGGATGGACTGGAGTCATGGTTCAAGTGATAGGGTGTCAGCCATAAGTAATCAAGCTGAGTGAGAGCATGAGGCCGTGAGTTCAAGACCCAGCACTGGCATGGCGAAAGGGAGGGAGAGAAAGAGGGAGAGAAAGGAAAGTGAAAAAGGAAGGAAGGAGAAAAATCTGAGGAAGAATGAAATCTTTCAAATGCAAGAAAGGAAAAATCATAGAAGAGAAAGGCTAGAAGCAAGAGGCAGCAAACGTGGATACGTCAACTTTATGTGGCAGTACTCTACAGGGAAAAGGATACAATTTAGTGGGATTCAATAAGTAGTTATTTTAAATTAAATTATTTGTTAAAATTAAGCTGTGCTCTGGGTTTTTAAAATCAAAGTGAATATACTGTGGCAATTGGAATATGAAGAAAGTAAATTAACATGACTCACAACAATGTGTCTGAGTTGGCGCAATACCTGCTGGTAAGAGGGAACATTCTAGAACATATTCTAGAAGATAAATCTTCAAATTGCATTTTAATAGGTTTATCCACAAAGACAGAGGAATTGTAACACAGATTTTCTTTTGAACTTTCCAGTTTGGGCTGTAGTCCTCCAGTAATTTCTGCTCCAATGACTGTATTGATCTTCACTGGGGATTATTTTTCCTCCAATTAAATGCTTCAGGTGTAAGGGGACCCTCACCTGTAGACTGATCCAAATTCTGATGACACCCCCTAATCCTCAGCATGCCATTCAAAGTAACTCCTAGAATTTTTTTTCCAAAGCAACAACTCAGGAGTTGGCTATCCAATGCATTTGTATTTATTCCTTTTGCTTTTCTTTCCTATTTGATCTTTATTTCTGCCTTGAGTCATTTCACAGCTAATTAATTTTGCTACTTTCCAAGGAAGAAGAAAGACAAAATACTGCCAGCTAGTCTAGTAGTGTCAACGAAGGAAAAAAAAGGAAAAGGACTAAACAATTGCCCTAAAGAGTCAATGTCAGCCTATCTCAGCTTCCTGCCTATTACCTTTGGCCTCTTGGTATGAAAATCCTTTAACCTGCAGCTCAGAAATACAGCCAATTATGCCAAGCCTGGCTGGCCACATGATACTAAGGCCCTGGAGCTGGCAATAATCTCCCGTCCTCCGTCCAATCATCTTACACACAACAATGCTTAGGAAGTATTGCCTCCATCCCCTCCATATTGATTTCTTCTCTTCTTCCCATCTGCTGGTTTTCTGTCTTCCCTGGAGTATCTACAGTCCTCCTTGATCCGGCCATCATGTGGACAGATTTCTAACAATGAATCCAGCCAGCCTTCTCTCTCATCTCTGTCTCTTTCTCCCAGAAGCCAGTGTCTACACCTGTAGCATCAGATACTGTCTGATACATCCCTTAACTACAAGTATTTCCAATGCCTACGGAGCCTGACAAAATGGCCCTGTCGAATGCTATGGCTGAGTAGAACCTGCTTTTTTTTTTTTTTTTTTTTTTTTTTTGCCAGTCCTGGGGCTTGAACTAAGGGTCCGGGCACTGTCCCTGAGCTTCCTTTGCTCAAAGCTAGCACTCTACCACTTGAGCCACAATGCCACCTCCAGCTTTTTCTGTGTATGTGGTACTGAGGAATTGAACCCAGGGCTTCATGCATACAGGGTGAGCACTCTACCACTAAGCCACTTTACCAGCCTGAACCTGCTCTCTTCAGACAACTTCTCTCATGACAAGTTTTGCGGACGGACATGTAGTCCCTTTTCTGGAAGCCAATTCCGCTTTGGCTCATCATACTCACTATGCCACCCACTCCACCCCCTTATTTTTCCAGCTTCTTCTCTGCCTCACAGGAGGCAACATTGAAAGTTTTATACCATCTTACAGAGCTCAGTTTACCTCTTTAGGTGTGTGTGCTGGTACTAAGGCTTGAACTTAGGGCCTCATGCTCTTGCTTAGCCTTTTCACCCAAGACCGATGCTGTATCACTTGAATCATACCTCCATTTCCAGTTTTTTGCTGGTTAATTAGAGATAAGAGTCTCTTGGACTCTCCAGGCTGTCTCTAAACTTTGATCCTCAGATTTCAACCTTCCAAGTAGCTTGGATTACAGATGCAAGCCTTAAAATTTTTTTTTTGAAATATGTGACTTAAAATAGATATTTCAGGAAGTGGCTCTGTGGCTCAAGTGGTAGAGCGCTAGCCTTGAGCTGAAGAGCTGAGGGACAGCGCCCAGGCCCAGAGTTCAAGCTCCACAACCGACAAAAAAAAAAAAAATAGATCTTCCAATATTGAAGCTTGGTTAGAATTGAGAAGGAATGGCTAAGTATAGCAGTTCATACTACAATACCACTCGGGAGGTGGAGCCAGAAGAAGGGCCAACCTTGCTCGGCGCTGGTGGCTCACACCTATCATCTTAGCTCCTCAGGAGGCTGAGATCTGAGGATTGTGGTCCAGAGCTATCCTGGACAGTCAGATCTGTGAGACTCTGATCTCCAATTAACCTCCAAAAAGCCTGAAGTGGAGCAGTGGCTCAAGTGTTAAGAATGTACCTGGAGCACCAAAAAATAACCTCAGGGACAGCACCAAGGCCCTGAGTTCAAACCCTAGAACCAACACCAAAATAAGATATAATAATAATAATAATAATAATAATAATAATAATAATAATAAATAAAAAGATTATCTTGAAAACTAGTATGATTTGAAGATGCAAACTTAAAATTATGTGCGTAAAATGTTTTCTTCCCTAAAAACAAAGGAGGGGTAACAATGTTCGACAAGAAATGTACTCATTAAGCTTACTCGTGTAACTGTAACTCCACTGTACAGCATCTTTACAATAAAGTAAAAAAAAAAAATTTTTAAGTTAGAACACTCAAAAACTCACTCCCACCTAGGGAAAATAAGAGAAAAAGAGCTTCCAGCAGAGCCATTAGTGTCTCTGAAGTAGTATAATAGCATTCAAATCCTCTAAGAAAAAAGAGGAAATATTCTACACTCCCAAAAGCTACAGGAAGAGACTATTTACATCTCCCTCTTCATGCTAGGGAAATTTTTTTGGAAATAAATAGATTAAGATTGCAGTGTTGTAGACTAGAAGAGCTAGCCTTGAAGGAGACTTAATCAGAAAATAAATTTCAAAATCAAAAGCACACTCTCGTACAAGAACATCAGAACCAAATCAGTATCTGATGTTCTTAATAACCATCATCAAAATCCTGCATCTTCATCCCTTTCATGCCCTTGTCTGAGAAGGGTCAACAAAGACCCCCAGCTGGCTCTCCTCAGAGTTGGCCAGATCGAAGCCTGCCAGCCATGATGAACCCAGCTCAGATTCACAAGCTGGGAGCCTACTAACCCCACACCTGAGAGCCTAGACAGATTCAAAACAACCAGCTAATTAAACCTGGAGCACTAAGCTATCATCATCTGAGATTCATAGGCATCCAACAAGCAGAAAGAACTAGCAACACGGCATTCGGCAACAGCTGTCACCTGCTATAATGTTCTTTAATTATCTTAAAATCTGTAAGAACTGACAAATGGGTGACAAAATGCAATTTTCTGTGTCAGGAAGTGGGAGACAAGCCCGCGTTACTTTGATGAGAGGAAATACTGTAAAAATCATCTTCTCTTAGCTCTCCTTATTAGAGAGAAGGAGATTGTTGTCACTCAATTCTGGTCTGTAAACACACTCATTACCCCCTTCTCTGTAGATGGAGGTTAAAATGGGTACTTGAGCTATGCCAGACTTGTCCCCACAATCCAGAATTTGATTCAAATTCACCCTTCAGTCCTGTCACACACAGAGATGCGATCTGAGGCAGACCACTAGCAAAGACCCACCCCAAGTACAGGAGAATGGTGCCATGCCTCTTGCTATTGGTTTCTCTAGGTGCCTGTCTAAATTGTGGCTGTAATGATGCTGGTGACCTCTCGGGATTTCCATTTGTCTCTAATCTCCGTTGGCCATTCCTGGATACCAAATGTACATGAGAACATCTTTTTTGTCGCTGGAAGGCAAGTTTACATCTACCATTTTGCACAGTTCTGCCAGCCTTTCTGGGTCACAAATGGTCACCAGAACACAAAATAAATCGTGCAAGGAAAGGTCACTGGGTAGCAAATAGCTCTTAACAACATTAGCTAGAAAAACCACATTCTCTGTAAAGAGTAGGAGAGAACTCATAAGCCAAGAGCATTGTAACCACCCATGATCCCAGAACATAAAACAGAGAAAAAATATGGGCTGGCTCACATTGGCAAAGAGCAAAGGTGGCCCTTGGAGTCTCAGGAAAACATATATAACAGTGCACTACAGCCGATTGTTATATATAATGAAAATGTATGTGTGTAGTTTTCTCTTTTTTTGGAGAGAGAGAGAAATAGCATAATCAATCAGCAAGCTACGAGGGCACGGACCATGTAAAAGGATCACTCATAATTCTCAAGACATACAGCATTTGCCACTTTTTCTTGCAAGGTGCATGGGAATGTGAAGACATTAAACAAAAAATAGAGCTCTGAGCCATCATCAGAACATGGTGTGTGTGTGTGTGTGTGTGTGTGTGTGTGTGTGTGTGTGTGTGTGTGTGTGTGTGTACTAAGCCTTGAACTCAGGACCTCATGTTCTCATTTGGCTTTTGCCTTCCAGGCTGGTGCTCTACCAGTGGAGCCACAGCTTCATTTCTGGCTTTTCACTGGTTAATGGGAGATAAGAGCATCACAGACTTTTCTGCCTGGGCTTGCTTGGAGCTATGATCGTCAGATCTCAGCCTCCTGAGTAGCTAGGATTCCAGGCGTGAGCCACCGGTGCCCAGCTCAGAAAATTTTTATAAGATTTAAATTAAATTCGGTGTTCCGTGAATATTTCTGCCCACTAATGAGTATAACCATTTGCATTTACTATGTAAAAATCCTTTTACACAATTAGCATTCTTGCATTATTTTGAATGTATATTAATAGTTCAATTAGTCTGTTTCGGTGATCTCTAAGATGTAACTCCCTGGAGAGAAAGAAAGATAACTGTGAAATTATCAGGAGCTGGAATATGATTTAGTCACTACTGAGCTAGTCTCTCTAAAATAGATTTTTACCCTGGTCAATTGTGATTGCAAACACTGGCTGGAGATCCAAATCTCTATTCTCATTCTCACTCATTTGTCTCTCTCTCTCTCTCTCTCTCTCTCTCTCTCTCTCTCTCTCTCTCTCTCTCTCTCTCTCTCTCTCCCTCTCTCTCTCCTTCCTGAGGGGGACCCGGGGAAGCAGTCCTGGGGCTTGAACTCAGGGACTGGATGCTTGCTGTTCCTTAACTTTTTCACTCAAGGCTGGTAGTCTACCACTTGAACCACAGCTCCACATCTGGCTTCTTTGGTGATTAACTGAAAATGAGTCTCATAGACTTTATGCCCAAGCTCTGGACCTCAATCCTCAGATCTCAGCCTCCTTGTTAGCTGAGATTACAGGGGTGAGCCACCAGCACCTTGTCTTCACTCATTTCCTTCTTTTGTTATAAGCGTGTTTTCCTGTTATCCCTACATCTCCTGAACAAGCTAGGGTTTTCTGTACTTGAGCCTTGTCTTGGACTTCTTCATTTTGGTGAAACTCTTTTCTCCTATCCTTTAATCTCCTGGGCAAATACTAAACCCACAATCACACAGATAAAGTATTTGCCCACTTCCTACATTCACTAACATCAAGACTCTTATCTGTCTTTGCTTGCTTCTCCTGCAGTGAGTCTTTCCTTGAATTCCTGTAGCATGCAGAATTCCTATGTGAGAGAGTACTTAATCCAGTGCCCTTGTCTATCATTGTTTAATTATCTCCAGTTCTATTTTTAATCCTCTTATATAAGATTATAAATGTCTTGGGGGCATTAATATCCTCGCCTGTGAAATAAGGGAATTGTATTAAAGGTCTCTAGGTTTCTCCTTGCTCTTTAACTCATCTCTGAGCATCTCTTGGTAACTTTGCAAGTCCCTAACATACACCACACTTAGGTGGGAACATACAGAGGGATTTAAAAGACCATCCATGAGCTGGTGCCAACAACTCATGCCTGTAATCTGAACGACTCAGGAGGCTGAGATCAGAGGAATCTGAGGGTTTAGGGTTGGAGCCAGCTCAGGCAGGAAAGTCTGTGAGACTCTTATCTTCAATTAAATACTGGGAGAGAGAGCGAGAGAGCAAGAGAGAGAGAGAGAGAGAGAGAGAGAGAGAGAGAGAGAGAGAGAGAGAGAGAGAGAGAGAGGGAGGGAGGGAGGGAGAAGGAGAGGGAGAGGGAGAGGGAGAGGGAGAGGGACACAACCATCCTTACCACAGTTCTACCAAGATCAGATCCAAAGTTAATCTTCTTGTGTGCATTAGTACATAGATGAACACTCAGTAAGATGTGTCTTTACAGGTTTAGATCTTAGAAAATTCATGGTGTGTGTGTGTGTGTGTGTGTGTGTGTGTGTGTGTGTGTGTGTGTGTGTGTGTGTGTGTGTGTGTAATTACTATGCAGTCTGGTAGATGCCTCCTTGACCCACCAGGAGGCAGAAAACACTCCTTTTTTCAAAGCTTCCTCAAATGCACAAGATCACTCTTGTCTTTTGCTTTCAGAAATTGATTCAAGGCAGGATTCCATTTTTGTCCACTTTCCTTGTCCTCATAATTGGTTGACCATAAAACCATTAAAGAGTCTCACAGACTTGCCCTGGCTGGCTTCAAACCGCGATCCTCAGATCTCAGCCTCCTGAGTAGCTAGGATTACAGGCATAAACCACCGTCACCCTGCCAAAAACAATTTTTAAATGCTAAAATCCAAAACAAATTCTAAAGTCTCAGAATTTATACAGCACAATTTCGTGTTCTCTCTCTCTCTCTCTCTGAGAACAGCTACATACACACCACAGTCTGATTCCACCAATTAGCTTTGCCTTATAGGTTGACGCCACAGGAGTCTACAATGGCAGCTGGTCTGAAAACATTCTTTATTGGACTGCCCCATCACTTCCCCTTGCTTATTTCATTTCCTTAATTTCTCAGTAATGTTGCCTTTGCTTGCCAACTCCCTGTCTCACGGTGTGCTCTGGAGAAAATCTGAACCAAAAAAAGAACAACTATGATCAGTGGGTTTTCACTCATATAAATGTATTCTAAGATGTTACCGTGGAATAATCATAGTAACAAAATAAGACTGTGCTAGCATAGAGCCCCGTGCAGCAACTCAGGCCTCTCTGATCATTGCTATTTAGGAGGCTAACGTCAGGAGGATTCTGGTTCTAGGTCAGCCTTGGTTAAAAAAATAAAAGTTTACAATAACTATCTCAACAACAGCAACAAAAAACACAGGTTGGTGTTGGGTGTGGTGTTGCGTGTGTCAGTCAACACAGTTACAGCAGGTAAACAGAACTGTAGTTCAGGCTATCCCAGTCAAAAAGTGAGACCAACCTAAAAAATAACCAAAGAGAAAGGGAGCAGGGTCATCACTCCAATGGCAGTGCCTAGCAAGTACCAAGACTTGAGTTCAAACCCTAATGCTGCCAAAAAAGAAAAAGAAAGGGAATATGCTGGGGCTGGGAAGGTGGCTCAGAGGTAGAGTGTTTGCCTTGCATGCATGAGGCCCTGGGTTCCATTCCTCAGCACCACATAAGCAGAAAAAGCCTGAAGTGGCGCTGTGGCTCAAGTGGTAGAGCACTAGCCTTGAGCTGAAGAGCTGAGGGACAGTGCCCAGGCCCAGAGTTCAGCCCCCATGACCGACCAAAAAACCAAAAGGAATATGCTAACAGGTAACAAATGCTTACTATGCATTATCTGTGTCTAGATTGCACTTAGGTTGACAAATTGATTTATCCTGTTTTATATTTGAACAGAGACATTAAAAACACGACCAAGTTCACACACCTAGTAACTGATGAAATTGGTCATAAGAATCTTATTATGTTGGTGCTCAAAATTATATTGACAGTGCTGCTTTTGGGGGAGAGTTTGTAGAAGTGTGTGTATATATGGTGTGTTTCTTTTTTTTTGGGGGGGGGGGTCCGGTCATGGGGCCTGAACTCTGGGCCTGGGCGCTGTCCCTCAGCTCTTCAGCTCAAGGCTAGCGCTCTATCACTTGAGCCACAACATATATGGTGTATTTCTAAGTGTATATGTATGTATGTGTGTGTATGTATATGAGTTACTGTATGTGTATACATAGGTGAGTATTGAGGGGGTATTTTCTATAATATCCTCACTTGGAAATATAAAACATGCTCTCAAAGTCATCATTTAAAAAAATATGAAAATGATGAGAAGCCCTGTTTAACCACAGTGTCCAAGAAGAAACAGGAGCAGATGAATGACTCGTCCTCTTACCCAGTCCTTTGCACAAAAATGAAGATGCTAGCTTTTTTCCTCTGGGACAGAACTCTGGAAGGCAGAACTGGGAAAAAGGAAATGGATAATTGCACTGTGCTGTTCTTCCCACCTACCGAGAAGCAGCCCTCCTGAAGGGGAAGACGAGAAAACTCACATCGCCAAGTCACCAGAGTGAGTGATGAGACTCCTCCTCACATCACCAAGTCACCATAGTGAATGCTGAGACTCCTGGTGAGCTGGCCCTGAAACCTGCCCAAGTATTTCCAGTGAAAAGATATCTCCACTAAAATAGAAATATTTAAAACCCAAATTACCAATGATCCATGGAACAAGTTTTGCTGTTGGACATAGGGCTTGAACTTTGGGCCTGGGAGCTATCCCTGAGCTCTTTAGCTCAAAGCTAGCACTCTACCTTTTGAGCCACAGCACCACTTCCAGTTTTCTGGTGGTTAATTAGAGATAAGAGTCTCATGGACTTTCCTGCCCAGGCTGGCTTTGAACCATGATCCTCAGATCTCAGCTTCCTGAGCAGCTAGGATTACAGGTGTGAGCCACTGGCACCCAGCTTAGACAAATATTTTATAGTCTGTAGCAAAGGGGTAAATATTCTAGGATAATTTGATCCTGGACAGCACTGACTGATCTAAAATGATTTTTTTTTTTTTAATGCTGGTCCTGGGGCTTGAACTCAGGGTCTTGGGCTTTTTCTCTCAAGGCTGGCATTCTTCCACTGGAGCCATAGCTCCACTTCCAGCTTTTCAGTGGTTAATTAAAGATAGTCTCATGGACTTTCCTGCCCCAACTAGCAACTCAACCTCCTAAGTAGCTAGGATTATAGGCATGAACCACCTTATACTCAGCAAATGATGCATTCTTAAATACAATTGCTCTCTGGATTAAGAAAACTCCAAAGAAACACTCATTAGGTAGAGTTTTGGTGTTTATAGTTTAGACAATTAATGGTAACGCCAAACAAAATGTGACTAGGTTTACACTGAAACTTGGAAACCACGAACTAATTGAACAGAAGTGACAACACAAACACATTAACATATAGAAAGAAAGAAAAGAGCCAGGTGCTGGTGGCTCACACCTGTAATCCTAGCTACTCAGGAGGCTGAGATCTGAGGATCATGGTTCAAAGCCAGCCTGGGCAGGAAAGTCTGTGAGACTCTTATCTCCAATAAACCACCAGAAAACTGAAGTGGTGCTGTGGCTCAAGTGGTAGAGCGCTCGCCTTGAGCTGAAGAGCTCAGGGACAGCGCCCAAGCCTAGAGTTCAAGCTCCACGACAGAAAGAAAGAAAGAAAGAAAGAAAGAAAGAAAGAAAGAAAGAAAGAAAGAAAGAAAGAAAGAAAGAAAGAAAGAAAGAAAGAAAGAAAGAAAGAAAGAAAGAAAGAAAGGAAGAAAGAAAGAAAGGAAGAAAGGAAGGAAGAAAGAAAGGAAGGAAGGAAGGAAGAAAGGAAGGAAGGAAGGAAGAAAGGAAGGAAGGAAGAAAGGAAGGAAGGAAGAAAGGAAGGAAGAAAGAAAGAAAGGAAGGAAGAAAGGAAGGAAGGAAGGAAGGAAGGAAGGAAGGAAGGAAGGAGGAAGGAAGGAAGGAAGGAAGGAAGGAAGGAAGGAAGGAAGGAAGGAAGGAAGGAAGGAAGGAAGGAAGGGAAGAAAAGAATAAAATCAGGGGGCTGGGAAGGTGGCTCAGTGGTAGAGCGCATGCCTTGCACGCATGAGGCCCTGGGTTTGATTCCTCAGCACCACATAAGAAAAAAGAAAAAAGCCAGAAGTGGCGCTGTGGCTCAAGTGGTAGAGCGCTAGCCTTGAGCTGAAGAGCTGAGGGACAGCACCCAGGCCCAGAGTTCAGGCCCCACGACCCGACCCAAAAAAAAAAAAAAAAGAATAGACCCGCCTAGGCCCGGAGTTCAGGTTCACAACTGGCAAAAGCTAAGGGACAGAGTGTAGGCCATGAGTTCAAATGCCAGTACTGGCAAAAAAAAAAAAAAAAAAACACATCCTAAGAGCAAAGGCAACTAACTGCTCTGAGTCCTTAAGACAAAGGACAGAAGCCACAGGCAGGGGGGAGATGTTTTGTACACACTCACAAGTTTATGATTTAATTTCCTTATGAGTGCATAACTTAAAAAGATACCTTTGCAAGTCTTTGGCACCCTCTTTTGGACAATCTGATTAAGTCAGCACTGAAATTTACCACAATAAAAAACGATTTCTGAGTATGTTGTAAGCAAATGGAAATCAGGCACATTCAATTTTTTTTTTTTGGAGGGTTTGTGGGGTTTAGTGCTGATGCTGGGACATGAACTCAGGACCCAGGCCCTTGCCTAAGGGCAAGGCTGTAGCTCTAGCATTTGAGCCACACCTCCACTACCAGTTTTTTGTTGGTTAATTGGAGAGAAGAATCTCTCAGGTTTATCTGTTGGGGCCAGTTTTGAACCATGATCCTCAGGTCTCAAAGCCTCCTGAGTAGCTAAAATTACACCATGAGGTACCAGGGCCAAGCTAAAGTCAGCACCGAAAGTCAAGTGGTGGCAAGGTTTCCAACTGTTCTTCAGTATTGAATCGGCTACCCTGGGTCCTTCGTGTCTCCAAAAGAAGTTTGGAGAAGTTTGTCTCCAAAAAGTTAGTCTAAATCCACTAAATAACTTTCTGGGATTTCTATTAGGACTGTCTTTTTGTTTTGTTTTGTTTTGTTTTATTTTTGCCAGTCATGGTGCCTGAACCCTGGGCACTGCCCCTCAGCTCTTCAGCTCAAGGCTAGTGCTCTACCACTTGAGCCACAGCACCACTTCCAGCTTTTTTTGCTTATGTGGTACTGAGGAATCGAAACCAGGGCCTCATGCATGCAAGGCAAGCGCTCTACCACTGAGCCACCTTCCCAGTGCATCTAGCTCAATATGAGAAAAATTGGACATTGTTAACAATCATGTCTTCCTATCCGTAACAATTGATAGCTTTCTATTTATTTAGTTCTTCTGTGATTTCTTTCATTGGAAGAGCTTTCCTTATACAGATGGGATACATCGAAGACGCTCTGAACACTAATCAAAATGGCACTTTTTTTTTCTGGCTACTCCTGAGGCTTGAACTCAGTGTCTGAGCACTGTCCCTGAGCTGCTTTTGCTCAAGGCTAGCATACTTACCACTTGACCCACAGTGCCATTTCTGGCTTTTTCTGTTTATGTGGCACTGGGTAATCTGAACCCGGGGCTCCATGCATGCTAGGCAAGCGCTCTACCACTAAGCCACAGTCCCAGTCCCCACATCTCATTTTCAATGTGTAATTTCTAAGTATTTATTGTAGATCTGTGGAAAGCAACAGAATTGCATGTGCTCATCTTGTATCATGTCAGCATGATGCAAGCACTGACTCATCCCAGGAGATTTCTTGTTTTGGATTTTTACATCATTCTTTTGCATGTTCTACATGGACAACCATGACATCCATACACAAAAACATCTTTATTTCTTCCTTGCTGATCTCTTTATCTTTCATTTAGTTTTTCTTGTATTATTACACCAGCTAGTGTTTCCAGGAATAAGGAGAAAGGACATTCATGCTTGTCCACAGATTCATAGAAAAGCATTTGTTCCATCATATTATGAATGATGTTGGTTAGAGGGGTTTATTGGGTTTTTTTAAAAGATGTTCTTCATCAAGTTGAGAAAGTGCCTCTCTTATTCCTAGTTTGTACAGAGATTTTATGGTGAATATAGAATTTTATCAAATGCTTTTTCTGCCTGTATTGATGTATTTTTTTTCCCTCCTTTAGCCCATTAATGCGATGGATTATGTGTATTGATTTTTTTGAGTGTCTGCAAACTAGCTTCTCAGACATGGAATAAATCCTATTTGCTCATCATATATATTTTTTATTCATTGCTGGAGTCAACTTGCAATTTTTTTTTTTTTTTAACTTTTTTTTGTCAGTCATTGGGCCTGAACTCTGGGCCTGGGCGCTGTCCCTCAGCTCTTCAGCTCAAGGCTAAAGCTCTACCTCTTGAGCCACAGTATCACTTCAGTTTTTTTGCTTATGTGGTGCTGAGGAATCGAACCCAGGGTCTCATGCATGCAAGGCACCACTGAGCCACCTTCCCAGCCCGCAAATATTTTTGTTGAGTATTTGTTTTTTTTTGAGTACATGTTCAGAAGAAATAAGTCAGTTGGTTTCCTTTCGTCTCTTCAACTGGGTCTGGAGTTAGTTCAACAAAGAATGAGCCTTCTCTTCTGTTTTATGGAAGAGATGTAGAGAATGGGTGTAATTTCTTCCTGGAACTCTCCGGCAACTGGTGGGTTTGGGTTTTTTTTTTGGAATTTTATTAAATAATAATTCAAACTATTTAGTGAGACATTTCTTCAGATTATCTCTTCTTGTCTGAGTTTTAGTAGTTTCTGTTTAAATGGTTCATTTCAGACAAACTTAGGTGTTCATTTGCACAATACTGCTCTATTATATATTTATTCCATAGGAGTATCAGCCATCTACTTTTTATTTCTTCTGTTTTGGTGTTCTGTTGCTTAGGACATAGATGGTAAGGATTGTTAGGACGCTCTCTTTCTATTCCAAGATCTGCTTTGTCTAAAACTAAGGTAGCTACTCCACTTTGTGTGTGTGTGTGTGTGTGTGTGTGTGTGTGTGTGTGTGCACACGCACGCACAAGATGCATGCATGCATGCGTACACACATACACCTGTTCTAAGTCTTGAACTCAGGACCTGGGTGCTCTCCCTGAGCTATTTTTGCTCAAGGCTAGAACACTATCACTTGAGCCACAGTTCCACTTTTTTTGAGTGATTAATTGGAGTACATTGACATTTCATAGTCTTTTCTGCTCAGTCTGACTTCAAACCATGATCCTCAGATCTCAGCCTAGTGAATGGGTAAGATAATAGATGTGAGCTACCAGTGCCAGCCACTGTTCTTTTGATTATTACCATAATAGAACTTCATGCACTGATCTTTTCTCTATCAGTTTCTCTAAAGTGGCCAGGTTACAGATAACATATAGCTAGGTTTTAGTCTTAATTTTCTCACAATCTATTAGTGTATTGACATTTGCATTTATTTATTTATATTTATTTATGTTACCATGGGGCTTGAACTCAACGCCTGGGCCCTGTCCCTGAGCTCTTTTGCTCAGGACTAGCACCCATATCACTTTGAGCCACAGCACCACTTTCCGTTTTTAACTGGTTAATTGGAGATAAGAGTCTCACAGGGACTTCTCTGCCCACGCTGGCTTTGTGATGCTCAGATCTCCACCTCCTAAATAGCGAGGATTACAGGATGCCCAGCCACATTCACATTTTAAAGTCATCATTTATATAGCTGAATTAAATTCTACTAGGTTTGCAACTTTTTGTTAGTGGTGGTGGTAGTTGTGGCCTGGAAACCATCCCTTTTGCTCAAAGCTAGCACTTCACCACTTGGAATCACAGCTTTCTGGTGGTTAATTGGAGAGTAGGAACTTTTTTTTTTTTTTAATCCTCTGCTCCCACCTTCCCCATATGGAAGCCCTAGCATGCTCTGGGAGCACTCAACCAATGAGCCACGTTCCTCACTGGAACTTTCTATTTAATTGCTTTTTCTTGGTCCAGGATTTTAATATTCCTCTTTTTTTTTTTTTGCATGTTTGGTTTTAATTGAGCATTTTATAGGATTCCATTGTGCCTACCCATTTAATTTCAACCACACTTTGTCTTTGCAAGTTGCCTTAGAATTTGCAGTATTCATTTACAATTATTCCAAATCTTCCTGGCACCTGTGGCTCATGCCTGTAATCCTAGCTAAGCTACTCAGAAGGCTGAGATCTGAGGATCACATTCCAAAGCCAGTCCAGGCAAGAAAGTGTGAGAGACCCTCAGCTCCAGTTAACCAGCAAAAAGCCAGAAGTAGAACTTTCACTTATGGCTCAAGTGGTGGAGCGCCATCCTTGAGTGAAAAAGCTAAGGAACAGTACCCAGACTTTGAGTTCAAGTTCTAGTACCACCACAGACATACACACACATACACACACACACACACACAAACACAGAATTTTTTCAGAATAGAGGAAATTATCCAAAGGCTTGAAACAATCAAACAAGTATTTACTCAAGCAAATTTGGTTCAATACTAATAAAAACAGAAAGTCTGAGCCAGGAGCCAGTGGCTCATGCCTGTAATCCTAGCTATTCAAGAGGCTGGGATCTGAGGATAATGGTTCAAAGCCAGCCCAGGCAGGAATGTCCATGAGACTCTTATCTCCATTTAACCACCAGAAGACTGAAAGTGGCTCTGTGGCTCAAGTGGTAGAGCTGAAGGCCCAGGCCAGAGTTCAAGACCCATGACCAAAACAAACAAAAAAACAAACAAACAGAAAGTCTGTTGTTTTAATTTACCTGAGTGCCATCCTCCACTGTAATCTCACCAGGAGTTGCCTTGCAAACCACACCCCACATCCCGTGCCAGAGAGAGCAAAAGACACTATCAAGAAACATAGACCTGGAAGTGGCATTGTGGCTCAAAGTGGTAAAGTGCTAGTAGCCTTGAGCACAAAAGCTCAGGGACAGCGCCAGGCCCTGCGTTCAAGCCCCACAACTGACAAGCAAATAAGGGGCTGGGGAGGTGGCTCAGTGGTAGAGTGCTTGCCTTGCATGCATGAGGCCTTGGGTTCAATCTTCAGCACCACATAAGCAGAAAAAGCTGGAAATGGCATTGTGGCTCAAGTGGTAGAGCACTAGCCTTGAGCTGAAGAGCTGAGGAACAGTGCCCAGGCCCAGAGTTCAGGCCCACAACTGACAAAAATAAACAAACAAGTCAAATCTAGCCAGGAAATGATGATTCATTTGTGTAATCCTAACTTACTGAGGAGACTGAGGTCTGAGGATCATGGCTCAAAGCTAGCTTGGGGGGAAAAAAAGACTGCAAGACTCTTAGCTCTAGTTTAGCAGTGAAAAGCCTGAAATAGATCTGTGGCTCAAGTGGCAGAGCACCAGCTTTGGGCAAATAGCCAAGTGAGAGTACAAGGTCCTGAGTTCAAGCCCTAGTACCAGTTCAAAATAATACTAATAAAAATAATAATCGAATAATAATAAAATAAAATAATAAAAAATAAAATATGGGATCTGAATTTTGAATATGGTGAACTTTGTGGTCTAGGAATGAAAGTGTGTGTGTGCTCACAGGAGCACACATGTGTGCACATCTCAACAGAACACTGCCACAAACAAGCCACATGAATAAGAAAGGGGAAAACACTGGCTTCAGGGCCCCTCTGTTTTTGACATAAATTCTCAATCTTTCAAAAAGTCCAATAGCATTGCCTATAAAGCGTTTTCATTTTAAGCTTCATAATAAGCTGGTCCATTGTTGCCATCATTCCTCATCTGACATGTGATTTGATTTTATTTCCACAACACAGTGAATTTTGATAGATCACAGTCATTTCAATCCATGAGGATCTTTCAACTGTAGGAGTGAATTAGAAAGATATTTTTATATTGCCTATTTGAGATAACAGGCCTTCGCACCATGCTGCTGGCAAAATACATCAAAAGAATGAACTGAAGGTTAAGTTTCCTTTTAGATCTCAATTTTCAGAACATCTCACACACACACACACACACACACACACACACACACACACACACACACACACAATCTTGCCTAAAAGCAGTCGATTTATTCAACTGCAAGACATTCCATCATCACCTTAGTCAGCCCAAAGGAAAGAACAAAGCCAGAGCTGGAAACGTGTAGAAGGTTGAGCCATGTTCATTCACTCATTCTAATTTTCTTAGCCTCCAATCCCTGAATGTCACATCAAGTTCTTCTCAGACACATGGCAAGAAAAAGCTTTCTGGCAAGCTTTTTTTTTTTCTTTTTTTTTTTGGGGGGGGGGGGGGCGGCGGTCATGGTGCTTGAACTCTAGGCCTGGGCACTGTCCCTCAGCTCTTCAGCTCAAGGTGAGCACTTTACCACCTGAGCCACTGTGCCACTTCCAATTTTCTTAGTGGTTTATTGGAGATAAGAGTCTCTTGGACTTTCCTGCCAGGACTGGCTTTAAACCTCAATCCTCAGATCTCAGCCTCCTGAGTAGCTAGGATTACAGGTGTGAGCCACCAGTGCCCAGCCTGAAAGCTTGCTTGCTTTTTTTTCTTTCTTTCTTTCTTTCTTTTTCTTTTCTTTTCTTTTTTTTTTTTTTTTTTTTTTTTTGGTCAGTCATGGGGCTTGAACTCTGGACCTGGGCGCTGTCCCTCAGCTCTTCAGCTCAAGGCGAGCGCTCTATTGCTTGAGCCACCGTGCCACTTCCAGTTTTCTAGTGGTTTACTGGAGATAAGAGTCTCACAGACTTTCCTGCCCAGGCTGGCTTTGAACCCCAATCCTCAGATCTCAACCTCCTGCATAGCTAGGATTACAGGCATGAGCCACCAGCGCCTGGCTAAGCTTTCTATTAGAGTGTATTTGCAAAGGTAATTCTCACATGAAAAGCAGCAATACAAATTCAAGTGACAAAGTTTAAGTACCATGTCAAACAATTATTATCATTTTGTCCTCCCCCAGTCAATGAAATGTAATTCTGTCTCTAATAGTTTTAGGCAGCTTTTAATCCCAATTTGATTTTTTAAATTACCTTGTGTATATACTTGATTCAAAGTAGAAAGTTTCTTGCTGTGATTATGAATCTTCCAGAAGGAATGGGCTACTGAGCTCTTTGCCTTTAACGTTGTTTATTGTACACAAGTAGGCATTCTGTTTAAGGTAGAACTGTAGGGGGAGGATTGTTTGTGTTTTTGTGGCAGTACTATGGCTTGAACTCAGGACTTCACATCCTTGCTTGGCTTTTTCCACTCAAGGTTAGTGCTCTACCACTTGAGCCACAACTCCATTTCCAGCTTTTTGCAGCTTAGAGATAAGAGTCTTTTAGATTGGCTTCAAACCTTGATCCTCACATCTCAGCCTCCTGAGAAGCTAGGATTACAGGTGTCTAGCTTCTTTCTAGGGATCTGTTATCTCAAGGTGATTATTTACTAAACTATCCTGAGATCTTCATTGTAAGATGATTTCAAGCATAAAGAAGTCCACTAACACATCATCCGAGAGGCAACAGCTAATGGTATTGTATTTGTACAGGTGTTTCTTGGCTCCAGGGTTTGGTGCCACCCACGCAGAGCCCACTGGGGTTATGGATCTGTTTAGTAAATGCTTCTTGCTATTGATGATGATGACAATGGTCATGACATTGGGTTCTTCTATGATCATTCAATTATTCACATCTGCAACGATTTCCTTTTGGTTCTGTCTACACCCTGTGACACTGTGATAAACAAGAAGGACCAGGTCCCTGTCTTCAAACAATTTGAGTAAAAGAGCCAGAAAACTAGTGCAGAATGTGCAAATAAGATAACCTCAGATGATGCTAAGTGTTGTGAAGAAGATATTGTTAAATAAAGAGACCAGAAGTGAGTGGACAGGACTCTGTTCCCCAAACTACAGAGAGAGGGCAGCCATGCTTGGGGAATCCTACACCTCCAAATACCAATTTACCACTAGCTGTTGCCTCTTAGATGATGTGTTAGTGGATTTCCTTATGCTTGAAACCATCTTACAACGAAGATTTCAGGGTAGTTTAGTAAATAATCACCTTGAGATAAAGATCCTTAGAAAGAAGCTATACACCAGTGGTTCACACCTGTAATCCTAGCTTCTCACGAGGCTGAGATGTGAGGATCAAGGTTTGAAGCCAGTCTATCTCCAATTAAGCAGCAGAAAGCTGCCCACAGGATAGGAAAGTCCATAAGACTCTTAATTTCAATTGACTACCAAAAAGCCAGAAGTGAAACTGTGTGGCTCAAGCGGTAGAGCACCAGCCTAAGGGACAGTGCCCAGGCTCTAAATTCAAGTCCCAGTAAACTGCAGAAAGAAAAAGAAAGCAAGAAAGCAAGCAAGCCAGAAAGAAAGCAAGCAAGCCAGGAAGGTGGGAAGGCAGGAAGTTAGTTATCTGCCTTCTCAAGTGGAAAATTTCAGCTCTGAAGACTAACTCTCCCTCTCTCTCCCTCTCTCCTTCTCCCCTCCCACCCCCCCATCCTCAACGAAGCTTCCAGAACCCCCTAGAGTTAGGGGGAACATTCACCTTATGCTGCCATGGTGGGCTCACACATGTGTCTGCTCATGAAGACAGAGCCCAATCTGAGGCAGGGGAGACATCTTAGCATTCTTCTCTGGGCTGGTCTTATGGAACAGATACCCAGGAATGTTAATCAATGCCCTCATAAATATATTTAAATCTCTTTAGAGGTAGAAATCTTCCCTCTCAACTATATCATTCCAACTACTGAAGTCTAATGAGGAACATATCATAAATCATTTCCATCTACACTGGGTATTATTTTAGGGAAAATATCTTTATAAATCTTATGCCAACATAAAAAATGTTACAGATCTATCAATAAAATAGAGCTCAGTGAAACATACTGGTGTAGTACCCAGGGCCAGTCCCAAATACATAATTTCATAGACAGTATCTCTTTAAAGAGCCCAGAAATGCTTTGCAGAGGGCCTTTTCTGAAAATCAGCTCAGCTGTGCAACATTGTCACCTAGTGGTCTACTCCAAAACACAGTAACTCAAAATAATCCTCGACCCTTTAAAAAAAAAAAAAGATGCTTAAAATAAGAAAATAAAATAACTAATGAAAAGCAGGGCCATAGGTGTGGTTCAGTGGCATGATACCAACCTAGCAAGCCTGGAGTTCAAACACCAGTACTGCCAACTACATCGAAGCCAGGTGTGGTGACACACACCTGTAATCCTAGAAATTAAGAGGCTGAGGCAAGAAAATTGAGAATTCAATGTTAGCCTTGACTATGTGGCAAGAACATATTTTTTTAAAAAGAAAATTGCCAGGCATCAGTAGCCTGTGATACTAGCTACTCAGGTGGCTGAGATCTGAAGATTGCAGTTCAAAGCTAGCCCAAGCAGGAAAGTCCCTGAGATGCTTATCTTCAACTAACCACCAAAAAGCCAGAAGTGGAGCAGTGCTCAAGTGGTAGAGTGCCAGCCTTGAATGAAAAAGCAAGGGGCAGGAGAGGGCAGGAGAGGCTCTGATTCAAGCTCCAGTGCTAGCCTAAATAAATAAGCAAGCAAGCAAGCAAGCCGGGTACCAGTGGCCTCACACGTATAATCCTTGCTACTTAGGAGGCTGAGATCTGAGGATCGAGGTTTGAAGCCAGCCCCAGGCAGGAAACTCTGTGAGACTCTTATCTCCAATAAACTACTCAAAAAAGCCATAAGTGGCACAGTGGCTCAAGTGGTAGAGCACTCTCCTTGAGCAAAAGAAACTCAGGGACAGGTCCCCGGTCCAGAGTTCAAGCCCCAGGAACAGCTAATAAATAAACAATGACTGGAGAATAAAACCTTCCGCTTTCTGTTCATTTCCCACTGGTCATTTGATCATTTACCTTCCTGAACAATTAAGTTCAAGTGCTTGTCTAGCTCTGAACCTCGTTGGACTTTTTCACCTCTAGTCTCCAGGCCTGGCAAAGGCAATGCAGCTTTCTGTTCAGCTTTTGCTCAGCTTCTCAGCCTTCTCAATCAGTGAAGACCTTGAGGATATAAGTTGTGCAAAATCTCTGGCTCCTAGCCAGAAGATTACCTTCTTTCCAGGAGCTGGTTCCAATAAATCTCTGCTGGGTCCGTAGCGCTCCTGGCTTATGGAAAACACTTTACAGTGCAACCTTTTTTTTTTTTTTTTTTCCTGTTGTTTGCAGGGAAATAGTAGCTGGGCCCAGCCAGCCATGTTGCTTTCTTTCCCTTACTCAAAAAGAAGAGAAATGCAGAGAATTCAAATAAAGATGATAAATACAAACACCTGAGAAAAAGAAAAATAGTGACAAATCAGGAACCAGGTAGTGATGGAATGGAGTCATGTTCCTCATGTGTCCTTTTCCTCCCCTTCCCACTGAATTTCGACTGAATATTTGCTATTAGTCCTTCCAGAAAAGGTTTGCTGATCCCGTGCTTAAGATCTTTGTCACATTGTGAGATTGTGCAATCAGGACCTTCAAAAATTCACCCAGCCAGCCAGTCACATCAGTGAGAGTCATTGACGACTCAATCTCTTATCCTAGCTACACAGGAGGCTGAGATCTGAGGATCCTGGTTCAAAGGCTGTGAGACTCTTTATCTCCAATTAATCACCAAAAGCCAGACTGGAGGTGTGACTCAAATGGTAAAGCCTCGAGAGAAAAAGCTGAGGGATAGCACCTAAGCTCTGCACTTCTAACTTTTTGCTGAATAGTTGGAAATGAGTACTGTGGACTTCCCTTGCCCAGGCTGGCTTGGATCTGAGATCCTCAGATCTCAGCCTCTTAAGTAGCTAAGATTACAGGCATGAGCCACTGGTGCCCAGCTCTAGAAATAAACTTTTAGTCAACTTTTTTTTTTTTTTTTTTTTTACTTTTAGATAGAAATTCTACTTTTTCAGCAGTTCTATGAATTGAATTAATGAGCAGTGATGGTAGATTGGCAATGGCTGGATTACATTGGAATGTATTATAGGGGTTTACAGCAATGCTGGGAAAACAACACTGGAAAATGACAAGGATGTATCTCATCAGGCTTCTTAACTATTCAGCTGAGGCTTCAGCTGTGGTGTATGTTTTCCAATTAAGTGAAGATATCTCCTTCAGGACCATCTCGCTTCTTGTGTTACTCAGCTCTTTGATTTTTCCATTTGCAAAATCTTTTTTTTTTTTTTCCCAAAACCATAAATACTGGCTGTGGTGAAGTCACCCTGTGGTGGCCGACATTCTGGCTGCTTAAATTTCACCTGCAGAAACAAAACTTTGCTTCCTGTGAGTCAGGTCACCCCAGACCTGGCTTGGCCACCTGGCCTGCCACAAAAGTCAGCCCTGCCTACAAGGAGTTCCCCAGCTAAGATGTGAGGCTCATGATTATGTTGTATGGCATTGCACGGCAAGAAAATGGAGAAGCCACATTTTGAAAGATTGAATCGAGTCTTTATTAAAAGGCTAGTAAACCGGGCGCTGGTGGCTCACACCTATAATCCTAGGCTGAGATTCTGAGGATCACGGTTCAAAGCGACAGCGCCCAGGCCCAGAGTTCAAGCCCCATGACCGACAAAAAAAAAAAAGTTTAAAAGGCCAGTAAAGCTGGGTGCCGGTCGCTGAGTAGCCTAGCTACTCAGGAGGCTGAGATCTGAGGATCTCGGATCTCCTGTCCAGGCTGGACAGGAAAGTCTGTGAGACTCTTATCTACAATAAGCCACCAGAAAACCGGAAGTGGTGCTGTGACTCAAGTGGTAGAGCGCTCGCCTTGAGCTGAAGAGCACAGGGACAGCGTCCAGACCCAGAGTTCAAGCCCCACAATTGACAGGAAAAAAAAAAAGCCAGTGACTGCATGATGGACTCCTGTCTCAAAGATAGCAGCCCAGCAAATATTCTTAACATTGTTAGGAAACTGCGTCATGAAGGCTAGAGAGGAAAGAAAGAACAAAAACAAGACCAATAAACCAATTCAGCTCCAATGGAAAGCTGCAATGGGATGCCAAGGTGACTGGAGGTGGCAGGACATGGGAGATAGGACGCAAACAGAGACCTGCGGCATGGTGGCATGGCACCTGAGCTGGTCTGGGACTAAATAGTGTGGGGGGGCGGGGCAGGGGGCAGGGTCACAGGAAACTGGACTGACAGGTTTAGTAACCTATCATCCAAGACCCTGTCCCTGCCTCCAGGGATTCAGGCTCCCCTATCACCTGGGAGGTGAGGGCTTCACCTTCCCCCACCATGAAGACAAAATTCCAGAGCCTACCATCCCCCATGTGGCCAAGATGGCACCCAGCCAGACCTGATCTCCCTATTTCAATATGAAGCCAGCCAGGGTATACAAATCTATGAGACACTTATCCCAACAAAAATCTGGAACAGGAGGCATAGCTCAAGTGGTCAAGTACCAGCCTTGAGCAAAAAGGCAAAGAAAAGTGCAAGGCCCTGAGTTCAAGTCCCAGTACTTGCACACACAAAAATTAAATAAAATAAGTGATATGATAGATCAAAAAAGATGTAGAAAACTTACAGAAGTGATCCATGTGGCATTTAGAGAGCATGACATCCAGTAAATCAACAAAATACATTATTTTCAAGTTCCCATGGAAATGTAACGAGGTAGACCATTCTGTCTCACAAATCAAGTCTCAATAGATTTGAAAGCATTCAATTCACACAAAAGGGAAAAAAAAAGATATTCTCTGACAATAAGGGAGTTGAGCTAGAAATCAATAACAGACAGATTCTTAGCAAATCTTCAAGGCTAATTTTAGAGCAAAAATCTATCAAAGGCACAGGAGATATCATAAGATAAAATCATGAAGATATTGGGGTTGACACAGATTTCTTAAATACAACACCAAAAACACAGTGTCTTTGGGGTGGGGGTGGGGGTGGGGGTGGTCAGCTGTGGAGCTTGACCTGAGGGCCTGGGTACTGTACCTGAGCTTTTGTGCTCCAGGCTAGAACTCTACCACTTTAAGCCACTTTGCTACTTCCAGATTGCTGGTGGCTAATTGAAGATAATAGTCTGATGGGCTTTACTGCTCAGGTTGGCTTTAGACCTTGATCCTCAGATCTCAGCCTCCTAAGTAGCTGAGCCACCAGCACTCAGCTCACAAAGTCTCTCTTCTTTTTCTTTTGTCAGTTGTGGGGCTTGAACTCAGGGCCTGGGTGCTGTCCCTGAGCCTCTTTGTGCTCAAGATTAGAGTTCTACCTTCTTTCTTTTTCTTTTTCTTTTTTTTTGTCGGTTGTGGGGCCTGAACTCTGGGCCTGTCCCTCAGCTCTTCAGCTCAAGGCTAGCACTCTACCACTTGATCCACAGCACCACTTCTGGCTTTTTCTACTTATGTGGTGCTGAGGAATCAAACCCTGGGCCTCATGCATGCAGACAAGCACTCTATCACTGAGCCACCTTCCCAGCCCAAGTTCTACCTTTTCAGCCACAGCACCACTTCTAGGTTTTGAGTGCTTATTACAGGTAAGAGGCTCACCAAGACTTTTCTGCCAAGGCTGGCTTCAAACTGCGATCCTCAGATCTCAGCCTCCTGAGTAGCTAGGATTACAGATGTAAGCCACTTGTACCCAGTTACAAAGTCTCTTTTAATTCAAATCTATCCGTGTATATTTTGCATTGCTACAAAAGAAAAGGTTCCAAGTTAGGCACTGGTTGCTCACATAATCCTAGCTACTCAGGCGGCTGAAATCTGAGGATTCTACTTCAAAGTCAGTCTGGACAGGAAGGTCCAGCATATCTCCAATTAACCACCCAAAAGAGGAAGTAGAGGTGTGGCTCTTATGGTAGAGGGCTAGCCTTCAGTGGAAAAAGCCAAGCAAAAGGTGAATGGCACACACACACACACACACACACACACACACACACACACACACACACACACACACACACACACACACACACACACACACACACACACACACACACACACACACACACACACACACACACACACACAGAGTTATCTGCTGCTGCCTTTATTCTTAATGAGCTGATGTAATGTACCTAGTCCTGTTGCCTAGCAAGCTCTGACCATTAGACAATGGTTTGGGGAACCCAAGCTGGGCACACACACACACACACACACACACACACACACACACACACACACACACACACACAGAGTTATCTGCTGCTGCCTTTATTCTTAATGAGCTGATGTAATGTCCCTAGTCCTGTTGCCTAGCAAGCTCTGACCATTAGACAATGGTTTGGGGAACCCAAGCTGGGTACTGCTTATTATTCTAAAATATGCAGATATTTTTGAGCTTACCTAGAACTTGGAAACAATAGATGAGCTTTAAGAACTTCCTCTTTCCAGATAAGGTTTAGCTCCTGCTAAATCTATCCATTTAGAAAGTCCCTAAGATTTTATCATTTCAGAGAGGACAGCAGTTTTGGATAAGTAGGCCCCCTTTAGGTCTCACTTCACTTGTAAATTAGCATCTGACCGGAGGTTTTATGGGAGGAAAGTTTAACACTGCTTCCTGATTTCAACTTCTAGCCTAGACCTTTTTTTTTTTTTTTTTTTTTTTTTTGGCCAGTCATGGGGCCTGAACTCTGGGTCTGGGCACTGTCCCTCAGCTTTTCAGCTCAAGGCTAGCGCTCTACCACTGGAGCCACAGCGCCACTTCTGGCTTTTTCTGTTTATGTGGTACTGAGGAATCGAACCCAGGGCCTCATGCTTGCAAGGCATGCACTCTACCGCTGAGCTACCTTCCCAGCCCTAGACCTTTTAATATTGATTAAAAATAATATAATTGCCAGGAGCTGGTGGCTCATGCCTGTAATCCTAGCTACTCAGGAGACTGAGATCTGAGGATCACGGTTCAAAGCCAGTCCAGGCAGGAAAGGCCATGAGACTCTTATCTCCAATTAACTACCAGAAACCGGACGTGGGGCTGTGGTAGAGTGGTCAACTGCTCACCTGGACCTGAATAGCTCGGGGACAGTGCCCAAGCCCAGAGTTCAAGCCCCACGACCGACAAACAAAAATTATATATAATATGTAATTATATATTATAATACATATATTATATGTAATTATATTGAAATATTAAATGAAAGAGTATTAGAATTTGCCAGAGAACCACATAGACATCCAGGTACAGAGAACAAAGAAAGGTTTATTGTTGGGAAAGGGGGCCGGCAAGACTCCTTCTTACAAGGGAGAAGTGAAAAGAAGCACTGGCTATTGTATGGGGTGACCTATATAACCTAGGGGGGTTAGGAGGAGCTAGAAGGGGCTAGGAGGCAGAGACCCCCCCAGTACAGGGGCTTCATCATGGCAGACTAGGATTTATGGCTGCTGTCTAAATAGTAGATAAGGGGTCCTGCAACTGCCCACACCTGAAGGTCACTCTAAGGGGCACTTGTTGCCTTCTATGGTGGTAGCTGCCCCAGAGAAGTGTCATCCAAGGTAAAGGGGGTTGGAAGTTGATTATTTACTGACTTTACTACTGGGCCTAGTGTTACCTAGGAAGGGAGCATGTTAAGCTGTGGAGAAGGGAAGGAGTGGACTAAGCTATGGGAAGGGACTCATTTAGTAAACATATATATATATATATATATACTATATAAATATATATATATTACCCTTATTCTGTCTCTCAGTACTACATTGCCTTGGGGTAGGAATTTTAATTTATCAATTGGGGCTATACATTGTGACTATCAGAGCATTAGAATCTGCCAACAGGATTGTGCTCCTCCTCTCTCTCTCTCTCTCTCTCTCTCTCTCTCTCTGCCATTTAAGCCACAGCTCCACTTCTAGCTTGAGATACTCGAAGCTCAGCCTCTGGAGTAGCTAGGATTACAGCTACAGTAGATCCCCCCCCCTTCCCCACACTCCCCCCACTCCCAAAGGTATTAAATAGCTAATAAAGAGAGAGTAGAAAGGTAGTCCTAAACAGAAAGCAGTAGTTAGATTGCCATCTGTGATGTAATAAAGAGAAAAAGCTAGTCTGTGAGGCCAGGAGTTAAAGCCGCCCCATCTCCATCCTTCCCCTCCCACAAACAAAAGAAACAAAGGTATTTTAAAGGGGTGGGGTCTTGCTGGACCTTGAAAACTCCTGACCTGGGCGGGGCTTGCCGCCTCTGTTGGCTCCAAACTGCTGAGTGCTCCGGCAGCATGGATCCCCCTACCTCCTCTAGTGGTAAGCTCTGGTCCACATTTTACTCTTTTTTTTTTTTTGAGGGGGGGGGGGCTGGATGCATTCTTGTTAACTTGGCGGTTTCTAGAAGCTAAAGAACAAACATTAACCATTTCACCAGATGCAGGTGAGGGTTGGTGAAGTTTCCCTATAAAGTGCACCTGGGATCTGTGACTTTGATCACAAAAGACAGACAAGTCACAGGATGGTAAGAAAACTTGGTGGAGCTTTACTGAATAAGTAATCGAGCAAGCGGACAGGCAAGTAGGCATGCCGACAGACAAGCGGAAAGGCAGAGATTTTTGGACTCTTTCCAGATAAGGTTTGGCTGCTGCTACCACTAACCATTTAGAAAGTCATTAAGATTTTATCATTTCAGAGGGAAGGGTGGGTGTTCTCTAGGAGACACACACACAGAGTTCTTTGGTGGCGGGGCATTTATATTATAAAGGGAGGGGATCAGATTGACAGATAGGAAAAAGGAGTTTGTCACTCTCATTCACTCCTAGTGTTAGTACCCTTTCTAAGTTCCTGGCCCGTGGTCACCTTTCTGGTTATTTACACCTTCGGTCCACCCTTCTTTAGTTAATTTGGGGGAACATATCTCTAAAGAAGGGATACATCCTGCCAAACAAATATTACTGGGGTGAGAAATGCATCTCAGGAAGGAATGTGTCCTGTTGCCTCTTTTTTTTTTCTTTGCCAGTCCTGGGGTTTGAACTCAGGGCACTGTCCCTGAGCTTCTTTTGTTTAAGGCTAGCACTCTACTACTTAAGCTACAGGGCCACTTCCGTTTTTTTCTTTTTTCTTTCTTTCTTTCTTTCTTTTTTTTTTTGGTGGTGGTGGGGCCTGAGCTCTGGGCCTGGGCGCTGTCCCTCAGCTCTTCATCTCAAGGCTAGTGCTCTACCACTTGAGCCACAGCACAACTTCTGGCTTTTTCTGCTTATGTGGTGCTGAGGAATCGAACGCAGGGCCTCGTGCATGCAAGGCAAACACTACCACTGAGCCACCTTCCCAGCCCCATACTCCTTTTTTTTCTATGTATGTAGTACTCAGGAATCAAACCCAGGGCTTCATGCATGCTCTACCACTAAGCCACATTCCCAGCCCTGTTGTCTCTCTTTGAAGCAAAGACAGTGCTTCTATGTTTCTAAGCAACTTCTAAGTTGCCTTCACCAAGCCCCATTTTCCTTAATTATCCTGCCTCATTTTCTCCTAAAATGACTTTGGTCCTTTAGACTTAAGGGAAGTAGATGAATGATCATCTCCTGCATTTGCTCTAAGCTTACGTTTTTTAAGTTTCTGGCACCCATTTTTATACCATGCCTCATTTTCCCAAGTCTATCCTGCCTCACCTAGAGAGACACATTGTTTGGAAAGGGGGCTGTGGTAAACTGCTGAACCAAAACTTGCCAATGAAATGGAGGGGTGGGAGGGGCTGCAGGATGAGGAAGTAAGACATCAGTTAAGTGACAACTCTGGAACAAGGAAATCCCACCCTCAGCTCTCAACCTTTGGCGCCACGATCTTACAGGAAAGAAGTCCCGTCCATTAGAAAACCTCGTCAAGCACTCCAATCACCATCTTGAACAAAAGCCAGTCTCTGTGATCCCAAGTGGTACACCATGGCTGAGATGGTCTGGCTTCTCCTGGCATGTCTGTATCATATGCTTGCTTTCTCTGCCATATTTCTCTTCTAAAAACGTTCTTGTTACCACTACCATGTTCAGATTTTACCTTAATTCTTCTGTTGCCAGATGAAAGGACCTGAAGTCAACTTAGCCACCCTAAATATCTGTTAATTTATCTGATGTGTTGTATAGGAATATCTTATTCTGACTTGAATTTGCCAAAAAGTAATAGTATGTACTCTGTAATTCTATTAGAACTGCAGCTTTGATGTATTTTATTGACTCTTTTCATTTCTTTCATGAATTTTTTTTAAATTTTTTTTTGGGGGGTCCGGTCATGGGGCCTGAACTCTGGGCCTGGGCGCTGTCCCTCAGCTCTTCAGCTCAAGGCTAGCGCTCTGCCACTTGAGCCACAACGCCACTTCCAGCTTTTTTCTTTTTGCTTATGTGGTGCTGAGGAATCAAACCCAGGGCCTCAGGCATGCAAGGCAAGTGCTCTACCACTGAGCCACCTTCCCAGCCCTCTTTCATGAATTTTACATGTTTCTTTTCATTAATTTCTTTCCTGTTGTTTCTCACACATACCCCAAGTAGTTTTGTGCCTTTTTCTGTAAATCCTGTTTGGAAACTTAGACCATTATCATTTCCCTCCTCTGTATATTTAAATATGTGCATATTCAACTTAGCATGACCTTAACTATATACCTAAAATAAAAGTATAGAGAATTATTGTGTCCACAGGCTTTAGTTTTCTCCTCTACGTTTTGAGACCAGGTATCTCTATAGCCTAGGCAAACCTAGAAGTCAATCCAGGCTGACTTCCAACTTCAGATTCTAAATCCATCTGCTTCAATGTCCCAAATGCTGAGATTGCAGGACCACACACAGAGCTGAAATCTTCATCTGTAATGCCACAAAAAGAAACCTGTCAAAGAAGGACCATTTTGAACCAACACCAAAGGAATACGCTTCAAGCATACTTTGACAAAAACCCTTATGTTGATAAAGCTACCCGGGAAAAACTATCCCAAGAACTTGACATTTCAGGAGCAAGCATTCAGGTAGGCATTCAATGTGTATGTGTGGGTGTCAGGCACTCTACAAGTTTGTGTGTGTGTGTGAATACTTGGGGTGTGTGTGTGTGTGTGTGTGTGTGGTGTGTGTGTGTGTGTGAGGCACTCTACAAGTTGAACCACAGCCCTACTTCCAGCTTTTTGGCAGTTAATTGGAGATAAGAGTGTCAGGCACTCTACAAGTTTGTGTGTGTGTGTGTGAATACTTGGGGTGTGTGTGTGTGTGTGTGTGTGTGTGTGTGTGTGTGTGTGTGTGTCACTCTACAAGTTGAACCACAGCCCTACTTCCAGCTTTTTGGCAGTTAATTGGAGATAAGAGTCTCACAGGCTTTTCTGCCCAGGCTAGCTTCTAACCACAATCCTCAGATCTGAGCCTCTTCAGTAGCTAGGAGGTGCAGATGTGAGCCACCTGTTAAATGCCCAGCTAGGCATTTAATTGTCATCAAGACAGAAAAGCTGGACTCAGCACTTTCAGGACTTTGCAATGAAGGATTTTCCTGTTATATAATAGTAAAACAAAATCATTTATACCTTTCAGCAATGGGAGAAAATTTTTTTTTTGGTCGGTTGTGGGGTTTGAAAATGGGTTTGGGCACTGTCCCTGTGCTCTTCAGCTCAAGGTGAGCACTCTACCACTTGAGTCACAGCGCCACTTCTGGTTTTCTAGTGGTTTTTATTGGAGATAAGAGTCTCACGGATTTTCCTGCCCAGGCTGGCTTTTTTGCTGGGGGCGGGAGGTGGGGGTCCACTTGTGGGGCTTGAACTCTGGGCCTGGGCACTGTCCCTCAGCTCTTCAGCTCAAGGCTAGTACTCTACCACTTGAGCCACAGCACCACTTCCGGCTTTTTTTCCCCTGCTTATGTGGTGCTGAGGAATCGAACCCACCTTCCTAGCCCCCGGGGCTGGCTTTGAACCGTGATCCTCAGATCTCAGCCTCCTGCGTAGCTAGGATTACAGGCTTGAGCCACTCGCACCTGGCTGGGAGAAATTATTGATGTGAAATCATTTGAAATAACTGAATTGTATTTTGAAATTTAGAGAATAAAGGATATTAGATTGCCATGATGATAATTGGTATCCTTAAAATTGGAATGCATATGGGGCTGGGAAGGGCTCAGTGGTAGAGCACTTGCCTTGCATGCATGAGGCCCTGGGTTCGATTCTCAGCACCACATAAGAAAAAAGCCGGAAGTGGCGCTGTGGCTCAAGTGGTAGAGCGCTAGCCTTGACAGCGCCCAGGCCCAGAGTTCAGGCCCCACAACCGGAAAAAATAAAAAAATAAAAAATAAAAATAAAAAAAAATAAAAAAAATTGGAATGCATATAACAGAAAAATGTTTAGGCCAGGCACTGGTAGCTCATGCCTGTAATCCTAACTACTCAGAGGGCTGAGATCTGAAGATCCCAGTTCAAAGCCAGCCCAAACAGAAAAGTCCATAAAACTTTTATCTCTGGGCTGGGAAGTTGGCTCAGTGGTAGAGCGCTTGCCTTGCATGACTGAGGCCCTGGGTTCGATTCCTCAGGACCACATAAGCAAAAAGAAAAAAGCCGGAAGTGGCGCCGTGGCTCAAGTGGTAGAGCTCTAGCCTTGAGCTGAAGAGCTGAGGAACAGCGCCCAGGCCCAGAGTTCAGGCCCCATGACCGGACCCCCCAAAAAAAAAAAAAAACTTTTATCTCTAATTAACCTACAAAAACTTGTACTATACTAGGTGAAAACAGTACTTAAATCAATAAAAATCCTGTAAAAAAATGTTTTTAGAGGAAAGTAATGAATTTTACTTTTGTGTGCATGCTGGTCCTAGGACTCAAACTCAGAGCCTTGGCCATGTCCCTGAGTTTTTTTGCTCATGGCTGGCCCTCTACCACTTGACCCACAGCTCCACTTTCAACTTTTTGGTGGTTAATTGAAGATTAGAGTCTCACAGACTTTTCTGCCCCAGCTGGCTTTGAACTATGATCCTAAAGTCTCAACTTCCTGAGTAGCTAGGATGACAGCCATGAGCCACTGGTACCTAGAATGATTTTTACTTTTTTGCTAAATGCATCCTCTCAATTAAATTATTGCCTATATGGACCTTGATGTAGGACATTGAGTGGAAACCATATTTTACTAATCTCATCTGTCTGTACTGGGTACAGCAGACACTCAAATCCTTGTAGCAAAAAGTATATCAGCAGGGCACTGGTGGCTCACACCAGTAATCCCATCTACTCAGGAGACTAAGATCTGAGGATTATGACATGATGCCAGCCCAGGCAGGAAACTCTATGAGACTCTTATCCCCAATTACCCAGCAAAGGGTCGTTGTAGAGGTATGACTGAAGTACATATATATACTGAGCTACTTGATTTTCTTCTTTTTCCACTTAGAATTGGTTTAGATCACAAAGACTAAAACAGAAAAAACTACATTATCAGAGCTATTTAGCAAAAGGCCACACCCAGAATCATGACCAGCCTCAGATGTGTACTCAAGGTAAGAATGTTGTGGTGCATGCTTGTATTCCTAGTACTCAGAATCCTGAAATGTGAGGATCAAAAGTTCAAAACCAGCTTGGGCTACATAGTAAGAGGGAGGAAGGGGGAAAGAGAGAAAGAAGATGATGAGGAAGAAAGAGAAAGTCAGGCATTGTTGGCTCACACTTATAATCCTAGCTACTCTGGAGGCTGAGATATGAGGATCATGGTTCAAAGACAGCTGAGGTAGGAAAATTGCTGAGACTCTTATCTCCAATTAACTACTAAAAAGCTGAAAAATGCTGTGGCTCAAAGTGACAAAGACCAGAACAAAAAAGAGTAGTAATAATTTAAAACAACAACAAAACTAGGCACCAGTAGCTTACACCTATAATCCTAGCTATTCAGGAGGCTAAGATCTGAGGATCAAGATTCCTAGCCAACTCCAAATAACCACCAACAAGCTGGAAGTGGAGCTGTGGGTCAAGTGTTAGATTAGAGTACTTGCCTTAAGAGGAAAAGCTAAGCAGTAGTGCCCAGGCCATAAATTCAAGCCCCCCCAGTATTAAAAAAAAAAAAAAAAAAGAGTAGTATTACAAACCTTTTCTAAGTTGGGCTAGTGATTCATACCCATAATCCCCACCCTTGAAAGGCTGAGGCCGGAAGATTAGAGACCATCCTGGGCTGTGTGATAAGATTTAGCTCAGAAAAGTCAAAAGCTGGGTGGTAGTACCTGCCTATAATCCTAATACTGAAAGCTTAGGCAGGATTTTTAATTCAAGGCCAGCCTAGGCTGAGTAAGATCTCTGATTTAAGAAAAGAAAGATGCCAGGCACCTGTGACTCATACTCATACCTGTAATCCTAGCTTCTCTGGAAACTGAAATCTGAGGACTGAGGTTTGAAGCCAGCCTGGACAGGGAAGTCTTTGTGACTCTTATCTCCAATTAATCACCAAAAAGTCAGAAGCAGAGTGATGCTTCAAGTGGTAGAGGGCCAGCCTTGAGTGAAAAAGTGCCCAGGCCTTGAGTTCAAGCCCTAGTACTGGCACTAAAGTAAAATAAAAATAAACATTGTCCCTACTTGGCTGGAACAGGCAGGATCTTAGCAAGCAAGGCTCTAGATCTTATATAACTGCATTCCAAAGAGCTTCAGAAAGAATAAATGTCAGTATTATCCTCTGATCTGAAGGTGAAAATGGACCTTAAAAACCTCCTTTTTGCTTCTGTGTACTCCTGTAGAGCACTTATCACAAACAGCAGCCAGACAGCCCCACAAGCCCCTCACAGAAACTCAGGGGAAGAGTCCATTTCCTGAGATTGACACCAAAACCAGACTGGCTAATGGAACAGACCGTGGGTCATCAATTCAAGTAAGTTCTATGTCTCTGGGTAAGAATGGGCTACCTGGAAGTGGTCTCTGGAGCGTGATTGGGACTTTGGGCTAACATCACGGTCGTGGGAGAGAAAGGCCCGGTAACATCCAGCATTGCTTAAGTCACATTCCTGCAAAGGAAGGATGATTAAAACTGGAATTTAGCCCGGTGCTAAATTCCTGGCTCACACCTGTAATCCTAGCTACTCAGGAGGCTGAGATCTAAGGATTGTGGTTCAAAGCCAACCCAGAGGAGAGTTCATGAGACTCTTATCTCCAATAAACCACCAGAAAGCCAGAAGTGGCACTGTGGCTATAGTGGTAGAGCGCTTGCCTTGAGCTGAAGAGCTCAAAGACAGCACCCAGGCCCAGAGTTCAAATCCCATGACTGACCAAAAAGAAGAACGAAAGAAAACTGGAATGTAGCCAGGTGCCAGGGCACAGGCCTATAATCCTAGCTACTCAGGAGTCTGAGATCTGACAATCATGATTCAAAGCCACCCAGGGCAGAAAAATCCATGCGACTCTTCTCTCCAAATGAATTACCTAGAAAAAGCCAGAAGTGGTGCTGTGGCAAATGCTAGCCTTGAGCAAAAAGAAGCTTAAGGACAGCACATAGGCGCTGAATAAGGAGGGGGATGGGGAGGATTGGAATGTACTCATTCAGAATAACAAGCAGGACCAAAAAAAAACAAACAGCAACAACAACCAAAAAAACATATGAAAATACTGGGACTTGAATTAAGGGCCTCCTACTGTCACTTAGCACTTTTTGCTTGTGGCTGGTGAACTTTTTACTGGTTAGTTGGAGGTAAGTCTCTCAGACTTGCCTTCCCAAGCTGGCTTAATATCTTAATCCTCAGATCTCAGCCTCCTGAGTAGGTAGGATTACAGGCATGAGCCACTAGCACCCAGTTTTTTGTTGTTGTTGTTTTTGTTTTTGTTTTAGACTAGATATCACTATGTGGCCCAGGCTGGCTTGGAACTTGCAAAAGCCCAGCCTCAAGCTTCCTAAGTGTTGGGAATCGCTGTTTTGAGATGTCTCTCCTAGGCTCTTACAACCTTCCTTGTGTTGTCATTTGAAGCACAAGTTTGTGAACAATAATTTTCAACATTCCTGGCCTCTACCAAATAATAAGTAGTTAGGTGCAATCCTATCTACTCAGGAGGCTGAGATCAGAGGATCTCTGTTCATGCCAGCCTGAGCAGAGAAAGCTAAGGGACTCTTATTTCCAATTAACCAGCAAAAAAAAATGGAAGTGAGAGTACAAAACCCAATACTAACACACACACACACACACAAAGATACAAGTAGGATCATATCTGCCTTCCTACCCTCATTCATGACAACCAGAATTAGCTCTAGTTGAGAGACAAAATTGTCCATGCTGAGTACCTTGTACCTAAGTGACAGGGTTAGTGATTTAGGAAGCATAGCTTTATGTCTCAGAAACACCCCAAAACACTGTGTTTATAAATCCAAATCAGAATTCAAACATATAGAAAATATTTGTATATATGCACAAAAAAGAAATATATATGTGTGTGTGTATATCTACGTGCGTGTGTGTGTGTGTGTACCATGTGAATAGGCCTTCTGTATATAGTGCTTTTGCTATACACAGAGTACAAGAAGTATGTTATTCTCAGAATATGGGAAGCAGAGCTGGAATTCCTTGTGTTTAATGATGTCTGTATCTCTGTGTTCTCCATTTAGACTTGGTTTCCAAAGGAAACTCTACTTCCTACACAGAGCACAAGAAAGCCCTTGGATTCCTGGGCAGATGACACAAATGGAAGCCCCAACCTGACCACTCACCAGCAACAGCTCAGCCTCTTCGCACACCCAGGTGGAGACCATGTTCCTAACTTCTCTGGCATACAGAATTCTGCACCTCCTCAATATTATGTTTCTTGGGATTCCTTGTGGACCGAAGAACCAAATAACACACTCTTCCTGCTTACCCAGAAAGCACTAGGAGGAGAGACCCTCAACCCCCCTCCAGAACCACTGACCCCGGGAAAAGATGTGTCCAAAACCCAGGTGCCTTCCTGGCATCAATACAACACTAGCCCAGGAGACCTGCAGCCTCTTTGTGCTCACGAAGAACAGCCATCTATGGATGTGGAGTCCCCCGACATATCTTACATTATGCAATGGTGGGACAAAGGCCGCCAGGAATTGATTGCCGAGTGGGAGCCTAAGGAACACTGAGGCAGGTATGTGGCAGGGGTCAGAAAGAGGACCCTCCAGAATTTGTGATCCCAGCTACTCAGGAGGCTGACATCTGAGAATTTGAGAATCACAGTCCAAAGCCGGACAGGGCAGACAAATCCGTAAAACTCTTATTTCCAATGAACCACCAAGAAGCCAGAAGTAGGGTTATGGTTCAAGAAGAGGTAGAGCACCAGCCTTGAACAAAAATGCTCAGGGACAGCGCCTACACCCCCAGTTCAACCCCAGGACTGGCATCAAAAACAAAAAAGGATCTCACCAACCCCCATAACAGGGAAGATTATGGGGCTCTGATCTGTGTGCTGGAGGCTCATAGTACAGCTTGAGCTCCAGCAGGAGAAAGGTGTTATTGCCAGAAACTCCTTTTCTTTGAATGCAGTCAGGTACCAAAGCCTGGAGGAGGCTTCCTTCTCTGTGCACACCGGTTCTGCTCCCTCCCCACTTCAGTAAGTGAAGGACTGTGTCCAAGCTCCACACTGCCTTCAGAAACTCCCAGGATGGGGGCTGGGAATGTGGCCTAGTGGTACAGTTCTTCCTAGCATGCATGAAGCCCTGGGTTCAATTCCTCAGTATCACATAAACAGAAAAAGCCGGTAGTGGCACTGTGGCTCAAGTAGTAGAGTGCTAGCAAAAGAAGCTCAGGGACAGTGCCCAGGCCATGAGTTCAAGCCCCAGGAGAAGGAAGGAAGGAAGGAAGGAAGGATCTATCTTCTAGGATGGAAACGTCTCAAACTCCAGCTGAGCCATGACAATGAGAACACATCTACAAGAGACACATCAGCATTTCTTCCCTTCTGGCAAAGTTGCAATTAGTATGATGTGTGCAGAAAATAAGTGGATATTATATTTCCTGGTAATGTGTCTTTATAAGTGAGCTTTAACTGGGAGAAAATGAGGGAGAGGTGACACTGTTAAAAAAGAAATGTGCCGGGCACTGGTGGCTCACTCCTGTAATCCTAGCTACTCAGGAGGCTGAGATCTGAGGATTTCGGTTCAAAACCAGCCCATGGCAGGAAAGTAGTCAGTGAGATTCTTTTTTTTTTGGGGGGGGGGTGGTCCAGTCGTGGGGCCTGAACTGTGGGCCCGAGTGCTGTCCCTCAGCTCTTCAGCTCAAGGCTAGCGCTCTACCACTTGAGCCACAGCCCCACTTCCGGCTTTTTTCTTTTTGCTTATGTGGTGCTGAGGAATCAAACCCAGGGCCTCATGCATACAAGGCAAGCACTCTACCACTGAGCCACCTTTCCAGCCCCAGTCTGTGAGATTCTTATCTCCAACAAACTACCAGAAAACCAGAAGTGGTGCTGTGGCTCAATTGGTAGAGCGCTTGCCTTGAGCTGAAGAGCGCCCAGGCCCAGAGTTCAATCCCACGACCAACAACAAAAAATTTTTTTAAAGAAAGAAATGTACTGATTACCTGACTTCTATAACTGTAGCCCCTCTGTATATCACCTTTACAATAAAATTTAATTGATTTAAAAAGTGAGATTTTTCTCCCAAGAGTATCTGAGGGTTTGAGCTAAGGACTGAAAACTACCTCAGCATCCCCTAAGGGAATGAGTTAAGCACCACGCCAATAGCTCACACCTGTAATCTTAGCTGTTCAGGAAGCTGAGATCAAAGTCCAAAAAATCAGCCAGAGCCGAAATGTCCATGAGACACTTATCTCCAGCTAACCAGCAAAATGCCAGAAGTGGAGGTATAGCTCAAGTGGTGGGGCACTAATCTTGAAGACCAACAAAAGGCAAATGAGAGCACCAGGCTCCAGGTTTAAGCCCCAGTCCTAGCACAATCAAATCAACCAATATATAAGGGAATGAGTCAAGTTGGTGAAGGAGCTGTCCATCATAATTGAGTGTTTTTTCCGCCATTTTGACCATTTAAAAATAAAACTTGCAAGGTAATCACTGAATGTAGTTCTGGCCACTTGTCTCCAAATGCTAAATAAGGACAAGTGACAAAGGGCAGAGAAAGGTTTATTAACAAGGTGGCCATAGGAAGACAGCAGATCTTCAGGGTTCAACATTGGCCTCAAGTTAAGCAGGAAGAATTGAGGAAAGGGTAAGGTATGCAGGGTTAAAACAGCCCCTCATCAAAGGTGTGGCCTACGGGCTGGGAATGTGGCTTAGTAGTAGAGTGCTTGCCTAGCATGCATAAAGCCCTGAGTTTGAATTCCTCAGTACCTCAGTACCTTGTAAACAAAAGGCTAAACGTGGTGCTTTGGCTCAAGTGGTAGAGTGCTAGCCTTGAGCAAAAGAAGCTCAGGGACAGTGCCCAGGCCCTGAGTTCAAGCCCCAGGACTGGAAAAAAAAAAAAAAAAAAAAAGTGTGGTCTACTTGGCCAGTGTCTCTGTCTCTGGAGGAGTTCCTGAGAAGTTTTAACACTAACTTTGGAACAGAATAGGAACAAGTTACCTGGGGGTGATATGAGTTTTGGGCTGGTTTTTTGTTTTGTTTTCTTTTGCCAGTCCTGGGGCTTGAACTCTGGACCTGAGTGCTGTCCCTAAGCTTCTTTTGCTCAAGGTGAGTGCTCTACCATTTGAGCCACAGTGCCACTTCTGTGTTGATCTTAGCTTCCTGAGTAGCTAAGATTACAGGTGTGAGCCACTGGCGTAGTGCTTCACTCATTCCTTTAATGATGCTGAGGTAGTTTTCAGTCCTTAGCTCAAACCTTCAGATACTCTTGGGAGAAAAAGCTCACCTTTTTTTTTTTTTTTTTTTTTTAGGACTTTATTGGAGATAAGAGTTTCATGAACTTTCCTGCCTGGGCTGGCTTCGAACTGTAATCCTTAGATCTCAGCCTCCTGAGTAGCTCTGATTACAGACTGGTGTGAACCACCAGCGCCTGGCTGGGATATTTTCTCTCCCACCCCACCCCCAATAAGCCAACGTTAATGGGGTATTATTTCATATTTATATAGTGCCTTCTTCAAGATGGGCTATTACCTTTAAGATGGTAAGAAGGGTTTGCGTGTTAGAGGGGCCATTTGCCTTCCATATAAGATACTTATCAATGACTTCTCTTTGCTGGAGCTGAAGGTGACTATAAAATGACTACATCAGAATACTGATCAGCTGAGCACCAGTGGCTCTCGCTTGTAATACTAGCTACTCAGGAGGCTGAGATCTGAGGATCTTGGTTCAAAGCTAGCCTGGGCAGGAAAGTCTGTGACTTGTCCAATGAACCACCAAAAAGCCAGAAATGGAACTGTGGTACAAGTGGGAGAATGCTAGTCTTCAGAGGGAAGGCTAAGCAATAGCATCCTGGTCCTGAGTTCAAGGCCTCCCAGTACAGGCCCCCACACAAATAGTAATACAAGGCTTTAGTAGTTGGCCATGGTGGTTCACATCTATAATCCCAGCCCTTGAGAAACTGAGACAGGAAAATTAGAAGTTAGAGGCTGGGCTGTGTATGGAGATTTAGCTCAAAAGATTCAAATAAAAGCTGGGTGTGGTAGTACCTGCCATTAATCCTAACACTGAAAGCTTAGGTAGAATTTTGAATTCAAGGGCGGCATAGGTCTGGAGAGAGATCTGGCTTACCTCCAATTAACTACCAAAAATCTGAAAGTGGAATTGTGCCTTAAGCGGTAGAGGGCCAACACAAAGCAAAAAAAGTTAAGGGATAGCACCTAGGTGCTGAGTTCAAACCCCAGTATTCACATTCACTCACACACACACTCAGGAAAAACAAAAACAGGCTCACACCTGTGCTCAGGAAGCTGAGATCCGAGGATTGAAGTTTGAAGCTAGCCAGGGCAGGAAAGTCTGTGGGACTCTTATCTCCGATAAACAGAAAAAGCCAGAAGTAGAGCTGAAGCTTAAGAGGTAGAGTGCTAGCCTTGAGCACAAAAGCTCAGGGACAGTGTCCAGGCCCTGTGTTCAAGCCCTAGGAACATTACAAAACACAAACACAAGAAAAAATAGAATTTGTTCCCTTGCATTTACCTAATGTGTTCAAAATAAATCCTCACACCAATAAATCCTTTTCTCCCTTAGATTTGTTTTCCTTCTTTGCTGATTAAACTGTTCTAGCCAGGCACTAGTGGCTCATACCTGTAATTCTAGCTACTTAGGAGGCCAAGATCTGAAGACTGCAGTTCTAAGCCAAGGCAGGCAGGAAAGTCTGTGAGACTCTTATTAGTACAAAAGCATTAAAATAGATGATCACTAGAAAGCTAGGCACTAGTAGCTCACATCTGTAATCTTTACTCTTAGCTACTCAGAAGGCTGACATCTGAGGATGGTAGTTCAAAGCCAGACCAAGTAGGAAAGTCATAGAAAGTCATAAATTCATATATGTATATAAATATATATGAAGAGTATTTGTGAGTGCCTAATAGAAGATAGGATTTTATTTTATTTTTTGGTCCAAGACGGGAACTCCAATTCACACTCAGTACCAGGAGCTTTTGTTCATTGGCTAGTGCTCTAACAGCTAAGCCACGCCTCCAACCCTGAAGATAGGTTTTTAAAAGGCATGCCCTAAAGAAATCAAAAGGGCACGATTAGGGTGGGCAACTGAGTATTTTTAAGAGCTTCACATTTCATCTCTTGGAAAGACCCTGGATTATTAGACTTCTGCTCAGGACTGGCCCTCTCCCACTGGAGCCAGGTCTCCATCTCACAGACAAGCTCCTCCATGGCTTCTAACAGTGAGTGCATTTGATAGAGCTTTTTGAGATTGTTTCTAAAACTATTAAGGTTCTATGAAGGTTATTGTTCCCCTTCTGTGGCATTAGGGATGGAACTCAGGAGTTTGCCACCAAGTAGAATTTCTTCATACTATGTTTGTCTTGTTTGGCGGCTTTGTGCCATACTGGGGCTTGAACTCAGGATACCCTCTTCTTCTGGCTTGGCTTTTTCACTGAAGGCTACATACCTCTACCACTTGAGATATAATCTCCACAGGGCTGGCTATGTGTTAGCTATTATTAATTAAAACTGTTCTTTTTTACTCAAGGCAAGAGCTCTAGCACTTGAGCCGTAGCTTCACTTCCGGCTTTTTAGTGGTTCACTGGAGATAAGACTTTTACAGACTTTTTCTACTGGAGCTGGCTTTGAACCATGATCCTTAGATCTCAGCCTTCTGAGTAACTAGGATTACAGGCATGAGCTACTGGCACTGGGCTCTTAAAGCTATTTTTAAGAAGAAAGGTATAGAAATAATAAGACTTTTATATTTTAAAAAAAGCCAATGTATTCATCACTCAACTTTAATGAATAATGGCCAGCAATCAGCCAGTCCTGTGGAGATGTGGCCCAAGTGCTAGAGCTGTAGCCTTCAGTGAAAAAGCCAGAAGAGGTCCTGAGTTCATGCCCCACTTCTGGCACCAAAAGAAAAAGAAAGCTTTAAGTGCTAGACATGGTGGTATACATCTGTAAGCCCAGATCTTATGAGGCTGAGGAAGGGTAGTCTGGAGTCCTATACTTCAGTCTGGGCTATTGGCAGACCCTAACTCAAAACACTCAAAAACAAAAAGGAAAAAAATCTGCAAATCATTCAAGTCTACTACATACAAGTATAAATATTCTAGGTTATCTGTGCAGCTTTATTTTTGTCAGAAATATTGTAGATACTTTCATATCTGAAATACTTGTTGCTCATTTAAGTATAAGGGATTGAACCCAGAGCCTTCCTTGCACTTTCTAGAAACTCTGCCACTTGAGCCATACCTCCAGTTCTTTTCCTGCTTTCGGACTTGAATTGAGGGTCTCTGGCTTTTTCTTGCCCCCTCCCTCCCACCTCAAGGCTGATGCTCTATCACTTGAGCCACAACTCCACTTCCAGCTAGTTAGTTGGAGGTAAGAGTCTCACAGATTTTTCTGAGCTGTCTTTCAAACCATGATCCTCAGATCTTAACTGCTTGTATAGTTAGGATTATAGGCATCCAACTTACAATTTTTTCTTAATACAATATTGAGTTTTGATCAGGGTTGATCCATACTGCCATCTTTCTATCAGATGAAGCTACACCTGGCTTATTGATTTAAATGAACCCTCCCCAGCTACTCAGGAAATTTGAGATCTGAGGATCAAGTTTAGGAGCCAGCCGGGGCAGACAAATCTAAGAGATTCCAATTAATCTCCAATTAACTAGCAAAAAAATTGGAGACCTGGTTCACATGTCAGTGCACTAATCTTGAGCAGAAAAAACTGAGCAAGGGGTGAGGCCCTGAATTCAAGAGCTGGGGAAAAATTTTTTTTGTCTCATTAAGTTTTTGCTTGAACCCAAGATCCTTTCTAATCTCCACTCATTCCCAACCTCCACTTTCAGAGTAGCTGGATTACAGGTGAGAGCTACCTCATTCACGCAGCCTGAAACTCTCAGAACTCTTTGGTAGTACTAGGGCTTGAACCCAAGCCTTTCCTCCAGCTCTTGATCAGCTTTTTCCCTCAAGACTAGTGCTCTACCACTAGAGGCAAACCTCTACTTCCCACTCTTGGGTGGTTAATTGATGATAATCTTACAGCCTTTTCTGCCTCGACTGGATCTGAGTAGCTAGGATTACAGTTGTGAGCCACCTAGTTTTGTTCTTGACATAGAAACTTGCTAACTAGCCAGGGCGCCGGTGGCTCACGCCTGTAATCCTAGCTACTAAGGAGGCTGAGATCTGAGGATCGCGGTTCAAAGCCAGCCCGGGCAGGAGAGACCATGAGACTCCTATCTCCAATAAACCACCAGAAAACCGTAAGTGGCGCTCAAGTGGTAGAGCGCTCGCCTTGAGCTGAAGAGCTGAGGGACAGCGCCCAGGCCCAGAGTTCAAGCCCCACGACCGACAAAAAAAAAAAAAGAAACTTGCTAACTGCCCTGGCTGGTCTTATATCCTGATTCTCCTGCTTCAGCTTCCTTAGTATATAGTACTACACCCTACCCTCCACCCACCCAGCTACTAACTCTATTTTAACCTTTTCTTTTGTCCATTATGGGACTTGAACTCAGGACATGGGCACTGTCCCTGAGCTCCCCACCACCACCACCACCACCGCCCCCCCTCAAGGCTAGCACTCTATTTTGAGTCACAGCACCACTTCCAGTTTTCAGGTGGTTAATTGGAAGGAAGAGTCTCACCAACTTTCCTGCCCTGGCTGGCTTCAAATCTGGATCCTCAGATCTCAACCTCCTGAGTAGCGAGGATTACAGGCATCACTCACCAGCACCTGGCTGTTTTAACATTTTATTTGGTCTGGGTATTATCAGTTTTTTTCAATGCTTTTTTTCCCCCTGCTTATACTTTGTAAAATTCTCCAGGTGAAAGAGGTCCCAAAAACAAAAGTGGCCCAAGGAGAAAAGGATGCACAAAACAACGACACAAATTTACTAAGGAACAACTGCAAGAACTTGGTGATCTATTCCATCAGATACCATACCCTGATTTTACAAGCAAAGAAGAACTGGCGAAAAAATTCCATTGTCCAGTGCATGTAATTGGTGTAAGTTCAAGACCTCGCACCCGTGTTTCTTATATAGTTAAAAAGCTGAGTGGGAACAGAGGAATGTTAATGTGATAGAGGGAGTAGAGTCATTCAGAGATCCATGAGTGTGTACAAATATCACAATGAAACTCCCTTATCTTATATATATTATCTCAAAAATGTAATTTTTTTTTTTGGGTCCGGTTGTGGGGCCTGAACTCTGGGCCTGGGTGCTGTCCCTCAGCTCTTCCGATTAAGGCTAATGCTCTACCACTTGAGCCACAGCGCTACTTCCGGCTTTTTTCTTTTTTTGCTTATGTGGTGCTGAGGAATCCAACCCAGGGCCTCATGCTTGCAAGGCAAGCACTCTACCACTGAGCCACCTTCCCAGCCCCCCAAAATATAATTTTGTGTGTGTGCCAGTACTGAGGCTTGAACTCAAGGCCTAGGCACTGTCCTGTAACTTTTTTTTTTTTTTTTTTTTTTTGTCGGTCGTGGGGCTTGAACTCTGGGCCTGGGCCTTGTCCCTCAGCTCTTCAGCTCAAGGCGAGCGCTCTACCACTTGAGCTACAGCGCCACTTCCGGTTTTCTGGTGGTTTTTATTGGAGATAGGAGTCTCACGGTCTCTCCTGCCTGGGCTGGCTTTGAACCACGATCCTCAGATCTCAGCCTCCTGAGTAGCTAGGATTACAGGCGTGAGCCACCAGCGCCCGGCTTCCTGTAACTTTTTTGCTCAAGGTTTGCACACTAACATTTGAGCCACAGCTCCACTTCTGGCTTTTTTTCCAGGGATAGTACCCAAGCCCTGAGTTTAAGCCCCAGTATACTGGAGAAGACTGTAGATGGTTCTGACCATAAAGTCAGTTTCTAGTAGAGAAGATTGATTCTAGAATGCTCCATGCCTATCACCTGTAATCAGTGTTGCCCTTACTCAGTATCAAAAGCAAGTAGTCTCCTCTGGGAAGAGGCTCAAATAGAAAATCTTTGACCTTGAGAAATATAATCAGTAGATCTGATGAAACATTATTACCTTTTTTCCTTTAGAGCTGGTTTCAGAATAAGAGATCCAAACTTCCATATGAAGAGAGACAAAGGATATTTGCTATGTGGAAACACCAATACTATCTACCTTTCAACAACCAGTATGTTCAGGCTGCAGCTCCCAGCTATGCCAACGAGAGGTTCCTGACGGAGCAGAATGCTCAGCCAGCTAGAGCGGATTGGTCCTCTCTGGAGAAACAAGAAGGGAATCTCAGCCAGCAGATGGACTCCAATGCCAAAAGGTACCCAAACTATGCGTTAGAGGGTGAAGATGCCACAGGAAATGAGCATTCTCCACATACTTCTTTCCTAGGCTTCAACTCCACAACATACCTACATCCCTCTACCATTTCTGAGCAGCATTTTGACAATGACAAGTGTGAGGCCTTGGAAAGCCAACATGGAAGTCCTTCCTTTTTGCATCATGTTTCTAGGGAGTATGACGGATGGCAGAAGGAAGAGTAGAAAATTATTTCTATTAAGACCATGACAGAACTAGAGCCACAGCAAAACGGCCACTTCCGCTGCAGCAACATCAAAGACCTGAGGATCATCAGACAGAAGGTGCTAATCTAGGAGCATCTGCCAAATATGTCATTCAGGCATCCACAGTAATGCAAGGCAAAAGGCCTCCTCAGAAAGCTCCAATAATAGAGGATTTTATTCATTTTTAAGTGCCAGTACTGGAGCTTGAACTCGGGGCCTATACACTATGCTTAGTTTTTCAGTTAAGGTTGGGGCTCTACCACTTGAGCCACACTTCTGCTTGTTTTTTTGTTTTTTGTTTTTTTTGGTTTATTAAACATCTCTGCTTTGTTTGCCCAGATTGATCTGTTATCCTCAGATCTCAGCTTCTTGAGTAGCAAGGATTATAGGCATGAGTCACCATTGCCCAGCATTGTATTGTTTAATAGTAACGGGTTTTAAACTCACGAAGATAAGCCCTTTTTCATTGTCATGTCTTCAGCCCTTTTGTTTTTGAAATAAGCTCTTGTAGATATCTATGTGGCCCAAGCTGGCCTCAATTTTGTAATCTTCCTGCCTCTGCCTCTCAAGTAGCTGAGACTGCAGGTATGCACCACTGTGCCCAGTTTATTTATGAGGGGAAGGGAGGTTACTGGGGCATCGTGTATGGGAGGCTGTGAGGAAAGTGCTCTTTCACTACTTGAGTTTCAAGAAGTAAATATTTTATAATCTGTGGGTGAGATTTCACATATTCATTTATTAATGTTTGAACTTGAAGTATCTGTCTGGATTTGTCTTTATGGTTAGATTGTTGACTCCCAATCCCATACTTTGTATTGTTTTGTGTGCTGTATTTGTTTTGTGTGCTGTATAACTAAGATAAAATAAAGTCATAAGGTAGTTACTATACCAAGCTGACTGATGCCCTCAAAAATAACTTGCCTGTCACTAGTGGCTCACATCTGTAGCCCTATCTATTTAGGAGGCTGGGATCTGAGAACTGAGGTTTGAAGTCAACCTGGGCAGGAAAATCCAGTTATCTCCAATTAGCCACCAAAAGGCCAGAAGTGGAACTATGGCTTAAGTGGTAGAGTGCCATCCTTGAGTGAAAAAGCTAAAGGAAAATGCAAGGCCCTGTGTTTAAGCCCCAGTACTGGCACACACATACACATATACATACAATGAGAACACACTGAGAAAAAAGTTGTAAGGTATTCCTCCGACAGCCAAGCGGCAACAGGAGAAACCAAATGTACCCCACGCCTTGCTCCTGGTCTTCAAGCCTCCAGGACTGAGAAAATTAACTTCACTGTTTAAGCCAATCCAGTCTGTGGTCCTTTTTGTTATAGTAGATTTAGCAAACTAATAAGAGATAAGGGGCTATAACAGAGTTTCATGAGACAGACACATCGATGAAACACAAATACAAAGTTGTATTTATTTTTAATAATGAAAGTAACAAATGTGGAATCAATTCACTATTTTTAATTCTAACACAATGTTAGCACAAAATTATGCTCAATATTCTTTAAAAACACAGTACTATTATGAGAGCAATAAGACCATTCTTAAGAATGTAGGGTTTTATGTGTGTCCAAAACAAGTGGGTGGTAAGTAAAGAAACACATACTAGAGACTTGACTGCAAAGGTCTTGAGTAAAACAGCCAACCACTACAAAGTGAGCAAAGTAAATATGGGGTTTCTAGAAATCTAGAAATCAGTTCACTGCAGGATGGGATGATTTGGGAAAGGCCCTGCAATGAATTCTTTCCATATTCCTACATTCTCAACTTGGAATCTACCACAATGGAACTTCTGCAAGACAGGAGATTCTTTACTAATGCTTGCTGACAAAACCTATGCCTCCTAATTTGTTGACGTGATCAGAAGTCCCTTATCACCAATACAGAAGACACTCCAGCTGAAGTCTAGATTTTCCTTTAAAACCAGATATTACGCTGGGGACAGATGGCTTAGGAGACAGAACTGATGACAGAGGTTCAAAGCCAGCCAAGGCTTTGAAGACTCTTATCTCCAGTTAATTAACAAAAATCTGGAAATAGAACTGTGGCTCAAGTAGTACAATGCCCATCTTTAGATTAAAAGCTAAGGGACAAAGCCTAAGCTCTGAATTCAAATCTCACTATTGGCAGGCAGGCACAAGCACACACGCACGCACGCACATGCATGCAAACACAAACACATACACATACACACACACACACACACACACACTAGAAAAAAAATTAAACATAAATACTTGCCACTGATAGCTCTCAATATGCCTAATTTGTTTTTGTCCTGCTATGTAACTCTGCTAGGCTACAAAAGTGGAGACCTGGAACAGCAGTAGCACTGGTCAAATGTGTCCTTGCAAGTCAAAGGTCAACGGTTACAACTGTTAATAGCTTCATCAATCCCATCTTCTCCTACTCTCATTTACTATTTCTTTCGGAATTCAATTCTCCGAGCTACATTCTGAGCACCAAATTTTTTGACCAATGCATTTCTGGTATCTTCATCATCTTTTTGTAAGTCTAAGTCATCTTGTCGGGACCAAATGGGGTAGCCATCAGCTCTCTGACCAGACTCTAAAAAGGAAGAAGTTGCTTCTAGCTCACCACTATTTTTTAAGAAGGCTTGTGTAACTGTTGACAGATCCAAGTTAAATTTTTCCATTAATTGCCGGATGATTTTAATGGCAGCTCCCACCTCTGCTGTAGAAATCTTATCTTCCTCCTCCTCCTCAGGTTGTGCTTCTGCATTTTCCTCGGGTGTAGGAGGGTCGTCATCACACATTGTTATGTGTATTTCAAAATCAGGGGTTTCATCTACCTACAGAGAATGATCAGAAAGAGCAGTTCCTAATGACCTAATTCAGAATGCAATGTATGGTCCCTCCCAACTCCACCCCCTTGCTCTCTGCACACCAATCACACTGAAGTTTCACTAATATGTTACACAAGTTCATTCACACTGGATGCACATGTACACATGTGTGTATTATCCATGTATGTACCTGGGAAGATGGTGTGTGCATGTATATATATAGTTATGTTTCAACAGATTAGATGCTTTACTGATTGTGAGAAATACATGTGTCAATATGCACACACAATATATATATACATGTACATACATATGCACAGAGAACAATACACATGTATATACACGTTCATTAGATCTTTGTTAAATATTTGATTTCATTTCCAGACTGTAAAGTTCCAGAAGAGCCAGAACCTAATATTTGACTCATCACAGACTCGCTTTTCTCTCCAATGCTAAGATGTGCTAAGTTCTCAGCACTGCTGCATGACTCTCTGCCTAGGCACATTATGAATGTGCTACCTAAGAGCCAGGCATGACAGCTGAAGCAAGATGAGCCAAACACACAACACACATCACAAAGCAACAATCCCAAACTTCTGCCAGATCCCATGCATTGCTCCACTCACTAGTTCCAGAAACTTTAATTTATCCCTCCTCCTCCTTTTGTAGTAGTGGCACTAGGGTTTGAACTCAGGCAGCCATTCTATCACTTAAACCAAACCTCCAGATGTTATTTCTCATTTTTTAGACTGAATCCTAGCCAGACGTGGTGGTACATTCCTGTAACCCCAGCACTTGGGAGACTGAAGTGGCATACAAGTTCAAAGTCAGCCTGTGCTACATAATGTAGCAAAACTTATCTCAAAAATAAAATTTTTAATTAAAAAACACTGAAGCCTACTCATTTTTCTTTGTGTTTATAAGAAAATCTAATTCTTTTCCTTAGAGAAGACACATGAATAGTTTAAAAATACATACTTAAAAAAGTATATATACACTTAACATATATATTTATATTTTAAAAATATAAAAATATATTCTTAAAAAGTATTCATCATGGGGCTGGGAAGGTGGCTCAGTGGTAGAGCGCTTGCCTTGCATGCTCGAGGCCCTGGGTTCAATTCCTCAGCACCACATAAGCAAAAAGAAAAAAGCCGGAAGTGGCGCTGTGGCTCAAGTGGTAGAGCGCTAGCCTTGAGCTGAAGAGCTGAGGGACAGCACCCAGGCCCAGAGTTCAGGCCCCACGACCGGACCCAAAAAAAAAAAAAAAAAAAGTATTCATCATTTGTCACTCCTGATTTTCTCAAAAGCTTCTTCTTGGATTCCAACAAAGTATTAGAAGCTAAATCAAATATATAGAAGAGCAAAAGTATTCCCCTAAAACTGTAAGCACACAAAAAGCTAAATGTTTGATGGTAAAAATAACTATAGGAGGCTGGGAAGGTGGCTCAGTGGTAGAGTGCTTGCCTCGCATGCATGAGGCCCTGGGTTCCATTCCTCAGCACCACATAAGCAGAAAAAAAACCAGGGTGATGCTGTGGCCCAAGTGGTAGGAGCGCTAGCCTTGAGCTGAAGAGCTGAGGGACAGCGCCCAGGCCCAGAGTCAGGCCCCATGACCAACCAAACAAACAAACAACAAAAAAACAAGCACTAGGCTCAGAGTTCAAATCCTGGTACCAGGAAATTATAAGTCTCTATTCTGCCTGATTTCTCTCTCCCACTCTAACTGTGCTGCCCCAAACTAAAAAGCTTTTCAAAGCCGAAAGCCTAAATCCTCCCATTCTCCTTTTTCCTCTTCTGTGTTTAATTTCTCTCTTATATTCCTGGACCTCAGGTGGGTGAAAAAGGTAGATGGGATAGTCAATTTCAAAGAAGGGAGGCAGGGGGAAAAGAGAGTAAATCTAGTTAATATACCACAACTTCCTCAAACTCCTGAGTGGATTTCACAAGCATGGTTTTGACTTTTTCTTCATTCTCCTTTATGTCTTCCTTTGCATACTCTTCTTCAGACAAGTCTGCTGTCCTCTTAGTCTGTGGTTCTACTAAAGAAGAACAGCATAAATTAGCATTTGCCTCCTTCACCTCACACATGTAACCCCAACTACTCAGGAGACTGAGTAGTTAGGATTACAGTTTGAAGCACTGGCAGGAGTCTAGCAGAGAGCAAGCATTGAGCAGAAAAGCTCAGAAACAACACACAGCCCTGAGTTTAAGACCCAAGCTCTGAGCCAGATGTTAGTGGCTCACACCTATAATCCTAGCTACTCAGGAGGCTGAGATCTGTGGATCACAGTTAAAAACCAGCCTGTGCAGGAAAGTCTGAGACTCTTATCTCCAGTTAACCACCAGAAAACCCAAGCCCTATTACCCATATAAAAAGGCAGGCCCTGCCGGGCGCTGGTGGCTCACGCCTGTAATCCTAGCTACTCAGGAGGCTGAGATCTGAGGATCTCGGTTCAAAGCCAGCCCGGGCAGGAGAGACCGTGAGACTCTTATCTCCAATAAACCACCAGAAAATCGGAAGTGGCGCTGTAGCTCAAATGGTAGAGCGCTCGCCTAGAGCTGAAGAGCTGAAGGGACAGCGCCCAGGCCCAGAGTTCAAGCCCCACGACCGACCAAAAAAAAAAAAAAAAAAAAAGCAGGCCCTGCGCACACAAAAAAGCATATGCTATATGCTGTGTAAACTCTATCCAGAAGTAAGCCTCCACCTTTGTAAATTTTTCTTTCAGAAGACACCTATTTTAGTTGTTATTGTTTTAGTGTTTTGTTTTTGTTTTGCCAGTCCTGGGGCTTAAACTCAGGACCTGGGCACTTTCTCTGAGCGTTTGTTTAAGGCTGGCATTCTACCACTTGAGTCACAGCCCCACTTCCGGCTTTTTCTGTTTATGTGGTACTGAGGAATCGAACCCAGGGCTTCATGGATGCTAGGCAAGTAAGCCCTCTACCACTATGCCACTTTCCCAGCTCAAATGGGATATTCTTAAACTCTGACAAACTTTATTACTCTTCAAGCTTCATTCACTTTTTGCTTTGTATTGACAATCGAACGAAAACGCATCCTGTGCCAGGTGCCGGTGGCGCATACCTGTAATCCTAGCTACTCAGGAGGCTGAGATCTGAGGATCACCGTTTGAAGCCAGCCCAGAACAGCCAGTGAGCCCCCTATCTCCAATGGATCACCAAAAAGCTGAAAGTGGAGCTGTGGCTCAAATGGGAGCGCACCAACTTGGAGCAACAGGGACAGCAGCTAAGCCCTGGGTTCAAGTCCCAGTACCGGCACAAAAATGAAACAAACCCCAAAACGGTTCAGTTTTACCCTGATGTCAACAGAGGGGCGGGGCTGAGCGATGCCACCAAGGCCGGACGCGGCCGGCAGGCCGGGCTGCCCGGGCCCCGGGCCCCCGCGCGCGCCCCGCAGCCGCCCTCACCCCCGCTCTCGGCCGCCTCGGGGTCCGGCTCGGCCTTGCGCTTGAGTCTCTGCGCCGAGGGGCTCCCCGGGGCGCCCCCCAGCTGGTACTGGTGCTCCTGGCCCCGCAGGTGCTTCAGGTAGCGGTCCTTCATGGACTGCCACGAGTGCTGGGTGACCGAGGCCTTCTCCATGGCTTTCCACAGGACGGTGCCCGTCACGGAGCTGGGCGAGCGGGCGTTTTCCTTCACGTAGGTCAAGATGGCCACGTCGTCCGCGTCGGTGAAGGCCATCCGCCCGTTGAGCGGCGGCGGCGGCGGCGGCGGCTCGGACTCGGCGGCGCGCTCGGCCGGGGCCCCGGCTTTGGTGTCCGAGCCCAGCCGGTAGGCCTCCAGCTCCAGCCTCTCGTTGCGCTCCACGCAGTCCAGGATGAACTGCGTGGAGATGAAGTCGCCCGCCGCCTCGGCCGCCGCCTCCCCGGGCTGGGCCAGCAGCACGGCGCCCGGCTCCTGCACCCGGCACACCGTGCCGCCGCCGTGCAGGATCAGCGTCGACAGCCGGCGCTTGGCCGGGCTGGGCCGCACGTAGAACGACATGGAGCTGCCGTCCTCCCTCAGGAACAGAGTGGAGGAATGGGTGGGCCCGTTGGGGTCTTTGCCCAAATCCATCGCCTCCGCCATGGCCCAGGCCTGTCACCACCACCAGCTCGGACAGAACGCTAGCCAGCCTAGCACTGCGCCTGCGCAGCACCCCAAACGCGCCCGCCCTCCCCTTCCCCGGAAGGGGCGGGGCTATGGCGGCGAAATGCCGCCCTGCGCGTGCGCGGCGCAATAGACTCCCCCCCCTTCCTCGGAAGAGGCGGGGTTTTGGAGCTTCACCTGGAAGTACTCGTTACTTTCGGGTCGGTTCCCGGGGGAGATGGCCACGCTGCAGGAGGCAGACGTGAAAGTGGGTGGCGAGCCGAAACTGAGCAAGAAGTAAGTGTCGTCCAGGCCCATGTCAGCCTGTGGGGGAGCGGGGGGGGGGGTCTCCGTCCAGACTGGGAGGTTGGGCTGGGGGCCCTGCTCGTGTGGCCACGCTCCGGCCCTGTAAGCGACATCTCCCCACCCCGAGGCCCCCACGGCGATCGGCGGGTGCTGATGGGTCCCCCCGCCTTAAGGTTGAAATTAGGGAGAGCAGGGGTCGGTCTGAGAAATGACAGGGAAGAAAAGTGGAACTTGCTGCTTCCCTCCTGCCCCTCCGAGAAAGGCCTCCTGTGCCGACTGCACCGCTCCCCGGTGCTCACCAAACGCCGTCTGCCACCTTCAGCTTTCCTTCCCGGGCCTCACCGAGACCGCATGAAGAGGGGTGTGTCCGTCTGGAAACGGCCGTCACCCTCCATATGGGTGATTCAGAGCCGTCAGTGGTCTTGCTCAGCCTGGAGGCTGCCCTAGGCACTGTTGAGTGTATCTTTGTTAGCCTATCCACCCCACACCCTAGATCCTAGAAATGTGTAGGTGATCACAGATCTAGATTAACCCACCCTTGAAAAGGCATTTTTATTGCCTCTAAATACCACATTCTTTCAACCACGGTCATGAAACCACGGAACTCAGACAACAGGGTGAGTTTTGACTGTGTTACTGACTAGGTTAGGGGTGTAGTACTTGTAGAACACAAGAACTTTAGCTTCTAATGCATTCTGATGGAACTGCTATAGGTTCTTCAGCTAGGTGGTTTTAGAAAAAGTAGTAATACCTAGATTTATGGAGTTCACTATCACTACATTGTCCTTTATGACAGTGATCTGATGGATTTTATAAATGTTTGGAACTTAACCTTAGATATCTATATCTTACTTGAGGGAAAGAAAGTTGAGTGGATTTTTTAAAATCTATTAAATCAGTCATTTTTTTTCTTTCTTTTTTTTGGGTCGGGTTGTGGGGCCTGAACTCTGGGCCTGGGCGCTGTCCCTCAGCTCTTCAGCTCAAGGCTAGCACTCTACCACTTGAGCCACAGCACCATTTCCGGCTTTTTTTTTCCTGCTTATGTGGTGCTGAGGAATCGAACCCAGGGCCTCATGCATCCAAGGCAAGCGCTCTACCAGTGAACCATCTTCCCAGCCCATCATTTTTTTCTTTGAAGAAATTTTATTTTATTTTATTTATTTTTGTCAGTCATGGTCCTGAACTCTGGGCCTGGGCGCTGCCCCTCAGCTCTTCAGCTCAAGGCTAGTGCTCTACCACTTGAGCCACAGCACCACTTCTGGCTTTTTCTGATTATGTAGTGCTAAGGAATGGAACCCAGGGCCTCATGCATGCAAGGCAAGCGCTCTACCACTGAGCCACCTTCCCAGCCCCTGAAGAAATTTTAACCAGATCTATTTTAGCATAACGGGGTTAAAGTGGGGGGGGGGAATGGAAAAGAGATAAACATTTCCTACAGTCAGAAAAATGAGTTAAAGACTTAGTCCTTTTTTTTTTTTTTTGGTCATCCTGGGGCTTGAACTCTGGGCCTGGGTGCTGTCCCTCTGCTCTTCAGCTCAAGGCAAGCTTTCTACTGCTTGAGCCACAGTACCACTTCAGTTTTCTAAGTGGTTAATTGGAAGTAAGAGTCTCATGGAGTTTCCTGCTTGGGCTGGCTTTGAACTGTGATTCTTAGATCTCACTCTCCTGAGTAGCTAGGATTACAGGTGTGAGCCACGGACAACTGGCTTTTTTTCTTTTTTATAATGCCACAATCAAGGCTTGAACTCAGGGACTCAAGTGTCTTGCTCAGCTCAGCGTTTTTGCTCACAATGGTTGCTCTACCACTTGAGCCACACCTCCAGGCCAGTAATTGAATTTTTGTATTAAAAGTAAGGTTTCCAGTTGAATTTTTATGTAAATTTTAAAAACTAGTCAGTTCTTTTTACTCAGAGAAAGTATAGTTACCATCACCCCCTCTTGTCTTGTCTTTGAGATAGGGTCTGGACAAGTTCCCAAGACAGATTTTGCCTCCACCTCTTGAGTAGCTGAATTATCACTTTTGTGGGTTGGGGCGGGGAGGAGGGAGGCTGTTACTGGACCCTGCCCATTAACAAAAAAGCTAAAGCACTCTACCACTTGAGCCACTGTACCACTTCCTGCTTTTTGGAGGTTAATTGAAGAGTCTCACAGACTTTTCTACTCTGGCTGGCTGGCTTCAAACCATGATCCTTAGATCTCAGCCTCCTGAGTAGCTAGGATTATAGGCAAGAGCCACTCAGGGGCTTTGAAATACCACTTTCATAAGCAGCTTTTGTGTTCCAGGCTTCTATATAAGCTTTCTGTTTTAATCTCACTTGTCATCTTGCAAAGCCAGCATTAATGTCTGTTTGCAGAATGATCAATGATGTATGGTGAAGTGTTTCCCCAAAGCCTGGGGTATAGTTTAGTGGTAATATGCTTGTCTTACATAGAAGAGATCATAAATTTGATGCCCAGCACCCCCCCTCCCCACCCCCTGCTACACCCCCCCCCCCAAGTTTTGTTCTTATGTGTGTCCTAGCACTAATCTGAACTGAAGCAGAAATCTAAACCCTGGGTCAAGTCTAACTCCAAAGCCCATGATCTTTTTACTAATTGTGCTGTACTGTCTCACATGGCTTTACAATGAAAATGTGTTGATATTTTATCTTCCAGTGATTGTGGGCTTGAATAGTTTTGTTGTTGTTTTGTCAGTCGTGGGTCTTGAACTCTGGGCTTGGGCGCTATCGCTCAGCTCTTCAGCTCAAGGCGAGCACTCTACCGTTTGAGCTACAACGCCACTTCCGGTTTTCTAGTGGTTTATTGGAGATAAGAGTCTCATAGACTTTCCTGCCAGGGCTGGCTTTGAACCTTGATCCTAAGATCTCAGCCTCCTGAATAGCTAGGATTACAGGCATGAGACACCAGTGCCCAGTATTAAGTAGTTTTTGTAGTTAAAATTCTCTTCCTAATCACTCTTGAAACATTCCTGATCTAAAATCTTTAATGATCACAGTATTATGCTTAAGACCACTTGCCCAAAGGATTCATTCTCAAAATTCTCAAATGAAAGATCCCCTCCCCCCCCAAGTATATTTGAACACGGTAGAATATAGCTCCTGTCATTGTTTCCTTCCAGTGTTGATGTATAAACTAAAAACTATCCTTTCTTTTTTGTTCCAAGAACTCCAAACTATTCTTCTCTTTGACTTAGAAGAAATGTTTTGTGTGGGTTTAGTTTCCTCCTACCCCCACAACTGAGAACAGGGTCTCATTATGTTCCCCAGGCTGTCTCGGGCTCCTTAGCTCAAATGATCTTCCTGCCTCAGACTCCTGAGTATCAGAGACTACAGTCATGTACCACTATATGCAGCTGTATGGCTTACATTGTCTAAAGTTTGTGTTTGATAGAAATATCTTCCCTGTGTTTCATATGCTTTCCATTGCCATCTTGCGTCTAGGCACTTCAACCCTCTCCTCAAAAACACACTTTAGGACTTCAGAAAATTGCCTTCTGACTTGAATTCTAAAATGTGGTCATTTTTCTACCTGTAAGTTATTGGCTGACTTGTACTTGACTTTCTAACCTAGAAACACACCATTTTCCATAGCCAGGAGTGAAATGATTTTAGTTGCACAACAGTAAGTTCACAGGATTAGGTATTTGTTTAAGAGGGCCTGAAGTTAAATGGGACAAAAAGATAGTACCGAATGGCTCAGCTCCCCCTACGCAGAGTGTGTAGGTTGAGTGCATGTGTACTGTCTGTCCCATCTGACTCCACATCTCTTGTTTCCTGCTAGGTCCTGGCAGTAATTAATTCCAAGGTATTCTGCCATGTTGATGCAAGCTGCGGTCAGGCTTGTTAGGGGGTCCCTGCGGCAGACCTGGGCAGAGTGGGGTCAGAGGGACCTTCGACTGGGCCAACTTGCTCCTTTTACAACGCTGCACAAGGACAAGCCACTTTCTGATAAAAGAAGGTGGGTGCCCGTTGCCTTCTTTATTGTTCTGGAGCAAAAGTTCTCTCCTCCAGCATCTGTTAAGCCCTTAGTTAAGTCTTTGGATTTACCACAAAGAAAGCAAAGAACTAACTCTACTATCAAGCCCAATAGTTCTTTCTCACTTTCTCTGAGTTCAAATCCTCTCTTTTTAGTTTTTTTTTTTTCTTCCCCCTGGTTAGTTGGAGATGAGTCTCTTGAACTTTTCTGCCCCTGCTGGCTTTGAACCCACATTCTCAGACGTCAGCCTCCTGAGTAGCGAGGATTACAGGCATGAGCCTCCAGCACCCAGCTTGGTTTTAAACTCTTGATTCTCCTACTTGAGTCTCTAAAGTGCTGGATTGTTGGTGTGGGCTTCCTTACAGCCTTAAGATGCCCTGTGGATCTTATTCTAGGACAATGCTGAGAAAAAACTTATTTGTATAAGGAATTTTTGTAATGCCAGTTATTTTGCCTTTTCTGGTTTTTTTTTTTTTTTTTTTGCTTTATTTTGAGTTTTTGTTTGCTCTTGAAATTAATCTAGTTCTAGTTGTTCTAGGTGTTGTCCTAGATCTTTCTGGACTTTTCTTAGAAATGATTTAAGAACAGTGTCTGATTTGAGAGGAAAGCAGGTTTATCTTAATCCTAGAAAAGAAATCAGGTAGCCTTGGATGCCCACTGACTGAATTCCAGTATTATAGACCTGGAGCACTGTTTGGAAAAGGTTATCTTTACAACTGTTTTCAAGACAGATTGCATCAGAGTTGCCTGCTTTGAAGTCATCAAAACCAGTTTTTCACATAAAAGATGCTCAGTTCAGCTACATGTGGTGGTGCATGTCTATAATCCCAGCTACTTGGGAGGCAGTGATGTAGCGAATTGCAATTTCAGGCCAGCCCTGGGCAAAACACAGAGACTCTATTTTTTGGATGAGGTGGAGAGAAATAACTAAATAAAAATGGGCTGAAATGATCGAGTATTTGCTGAATTCAAACTCTAATACTGTCTCTCCCCCAACCCCACCCCCAAAAAAGATGATCATTTCAACTCCTTGATACATTTTTTAATTAAGTATTGAAAAATGAAGGCTAGTGACGCTGCTGAGACACACAGCTCCCAGTGAGGCTGAGCCATGGGATTGTAAACTGGAAGCCAGATAAACAGCTTACCAAGACCTTGTTTCAGAAGTAAAATGGGGAGAAGTTAAGAATGTAGCTCAATTTTAGAGCACTTGCCTAGCACATAAAAGACCCTGGGTTTAAGCCCCAGTACTGTAATAAATTAATGACTAACCAGTAAATAAATTTTGGAAAAGGAAGGAAAGAAAGGGAAATCAAGCATGTTCTCTAAAACCAGACAGCATGAAAGCATGATTTGGGGGCTAGGAAGGTGGCTCCGTGGTAGGGTGCTTACCTCTCCTGCATGAGACCCTGGGTTTGATTGCTCAGCACCACATAAGCAGAAAAAGTTGGAAGTGGTGCTGTGGCTCGAATGGTAGAGCGCTACCCGTAAGCTGAAGAGCTGAAATATAGCACCAGGCCCAGAGTTCACACAACTGACAAAAAAAAAAAGAAGAAGAAGAAAGAAAGCATAACCTAGAATCTTTTCCAGTGGTTCACTATTATAAGAATATTCATCTGAAAGAATATCTACAAGTTCCCCTTAAATGACAAATATATCACTATCCAAAAATAACTTGTTCTCTTTCTGGATTCATACAGCAAGTTTACTTAAGGGATGTTTTGTTTGGTTTTTGAGTTTGAATAAGGAGGAATTTGCCTATAAATACATAAAAGTTATATGATTTCTATCCTAACTGCAGAGTATACAGGTTTTAAGGTAGTGATAGATACCTAGCATAGTTCTCATCTGGTCATTCGCTCATGACAGTGACAGGGTTGTTTATAAGCATCTGCCTTCATAACCACTGGGAGGTGTCTTGTTTCCCCTTGCTAAATAGGGAGAAGTTGGGTCATTTGCCAAAGGTCACATCATTGGTAGGTATGTCAGAATTGAGCCTTAGGCAGTTGTATTACAGAGATGATATTGTATCCCCGCTATTAAACTTCGTTGTACTTTCTCTGTTGTCAAAGACAGGTTCCAGTGGGCCATGTGAGGCCTGTGTGGACAGCTTTTCCCAGAGAGATTGTCCATAGTTATCTCCTTAAGCTCTGAAGAGTCCAATTCTGCCACAGCTTAACTCTTTCCTTTGGGAAGGGCATGGTGGGGGGGGGCCCATGGCAGACATAGCTGTTCCCTCACAGGTTGATCAGATACTGGAGGAGCTTAATCTCGTGGAATACCATGTAACTAAGATTTCGTTTGTGGAGCTTTGTAGCCCTATGAATGCTGAGAAGAGGCCTATGCTCCTGATTTGTAGGAAAATCCCCCTGCCCCCACCCTAAATGTAAACTAATACGTAGGATTTCTTTGTCCTAGTGCATCTTGGTTTTAATTGAGGCTAGGGCCAAGTGGAGACTGAACACAAAGACTGAAAATGATCCTCTGCATCTTTGTCCTAAGCTTATTTTTTCCCTTGTCTCTTTCACGTAGAGTTCAGTGAAAGAGGCTGGGGTTGGTGAGTGGAGCGTGGTGGGGGCGTGGCACTGAGCAAGCGCAGTTCCCCCAGCTTATTCATAGTTCTGGAAAGTAGCTATGGGGCAGAAGGCACCGGGCTCTTCGGGCACCGTTCACACTGATTGCTTTCATTTCCCAACAGTGAGCTAAAGAGACGCCTGAAAGCTGAGAAAAAAGTGGCAGAGAAAGAAGCCAAGCAGAAGGAGCTCAGTGAGAAACAGCTAAGCCAGGCCCCTGCGGCGGCCACCAACCACGCCACAGACAATGGTGTGGGTGCTGAGGAGGAGAGCCTGGACCCAAACGTGAGTCCCCTGGCCACTGGCACGGCTGGGCATGGGAAGGCTTGTGATGAGGTTTCTGGCAGATTTCCTTGGGCCCAAGCTGTAAGAGGGACCAATGACTAAGGAGATACATAGGCACCAGAACAGGCATTAGGTCTGGGTCACTTCCTGTAGGTAAGGGAAGAAGGCGAAGTCACAGAACATGCCATGCCTTCTGGCTAAATGCACAGGCCCTGGATTTTTTTTTTTGGGGGGTGGGTCCGGTCATGGGGCCTGAACTCTGGGCCTGGGCGCTGTCCCTCAGCTCTTCAGCTCAAGGCTAGCGCTCTACCACTTGAGCCACAGCGCCACTTCCGGCTTTTTGCTTATGTGGTGCTGAGGAATGGAACCCAGGGCCTCGAGCATGCAAGGCAAGTGCTCTACCACTGAGCCACCTTCCCAGCCCCTGGATTTTTTTTTTTTATATATCAACTCCCAATAGGCAGCTGAAAGTCCAGAACTCCTAAGTGACTTTAGTTGAAAAACCACATTCTACAGACCAGATTCACCTCTCCTCTGTCCCCTAACCTCATCCTTCCCTCTCTAGTTTTATACAAAATGTTGAGTGGAACACAGCCTGCCTGTTTGTTTACATCTCTCCAAGGCTGCTTCCCCTCCTCCCCTCCCCACAACGCCAAAGTTGAGCAGTTGCATCAGGAAGAGTGTGCTGGCTCCTGCTGTAGATTGTCCCTGTTTGCATTCTACAGGTCCCGTGGGCCTGCCTTGGATAAAGTCTAATGCGTGGTCAGGGGTAGGAGAGTAGTTGAAGAGAAATGACTCCACCATATATACTCAGTCACCTAAACCAATAAAACATTTTCTTCTTTTTGTTGAGTCTTGCATTTTAGAATTCTAGCCTTCATTTCTAGCTGTGGATCAGACCAACCTGCGAGAGAGAGAGAAAGAGAGAGAGAGAGAGAAGAGAGAGTGTGTGTGTGTGTGTGTGCTGGTCCTGAGGCTTGAACTCAGGGCCTGAGCACTGTCCCTGAACATCTTTTGTTCAAGGTTAGCACTCTTACCACTTGAGCCACAGTGCCACTTTCAGCTTTTTCTGACTAGTTTATTGGAGATAAGCGCCACAGACTTTCCATCCCAGGCTGACTTTGAACTGTGATCCTCAGATCCTGAGTAGCTAGGATCACAGTCTTGAGCCACCAGTGCCCATCAACCGTGCGTTTTTTTAAATTTTTATTTTATTCTTATTATAAAGGTTATGTACAGAGGGGTTACGTTTACATGCATCGGGTAATGAGTACATTTCCTTTCATACAGTGTCACCTGTTCCCTCATTCTCTCTAATTCCCTTCCTCCCACCTCCACCCATGAGTTTTGTGTGGTTCACTTTCATCAGTGTCCGGTGTGCTTCACTGCAGCACTTTTTCTCTTTTTCCTCTGATTCTGTGCCCTCTTCTCACCCCCCCACAAATATTCACATAAATACACTGTTTATAAGGTAAAGTATACAGAATCATCATAAAAAGATTTTAAGTCCTTTGTTTCCATATCTTTGGAGTTCATTTCAGTCTATGTGTATTGTTTTCTATCCATGTGAACAGACTGTTGGGCATTGCACATTGTGATTCGCTCCTAAGACGATCCGCTTCTGGTCTCACTGCATGCGAGTATTTAGAATCCTGTGTCACTTGTCATATCCCAGTAACCATGCTTTTTTTGTTGTTTTTTGTTTTGTTTTGTTTTGTTTTGCCAGTCCTTGAGCTTGATCTCAGGACCTGGGCACTGTCCCTGAGCTTCTTTTGCTCAAGGCTAGCACTCTACTACTTGAACCACAGCACCACTAAACAGCCTTTTCTGTTTATGTGGTTTTGCCTTTTTTTTTTTTTTTGGTTGGTCGTGGGTCTTGAACACTGAGCCTGGGCGCTCAAGGCTAGTGCTCTACCACTTCAGCCACAACACCATTTCTGGTTTTCTGGTGGTTAAGCGGGCTGGCTTTGAACCGCGATTCTCAGATTTTAGCCTTCTGAGTAGCTAGGATTACAAGCGTGAGCCATCAGTGCCCACCTGTTTATGTGGTACTAAGGAATTGAACCCAGGGCTTCATGTAGGCAAGCACTCTACCACTAAGCCACGTTCCCAGTCCTGACCCTGCATGGTTTTGTTTTTTTTAATTGGTTGTGGGGCTTGAACTCTGGGCCTGGGCACTGCCCCTGAACTCTCCAGCTCACTACCACTGGAGCACGCTACCACTTGAGCCACAGCACCACTTCTGGTTTTCTGGCGGTTAATGGGGGATAAGAGTCTCACAGACTTTCCTTGCCTGAGCTGGCTTTGAACCTTGATCCTCAGATCTCGGCCTCCTGAGTAGTTGAGGAGTATAGGCATGAGCCACTGGCACATGTTTTTAAATGTGAATCTCATTTTATTCAATCCTTGCTTTCAAGAGTATGGGGGACATGTATATTGAAAGTCTCAACTCGGGGCACTCTGAGATAGAATCCAGTACTCTGCCAGATGGGCCCTGATCTGACCAGGTTCAACTTTGTAATGACTCTTTGTTGTTTAACAGCAATACTACAAGATCCGCAGTCAAGCAGTCCACCAGCTGAAGGTCAGTGGGGAGGACCCGTACCCACACAAGTTCCATGTAGACATCTCTCTTACCCACTTCATCCAGCAATACAGTCACCTGCAGCCCGGGGACCACCTGACTGACATTACTTTAAAGGTGGCAGGTAGGAAAACTCCCCGTTGGTTCACTGAGATCCCCAAAGCAGGCAGGCCTCTTTGGTAACATAACAGAGCATATATGTTGCTCTTCAGCTATTGTCTCTTTGTTGTTTGATGATGATACGTATGTTAACATATATTATTACAAAGGATTTCCATGCATGCACATAATGCATTTGATCATAATGATACCCTCTCTTGATCGTGTGTGTGTGTGTGTGTGTGTGTGTGTGTGTGTGTGTGTGTGTGTGTGTGTGTGTGTGTGTGTGTGTGTGTGTGTGTGTGTGTGTGCGTGTGCGTGCGTGCCTGCGTGCCTGCGTGCTGATACTGGGAATTGACCTTGGCTTCAAGCTCTCACTTGGGTCTTTTTCCCTCAAGCCTGGTACTTTACCACTTGGGCCATACCTCACTTGCTAGAGAGGGTATTACTACAATTTAAATACATTTTATACTCACACACGTGCGCATGGAAATTTTTTTTTTTTTTTTTTGGTCGGTCGTGGGACTTGAACTCAGGGCCTGGGCACTGTCCTTCAGCCCTTCAGCTCAAGGCTAGCGCTCTACCACTTGAGCCACAGTGCCACTTCAGGATTTTTCTGCTTATGTGGTACTGAGGAATTGAACCCAGGGCCTCATGCATGCAAGGCAAGCACTCTACCACTGAGCCATCTTCCCAGCCCTTGGAAATCTTTTCTAATAAGTAATATATGCCAACCTGAGCAGGAAAGTCCGTGACACTCCAGTTAACCACCAAAAAGAAGAGCTGTGGCTCAAGTGGTACAGCACCAGGCTTGAGTGAGAAAAGCTCAAGGACAGACCCGGGCCCTGAGTTCAAGCCCCAGTACCAGAGAATATCTTAGCTCCAGATATTCATGCCCATCTTTGCCTTTTTTTGTTTTGTTCTGCTTTCTTGTTTTCTCTTCTTTTGTTTTCGTGCCAGTATCAGGGCTTGAACTCAGGACTTTGAGCTCCTGCTTGTTTCACCGCTGGTACTCTACCTCTGCCATTGGAGCCATACCTCTAGTCCCGTTGATTGGTTTTAATAAGAACAATGGGTGTGGGGACAAAAGCAGGAGTCAAAGTTCAAGTCATATCAGATTGTGTATATTGCTGAGGGAGCTCTCTTGGTACTGAGAGCATGAAAGGTCTTCTGGTTCTATCTGTCCATATTTTTGCTATTCTTTTTTTCTAGGTAGAATCCATGCCAAACGAGCTTCTGGGGGAAAACTCATCTTCTATGACCTTCGAGGAGAGGGAGTCAAGTTACAAGTCATGGCCAATTCCAGGTATATAGAATTAGCTACCTAGTTATAGAACTTTTCAGGCTGAGCTAGAGCAACAAAGACATTTCGGACAGAGGATGCTAATGGTCTTATTTTTTCCATTGTTGTTTAAAGTTAGATTAGGAAGTATAGGGAAGCCTGGCACGGTGGTTCATGCCTATAATCCTAGCTACTCAGGAGGCTGAGATCTGAGGATCGCAGTTAAAAGCCAGCCCAGGCAGAAAAGTCCCCATGAGACTCTTCTCTCTAATAAACTACTCAAAAAAGCTAGTAGTGGTGCTGTGGCTCAAGTGGTAGAGTGCTAGCCTTGAGTACAAAGAAGCGTAGGGACAGCACCCAAGCTGAGTTCAAGCCCCAAAACCAGGGAAAAAAAGGGGGGCGGCGGGGGGACAAGGTTGAAGGAAGTTATACAGGCTAGATTATCTGCCTGCCTGGAAAGTGATGGCTGCTCTTGAGTTGTATTATAAAACATAAATAACACAATATATAAAAAAGGTCTGAAACAATCCTTTGTAGTAATTGCCTCTTATTTGCTTAGCGTTTGAGACTTCCATTAATTAGTTGAGGGTTCCAGTGTAAACTAGTAGTGGGTGCTGATTTTGACTACTATATAGTGAATTACTTTTCCTTCCACTCAGGAACTATAAATCAGAGGAAGAATTTATTCGCATAAACAATAAACTGCGTCGAGGAGACATAATCGGAGTTCAGGGGAATCCTGGGAAAACCAAGAAGGGTGAACTGAGCATCATTCCCTATGAAATCACGCTCTTGTCTCCCTGTCTGCATATGTTACCTCATCTACACTTTGGCCTCAAAGACAAGGTAAGTGCTCAGCCTGCTAGCTGTGACACCAAAGATGCAGTCCACTTGTTTTATTCTGCCATTAAGTAAAGCCAGAGATGTCTAACTGCTGCTTTTTGTTTAGGAAACAAGATATCGTCAGAGATACTTGGACTTGATCCTGAATGACTTTGTGAGGCAGAAATTTATCATTCGCTCCAAGATCATCACGTATATCAGAAGTTTCTTGGATGAGCTGGGATTCCTAGAGGTGAGAGGAGGGAGGGGTTCCTGTCTGCCTTGCTCTGCTTGCCCCGTGCGTCCCTGCCCTCCTCTCCCAAGGCATGCCTCATGACAGCATCTTCTTTCCTTCTTCCATCTTGTTTGGTGTCCTTGTTAGGAAAGCAAGAACTGACTTCCACAATAATGAGCAAGGTGTCGTATCATTTGCGTGCTATTAGTGCCATGTTTGATATGTTAATAAGTTATTTAGTGACAAATTTTTGTAGCTTTAAAAAAAGTGTTTACATGTGTGAGAAAGGCAAATACATGTATTGTAAAACAAATCCAATAAACAAAAGCCAGACTGTACTCTTCTGCCTCTTTCAACTAACTTACTTCTTACTTCTCTCCCTAAACTTGACTTTATTGTGTCTCCTTCCTCACTATTTCCTGTGACTGCATGGACAAACTTACACCTGCAGCAAGTGGGGTATGAGTGAATGTTTTGGAGCAGTTGTTTTATATCTTGCATTACACACTTTCAATGGACCTACCTTTTTTTTTTTTCTATTTCATATATTCTGTTCTAGAAAAATCAAGCAGTTTGTTCTTTTTCAGGGACTGCATTACTTTTGAACTGAGTGTTATGTGGGAACAAAGCATGAGCTGTCTCCAAGGTCAGGTTGTCTGAGGACAAACTTTCTCCCTGTCTCTTTTAGATAGAGACTCCTATGATGAACATCATCCCAGGGGGAGCTGTGGCCAAGCCTTTCATCACTTATCACAATGAGCTGGACATGAACTTGTACATGAGAATTGCTCCAGAACTCTACCATAAGGTAGTTGATCATAATACACCCCATTCCCTTAAAGCACAGAAGGCTGGAAATCATTGGCTAGAAGTGTTGGTTAGAAATAAGAGAGCCACTAAGGATAAAATAGCCAGGAAGTGTTCTGGATTTGTCAGGTTTTGTAACACTTCGAGAATTTCTCTAAGATTAAGAGCATTACAAGGTAGACAGCAAAGGGATAGTATACATACCCCTAACCTACTCTGGTTACCCTAGCATTTTTCAATTTATAGTTTTCTTGGATTTTAGTCTTTTATGGAAGAGCATAGTATCCTTCCCCTCCCCCCCTTCTCTTTCTCCCTCTGGAAGTTTTATATATATATATTTTTTGAAGATGTATCTTCATATATAGATATGAATATGGATATATTTATATCTTCGCATATATATCTTCAAATAACGAGCCATATCATCATATCATTCAGGATTCTTAGTTGTAGACAACAGACCCTATTGTAACTAAAGCCACTGACACATCTGTTTAGCTATATAAGGAAGCTCACATGAAGGATCAGAGAGCTTGGAACCTGAATAACTAGGAATGATGTGAATCTCATTCCTGAGCTGATGTCCTAGAGAACGCCATCTTTACAGCTTGGATGGGTCACTGTCAGAAGTAGCATCCCTGCAGCAGCTCCACATCTAGAGGTCTCTGGTGCCTTCCACCTGAATGAATTCTGCATAATATTTCTTACTGGTATATCTGAGGCTGAGTCACAAGAGGCTTCTCTGGATAGGCTAAGACCAAGATAGAGGACACCCATGCCACAGGAAGAGTTTAACAACTGTCCACTACAAGGGTCTAAATGGAGCAAAGTACTAGGAACTTGGAGTAGAAAGTACAGCTAAGCTATGAACAGCAGTTGGAAGAAGAAACTTCCCAGAGCTGTGAAGACAGAGTTACCTGCTTGACCAAGGCCATGTATTGCTAGATGCTGGTGGTTGGTGGCATTGACCGGGTTTATGAAATTGGACGTCAGTTCCGGAACGAAGGCATTGATTTGACTCACAATCCTGAGTTCACCACCTGCGAGTTTTACATGGCATATGCAGATTATCACGATCTGATGGAAATCACTGAGAAGATGATTTCAGGTGAGCCTTACTTTTTTCACCTCTCAGCAGGCTTGTAGGGGCTGGTGAGCTACTTGCAGATTACTTCCTGAGCTTTGTCCGTAGGAAATGGCTCATTTCTCTCCTAGGAATGGTTAAAAACATTACTGGCAGTTACAAGGTTTCCTACCATCCTGATGGCCCAGAGGGCCAAGCCTTCGAGATTGACTTCACCCCACCCTTCCGGAGAATCAGCATGGTGGAAGAGCTTGAGAAAGCCCTTGGGGTGAAGCTGCCTGAGACCAGCCTGTTGGAAACTGAAGGTAAAGGTTCAGCTCTGAATTTGTGCCTGGGTACGGTGTGGGGTGTGTGTATGCATGTGTGTGTGTGTGCACGCATGTACACTTTCAGTACTGAACTTTGAAGTGAAGACCTCACAGTAGCCAGTAGCCAAGTCAGTTGAACCATGCCACCAGCTTTTCTGTGTTTTTATGCCATTCCTGGGGCTTAAACTCAGGCCTTGGGCACTGTCTCTGAGCTTTTTTGCTCAAGACTAGCACTCAGCCACTTGAGTCACAGCTCTACTTCTGGCTTTTTGGTAGTTAATTGGAGAAATAAGAGTCTCACAGACTTTCCTGCCCAGGCTGGCTTTGAACTGGGATTCTTACATCTCAGCCTCCAGAGTAGATAGGATTACAGGCATTAGCTACCAGCTGAGGCTTTGGATATTTTTGAGACAGGATTTCGCATTTTTGTCCGGGGCATCCTAGACTGCATTCCTACTTGCGCTTCCCTGTGTCCCTGAGCATGCCAAATGTGTGTCCCTGCCCCCAGCCATTATTGAGATGGGAGTCTCCTGACCTCAGAAGGTCTGTCTCCCAGGTAGCTAGGCTTTTATGCTTGAACCCTATGCCCGCTCTGTTTTGTTTTTGAGCTAAGGTCTCACTGGGTAGCCCAAACCTAGAGTCCTTCCTTCTCGTCCTCCCAAGTGCTAAGATTATAGGCATGCACCACTACACCCAGCTTTATATGTGTTTTTATTGGGCTATTTGATGTTTCCTGGTCTAACTTGAACATTTGTGTCACAGAAACTCGCAGAATGCTTGATGATATCTGTGTGGCCAAAGCTGTTGAATGCCCTCCACCTCGGACAACTGCTAGACTCCTGGACAAGGTGAGAGGTCACCACATCATATGCATTCTCAGCAGCCTCAGTAGGCCTGTACTCAGACATGAGTCCCACTCTGGGAGTTGTTTTCCATAGCTTCATAGGAAAACAACTAGGGAGAAAGGAGAGAGCTAATCTTGAACTATGAATAATCTGCGTTAATCCTTTCCATTCTTTGAAAAGCTATAGGATAAAGCCATCTAGAAGGAATTGAGACCTCCCTCTGGTCTGGGACTGTGAAAATATTAAAATTAATATCTATTTCACCTTTGTCTTTCCATTAAGCTTGTTGGGGAGTTTCTGGAAGTAACATGCATCAATCCTACATTCATCTGTGATCACCCGCAGATCATGAGCCCTTTGGCTAAATGGTAAGATAAGTGCAGTATTTTGGCTGCCTGCTGCTACATAGCAACCCCACAGCTTACAAATCTGAACCAACAATTTATTTTCAAAATACACTATCTTTCTGTTCCATGGAATGTTGGCTGAGATAACAGAAATTACTCTTTTTCCCCAAGTTTTAGAAAGGATTTATTTTTATTTAGTATTGAAGTAAGGAGAAATAGAAAAGCTTTCCCACTCCCCACCCAGGAAATGAGAGTTAAAGATTCTTCATGGCTTTTTTCCCACTGGGAATTCTGCCAGGGCACTTTGTTTCCCCTCTACATGGCCTCTCCATATGCTGTCTTTATGGCATCATAACTTTTAGCATGGCTGTTGGGTTCCCAGGGGCACGTGTTCCAAAGAACAAAAAGCAAACATGCAAACAGGCATTCATTCTTCTGTGGATACCCTATTGGCCAAACAAGTCATGGCTAGCCCAGAGTCCATTCAGGAGAAATGTATGCAGAAGGTCAGACATAACAGTCTACCACAGGGCTCATTAGGAAGATACTCAAACCCTCCAGGTCTCTCACACCCTCACTGTAATACCAGATGATTTGGTGCTAAGAATACATGCAGTTAGGTTGCAGTTAGCTCTACTTTTTTGAGTCTACAGTCATTCAGGGATTCTTGTACCAGGAGCTGTAAATTCATCCTTGTTGTTGGCCTGGTTCCCAGGCACCGCTCCAAAGAGGGTCTGACTGAGCGCTTTGAGCTGTTTGTCATGAAGAAGGAAGTGTGCAATGCCTACACGGAGCTGAACGATCCCATGCGGCAGCGGCAGCTGTTTGAAGAACAGGCTAAGGTGAGGAAAGAGTGAACGTGTCCTCATCAGAAGGTACCAGTACAGGCTCGGGGGCACTCATGGTTTTGCCAGAGGAAGTCACATTTCCAAAGGAAGATTTTGGTTTTGGTTGCGTGAGACCTAAAAGGAACATAAGGTTGTCTGTATACAAGGAGCACAGTGTGTGTCTTAAAAACAGGGAAACATGACTTTTCTGAGATTGCACTTTTCTCAGATTTCTTGGGGATGCAGCAGATCAAGGTATGAAGCAGGCAGGGCCCTGCAGGCTGCCTGTACTCATGTCACTGGTGGGTGGTTTTAGGAACCAGGAGAAAGACTATGCAGTCACCATACCGTCTATGAAAATTTGGTTTTCCTGCCATCCCAGGAGCCCCAGCAGCGGAAGTAGTGTATTTCAGAGGAATTTGTGTGCATTCTCATGTAGGTTTCATCAGTCCTGATCTGTGAGTCTATGCGGGAAGTACCCCCGTCCCAGAATTACTGGGAAATGAATTCCCACCACCTGCATAAAAACATTCTATTGCCTTAGACACTGAGCTGTCTTGACAAAATGTTACCTCTTGCTTCTCTTTATTCTAGGCGAAAGCCGCTGGTGACGATGAAGCCATGTTCATAGATGAAAACTTCTGTACTGCCCTGGAGTATGGGCTGCCCCCAACTGCTGGCTGGGGCATGGGCATCGACCGTCTCACCATGTTCCTCACAGACTCCAATAACATCAAGGTACACAGCGGTTCTCCATAGCGCACACTTCCCCAAAGCCCCAGGGTTGGAGGCAGAGCCAGGTGGGCCCCAAGGGTAAACAAGGAGCACTGGGCAGGCAAAGGGGTCCACACCATGCCACAATTGGAGACTTGGATTAACTGACCTTGTGGGATATTAGTTCTTTCTACTGAGACAGGAGGAATACCAATGTTTGCATTTCATGCGTTTCTAGGGACAGGCTGCCTGCTGCCTGAGCTTGTTTTTTTGGGTTTAGGTAGTACTGGGGATTGAACTCAGGGGCCCATGCTTCCCAAATTGGCTTGTTTAAATCAGCTGATCAATGTGGAAACTGTCCCTGTCCTATTTTTGTAAAGCAAGAAATCAATTCCGTGTGTGCACATGTGCATGTGCATGCACTCCCCAGCCTTGGAGCTTGAACTCAAAGCCTGAGTGCTTTCTCTGAGCTTTTGAGCTCAAGGCTAGTGCTCTGCCACTGAGCCACAGCTCACTTCCAACTTTTTGGTGGTTAATTGGGGATAAGAGTCTCACAGACTTTCCTGCCCAAGCTGGCTTTGAACCACTATCCTCACTCAGATCTCAGCCTTCTGAGTAGCCAGAATTGTAGGTATAGCTCACCCCAGTGCCCTATTACAATAAATTTTAATAGAACCTGTGTTTATTCACTGTCTTGACATGATGTCCTAGACAGTGCTGTACACAAAACAGCATACAGATCTCTGGACTTGGTTAGTAGTAATAACAGGCAAAGGAAATACATAGATCACTCTTCAAAAAAATATGTTCAAGTACCTTTATAGCATCAAGACACATTTATGATCTTTTGTAGGAAGTACTTCTGTTTCCTGCCATGAAACCCGAAGACAAGAAGGAGACTGTAGCAGCCAGTGATACACTGGAAAGCTCAACAGTTGGCACTTCTGTCTAGAAAAGAATGACAAGTCTTATAACTCAGGCACTTTTGCGTATCTACAAAAGATAAAATCTGTGAGGGAATTCTTGTATGTCACCATCCATCCAACCACAATTCTGTTTCAGCCACCAGAAGAGAGAAAAGGAATTACAAATTTCTTTTTATTCCTTGTTAACAAATAAACTACCTTATCTCTTTACCTTGGGCATGTCAGTTTTTTTTTTTCCCCAGACTGCTGGCCTAATGAATGCTTAGGGTTCTACCGTGTTATGGTAGTTTGTGTTAATGTGGTAGGAGAAGGACCTTGTTGTTTTTTTTTTATTGGTATTTGGTATCACTGGGATTGAACCAAGACATCACACATTAGACAGCTGCTAAGTGCCCTAAAATTGTTTATTTCTCCTCTGTGCCATGCATTGTTCTGAGGAATTAGGGACACAGTAGAGAACAAAAATTATCACTGTTTGTCATATGACAAAGAATTTGTCATTTGTACCCCAGCAAAGCCTTTGTAGGAGTCCCAATTTGGGAATAACCAGTCTACTTTTATTTTTTTCAGTCATTGGGCCTGAACTCTGGGCCTGGGCACTGTCCCTCAGCTCTTCAGCTCAAGGCTAATGCTCTACTACTTGAGCCATAGCACCATTTCCAGCTTTTTCTGCTCATGTGGTGCTGGAGAATCCAACCCAGGGCCTCATGCATGCAAGGCAAGCACTCTACCACTGAGCCACCTTCCCAGCCCTAGCCAGTCTACTTTTGCAGAGTAAGTTACTACTATTACTGGCAAAGTGATTCAGTCATGCAGAGATTACCTAACTGCGAACCACTTGAGGCTGTGTAGCCTCCCCACCCCTGCTTTTAAAGCAGGTTGTCTTTGAGAAGGAGAATGTGAATGAAGATGGAGACAGACTTCTTTCTATGGGAGAAAACAAGGTCAAGATCAGACAAGGGACAGGACTTGAGGCCACACTGTCTATGCAGACCACTGGAAAAAGCTACACAGAGAAAGTTAAGAGGGCTGCTAAGATGTATTTAATAGAAGGCTGGAAGCAAAAGCTAGCCGTCTCGTCTTAGAGGAGGCTAGGGATAAAGGAGCAACACAACACTGGACAACTTGCATGTGGATCTGCAGGAAGGAAAATTGACAAAGCTAGGAGTGGACAGGTCATAAAGGACTTGTCAACTCATCAAACCACTGATGGTACCAGATTTACTGATTTCTGTACTAGAGTGATCAGAACAAGACATGGTCCTTAGCTTCTAGTCATATAGTGGAAAAGAGATTTAATAAATCATCCTTAGCCAAGCACTGGTGATGGCTCATGCTTGTAATCCTAGCTACTCAAGAGGCTGAGATCTAAGGATCATGGTTCAAAGCCAGCCCAGGCAGGAAAATCCTTGAGACTCTTATCTCCAATTAACCACCAGAACACTGGAAGTGGTGCTGTGGCTCAAGTAATAAGAGTACTGGCAAAAGGGGGGAGGGGAAACTTTGCATAGTATGGAAACAAATGCAAGGGTGGGTTGGAGGGAGCTTGGAGGACAGTGGCACTAGATATAGTACAAAAGTCCAAAGAACTAGATCCAGCTGGAAGAAGAGGCTGCTCATAACAGTTATGAGCCTTACTGTGAGTTTTATGTTAGAAGCAGGGTATGGTAATTCATGCCTGTAAACAGTCAAAGGAATACAAGTCTGAGGCAAACTCAGCAAGACCTTGTCTTGAAATACAAGCCTGGGAATCGTGAACCAAGTGTTAGGAATTCTTGCCTAGCAACTGCAAGGAACAGTATGACAAATATATATGTTGCAGGTATAGCTCAAGTGGTAGAGCACTTGCATACTACAGGCCCTATTCCCTGTATGGAGTGGAAACAGGGAGCCAGGACACCATGAATGTAAGTGGGAATGTCATCACTTTCCTGGTTTGAAAAGATCAGTATGGTTGCTCTGTGGGAAATGAATTGGCATTAAATGACAGTTCGGAAATCAGTGTAGCAGTCACCTACTTCAAGATAGTGACTTGAAAGGTGGGCAGGTTCAAGGAATATGATTAATGGCTAAGTAGTGAATTCTGTGTTAGGGAAAGGGAAGGAAAACCATGACAGAGGTGACACACTTGGTTTATGCAAACTAATTCCGGAGAGGAAAAATGAAGCATGATTCCCCACATCAGAAAGAAGGGAATGACAGTTGCACTTTGAAAATGGAGACGGATGGGGCTGGGAAGGTGGCTCAGTGGTAGAGCGCTTCCCTTGCATGCATGAGGCCCTGGGTTCGATTCCTCAGCACCACATAAGCAGGGAAAAAAAGAAAAAGCCAGAAGTGGTGCTATGGCTCAAGTGATAGGCACGCTAGCCTTGAGCTGAAGAGCTGAGGGACAGCGCCCAGGCCCAGAGTTCAGGCCCCCCGACCGGACCCCCCCAGAAAAAGAAAGAAAATGGAGACGAAGAAAGCATTTTTGGTCTGGAAGAGCTTTGGCCCTTTTCCTTTGAACTAGAGGCAAGTTGAAATTCTGCCTCCTTTTAGTAACTCAATGAGATTTACCGTGGCTGCTAAGAGTTCGTGAGCCATCCAGGCTTCTTAACCTGTTGGACAGCGTTGAGACAAAACTTTAGATTGGCATTCCAGGATACGTTGTTTTCCTATTTGCAACCGAATTGTCTGGCAGGGTGTTTGCCTCCCCCGCCCCCAGCCCCCATCTTACCTCCCCACCCCCACCTCCACCCCGGCTCTAAACGACTACCGACCTGGGTACCTCGGCCTTGGTCCCTTCCCTTGGAGAACTACAAAGACCAGCGTGCTCTGCGCACTTCCGGGGTGGAACCTGCGAGGCACTGTTGTTTGTGACGCCACGTCCGCCGCGCGTCAGCCTTCACCTGTCTGAGGGCGCGCGTCCGGCCGGCGGAGTGCATGGGCACGGAGTTGGGGCGTCGGGGCTCGAGGTGTGCGGTTGAGGGGCTCCGTGGTCCCCGGGTTGGGAGGGGCGGGCTCTCGGCTTCCTTTCTCCTGGTTTTGCCTGGGGAGAGCTGAGGGCCTGAACCTTGCGGCACGGGCCGCACGTGGGGAAGGGCGGGCTCCCGCTCCCGCTGCCGGCAGCCAACTTGTCAGCGGGAAGCGCCCGCTCCGGGCCCCGAGGAGTGACTGCTGGGCCGAGCTGTTCGGCAGGATCCAGGCCTGCCACCTGCCGGGTCGGCGCCCCGCGCCGGGCCGATGGCGGTGTGCACCTCTGCCCTCTGCCGTCGGCCTGCACACGCCTTCACCAGCTGCTGTGTGTGGTGCCCTCCTGGAAATGACGCCCGAGCCCCCCAACCGGGGACCCGGCTCTCCCCTGCGCTTTGCTCCTAGAGACAGAAAAGTCCTGCTGGCTCTCTGACTTGAAAGGCACAGTTTCTATCATTTGTGGCCAGTTCTTCGTCTTAAGTCACTACGGTCCGATTCATCCATGACCTTTCTTCTACTTCAGTATCGGTCCTGAACTTCGCAAGAGTCTCACTGTAGACATCTTGCAGAAGCATTTCATGTAAGCCTGTTTGTGTTTGTTTTATAACTGCTTAGCTATGTATACCTATTACATGATCCCATCTTCTAAGAAGCTTTTCATACAGAGTCTGAATAAGGTCAGGACATACTCTGTAGTGCAAGAGGGAGAGAGCAGATTATCCAGGACAATCAAGTGGTTTTTGGTGGTTTTTTTTTTTTTGTAATATGAATCCCCATTTAATATATTAATGGCTCAGGATCTTGACAATTGCTTTCAGAGATATTGTTTATAAGATAAAGTGAGGGCTGGGACGGTGACTCAGTGATAGAGTGCTTGCCTTGCATGCATGATACCCTGGGTTCTATTCCTCACACCACATAAGCAGAAAATGCTGGAAATAGCTCAAGTAGTAGAGCACTAACCTTGAGCTGAAGAGCTAAGGGACAGTACCCAGGCTCAGTTCAGGCCATATTTAAGGAAAGTAAAAAATAGAGAGGTTAGGTAATCTACCTAATATCACACAGTTAATTTGTGGCATGGTCAGATTTAGGAGCTAGAAAAGGCAACTTCATGCTCATGTCCTTAGGCAGAAGTCTTATAAAAACTTAACTGGTGAGAGATCAGTTAATTTCTGCCTTTCCTTCCTTCTGCTGTAGAGGAAAGAAGAGAATACTATTTCTGAAGAGAATGGAAAGGAACATCTTGCCAGAAAGATCAGCCTTGTGAGGATCTGCACAAAGCAAGCTGAGGTCTGCAAACTGAAGCAGGATACTTGAGTAGTAAATTCAGAAGCATTAAAAATGCGCAGATGTCTAAGGAAACATTTTAAAGCTTGAAAAAAATAAGGTGTCTCCTGGATTAGTAGGACTTGGGGCTCCTTTAACCTTTCACTAAAGATGAAAGGGGGCTGGGAGTTGGTAGGAAAAAGTAAACAAGTTCCTTATAGAAGAAGTAAACGAGTTCCTCATAGGAGAGGGACCGTTCATTGCAAAGACTGTTGGAAGCATTGATGCGGGCTGTGACATCTTGCACTGATTCTCCTTTCTGTATGTCTGATGCCTGTGACTTTTGGTAGGGCTTTAGCCCCAGCCCCAGCCATGTGGACAGCGGATGAGATTGCTCAGCTGTGCTATGAGCACTACCATGTTAGGCTGCCTAAGCAGGGCAAGCCTGAGCCCAACCGTGAATGGACATTGTTGGCAGCCGTGGTGAAGATACAGTTTACAGCTGACCAGGCTTGTGGCATTTATGATAAGGCAATACAAGGTGAGACCTTTACTTCTCTCCTGTCATAGTGATAGAGTTAGTCTATCCTTGCTATCCAGGAACTCTTGTGAGCAGATTGTTACTGCAGTGTTAGGCACATTTCCTCTGGTGTCCACCAGGTGGCAATATAGTCATAGTGGCAGCAGACCACCCTTGCTGGAACAACCCTGGTTAAGACGACCTGTGGGAATCAACTACTAAACTTGAGTACTGGAGAACATTTAGCCTCCGAGAGCTCACTTGATGATTTATTTTTTTCTTCAGTGACAAAGGAAGTTGTCTCAGTGGGAACAGGAACCAAGTGCATAGGCCAGTCCAAAATGAGGAAGAGCGGTAAGCATATGTGTGTTTGTGAGGAGTGGTGGGAATCTAAACAAAGAATTATGTATCTGGGATTGCATATCTTTGGAAACCTGTGTTCACATTAATATTTACTCTTCTTGTCCAGGAAAAGGGGCCAAACATGGTACTATACTGCGTAAGATTTGTGATCTGGGATGGCTGGCCTCTCATTTCCTGCTTTCTGTTTGTCCTAGTTTAAAGATAGTACTCATTTAAAGGGTACAAGTCCAGACCTGAGCTTAGTGACTGCTGCCTGGAGGATGAGGCCAGCTTGGGCTACATACTGAGAGCCCGTCAAAAAACCAAACCAAAAAACAAGGGCAGGCTGGAGGGGCAGTAGGGAGGATGAAAATCAATTTCAGAGCAAAGGCTATCAGGAACATTCATTCTGAATGAACTGAAAGTCAGCCAGTGTTTTCATGCTCAAATCATAGGTTCCCTAGCTATTATGCATTACTCTGGAAGACTCTAGAGCTGTAAAACAAGTAGAGAATGCAGCTTGAGTGGTTTCCAAGCCCCAGAAAGCAATCTTGGATTTAATGGAGATTTTGGCACCAACAAGAATAAGGGAGCCGGGCGCCGGTGACTCACGTCTGTAATCCTAGCTACTCAGGAGGCTGAGATCTGGAGGATCGCGGTTCAAAGCCAGCCCGGTCAAGAAAGTCTGTGAAACTCTTATCTCCAGTAAACCACCAGAAAACCAGAAGTGGTGCTGTGGTTCAAGTGGTAGAGCGCTAGCCTTGAGCTGAAAAACCGAGGGACAGCGCTCAGGCCCAGAGTTCAAGCCCCACAACAGACAAAAAAAAAAAAAAAAAGTAAAATAAGGGAGCTTTACCTCCTGTGTCCAGCTAGCAGTTCCTCTTTGAGTTTGTGTCCACCCTGCCCACCTTGTTCTTCTAGCCTTGCCTCCTGCACATGAGAAAGCTGTCCCAGGCCCACTGTGGATTAAATTAGATAGAGTACTATCAGCATGATCACAAGTTTGATACCATGATACAGAAGGTTTGTAGTCTTGTGGGCCAGTGCTAAGTGTACTTACTGCTGAACATCCTAAACTGCATAAGCTAAGCCCCTGCAACAGAATGTCCTGGCCCCTTACGTTTGCAATGTTGAGTTGAGAAATGTCGCTACAGTTGTAGGTTCAATATCATTTCACTTAGTGTTCTGTCTCTTCCACAGGAGACATCCTCAATGATAGCCATGCTGAAGTCATAGCCAGGAGGGGTTTCCTACGGTAAGGCCACAGTAAGGCCACGTCCTCCCTCAGCAAGTCTGATTCAGCAGATCCAAGAATGAGAGTCCCTGCAAGCAGTCTATCACTTAAGCTACACCTCTGACCAGAATTTGCTTTCCAAATTAGACCTCAAATAATGTAGATTATTTTGGTTGGTGAAGTATTGTATTCTAGACTAGTGGATCTCAAACTTTGAATGTATCTCAGAATCATCTAGAGAATTTATTAAAGCCCAGATTGCTGGAGCTTGGAGTGTAGCTCAGGGGTAGATCTCTTGCCTCACATGCACAAGGCCCTCAGCACTAGTCTAGCCATGTGCTGTTTAATTAGAGATGACGGTTCCAGGACTTTTCTAAGGCTGACTCCAAGCTGTTTTCTCCCAGATCTCAGACTTCTGAGTAGTTAGTGTAACAGGTGTAAGTCACCAGCACCTGGCCTTTTTTCCTCTTTTCAGTGAATGTTTGCAGTACTGGGAACCAGATCCCCCGCCCTGTTGTTCCTTCTGATAACATCTACATCCTTAGGTACCTTCTCCATCAGCTCCAGTTGGCAGCCACTCTGGAAAAGGACAGCATCTTTATCCCAGGAACTCACAAAGGGCTGTGGAAACTCAGACCAGATCTCTCTTTTGTATTTTTCTCCAGCCACACACCCTGTAAGTATATTCAAGCCTTTTAAGTAGAATTGCAATGTCTACTTCCTTATGCGTGCCTTACCCAAAAAGATGTTTCTCACATAAGCAGTTTTGACAGATGTATGGCCAGTAATAGTGCCAGTTATGTGCCTAAAGTTCCCTACCAAGGGGAAGGCAGAAGGTAGAGGGAGGCAAGAGAGGCATCTCACTCATAGAATTGCTGTTATCAGATCAAGATTGGGAAGTTTAGGGCTTAAATCCTACAGGGTGTGCAAAGTTAACAACAGGGTGTCCTCCTGTAGTAACTTCCCAGCGTCCTACAACTCTCCATTCATTCATTCATTGAACAGTACACCTCCCACTCTCATTTCCCCCCTCCCCTGCATCTCTTTGTTTTTTGTTTTTTTGTTTTGTTTTTGGTTTTTTTGGGTTTTTTTGGTCCGGTCGTGGGGCCTGAACTCTGGGCCTGGGCGCTGTCCCTCAGCTCTTCAGCTCAAGGCTAGCGCTCTACCACTTGAGCCACAGCGCCACTTCCGGCTTTTTTCTTTTTGCTTATGTGATGCTGAGGAATCAAACCCAGGGCCTCATGCATGCAAGGCAAGCGCTCTACCACTGAGCCACCTTCCCAGCCCTCCCCTGCATCTCTTTGTATCTGCCTTTCCTTCAGGTTCTGGTTGTTTGAGCTATGATCTTGCTGTATACTCCTGTCTGGCCTCAAACTCACAATGTTCCCGAAATAACAGGTGTGTGCCACCATGCAAAGCCAGAAGAGAGGTTTTTCATTAGTCTAGCAGATGATAGTGAATGAACCCCACCCATTATTTATGCTAATAGTCTTCCAGGCCATCTAGACAGTTGTGGCTACTTCGGGAAATTTTTGATGCATTATTATTGGTAGATTTTTTTTTTTTTTTTTATTTTTGTGTCAGTCCTGGGGCTTTAACACCTTGACATTTGTCCAACGTGGTGCTCTACCATGTTAGCTACAGCACCACTCCTGGCTTTTCATGGGTCGTTTCATTGGAGATGAGTCGTACAGATTTTCCATACTAGCTTGGAAAATCCTCAGATCTCAGCCTCTTGAGTAGCTTGGATTATAGGCATGAGCACCAATACCCAACTACTAGTGGATATTCTTTCTAAAAAAAAACTAAAAGCAATTCCTTTTATAGACAACAGCTCAGAAATGGCAGTAAATTTTCTTAAATCTGAAAGCTTTGACATGAGAATATAAGCTTGTTCTCCAACTATTAAACTTTAATTCAATTAGAGAAGACAGTCATTTTGTGGTGACTCGCTATTTTAAAAACAGTCAACAAGATTTGATTGTAACAAATAGAAACTATTCTTCCATCTTAAGAAAGAATGAGTATGGGGCTGGGAATATGGCTTAGTGGTAGAGTGCTTCTCTAGCATAAATGAAGCCCTGGGTTCGATTCCTCAGTATCATATAAACCAAAAGGGGCTGGAAGTGGCACTGTGGCTCAAGTGGTAGAGTGCTAGCCTTGAGTAAAAGAAACTCAGGGACAGTGCCCAGGCCCTGAGTTCAAGCCCAAGGGCTGGAAAAAAAAAAAAGGAGTATGGGAAGTGAGTTGGTTTAGTCAGAGTAGGGCTCCTCTGAGCTGTTTCCTTTTTTTTTTTTTTTTTTTTTTGTCAGTCGTGGGGCTTGAACTCTGGGCCTGGGTGAGGCTGGAGGCCACACCTAAAGCAGTCAGGGCTTGGGTGACCCCTGTGAAGACAGATGCATCCAGGCCTAATAGTCTAATCCAACTGCTTCAACTAGCAGTGCACACACATGCCTGTCTCTGAGTCACCTTGGATATCTTAACAAGAATGCCGGCCTGCCTGCAAAGCTTCTGACCAAGCAGGTATACTATGAGTCCCAGTCATTGGCTCTTCTAACAGGTTCCAGACTGGTGATGGTGTGGCTGGTCCAGGGGACTCATCTCTCCTCTTTATGCAGGTGGAGATGCCTCCATCATTCCAATGCTTGAGTTTGAAGAACAGCCTTGCTGCCCTGTCACCATCAGCTCATCTGCAGGAGCCAGTGGTGACTTGGAGGCTCTTGAAGACAAAGGAGATTGTGATGACACTGACAGTCCTGTAGCCAAGAAGATGAGACTTGAAACTCCTTCCAACTTGGTCATGAATGGGACCACTCACTGTGACAAGCAGGAACGGCATCCAGTCATGCCGGAGGTCAGCAGCTGGAACCTCACTGTGCAGGGACTGGCCACTGTGAAAACTAAAATGCCCCGTGACATCACAGTGGTGGACATTCATAGAACTGGGGCCAAGTGTGTCCCCGGAGAAGCCAGGGACCCAGGGAAGCCAGGTGCCGCATACCACCAGGTGGGGCTGCTGCGAGTGAAGCCAGGCCGAGGGGACAGGACGTGCTCCATGTCTTGCAGTGACAAGATGGCCCGGTGGAATGTCCTTGGATGTCAGGGCGCACTGTTGATGCACTTCCTGGAAGAGCCCATCTACCTGTCAGCTTTGGTGATTGGGAAGTGCCCATACAGCCAGGAAGCCATGCAGAGAGCCCTGACTGGAAGGTGAGAGGCGGATGAAGGGCAGTTTGAGTCCAGACAGCCTTACAATTGCTCTATACCTTTTCATCCAGCAGTTAAATTTCCAAGAATTTATCCTCAAGAATTAAGCAAGCTAAACTGCGCCACCACCAGAAGGGGGAGCCATTGCTCCCGGAGCTTCCCCTGCCACTTCCTGTAGTGGCTGGGGAGTGGGGGAGGGGCTGGTGCATTTCAGCTTCTTTGCTCCTTTGGCTGCTGCTGTCACTGTAGAGACAAATGATGCCGGAAATCGACTTCGGTTTCAATTGGTGTTGGAATTTGTGCAATGTTTAGTCAACCCAAATTACCTAAATTTTCTTGCCCACAGAGGTTACTTCAAAGACAGATCTTTTGTTGCTTTACTGGAAAGAACCAAAATATGCCAGGTATATAAAGACGTTGCACTTGCTAGGCAAGTGCTTTGCCACCGAGCTACATCCTAGTCCCCTATTCCCTTTTAGTGATGAAAAAAATAAAAACAAGAAAAAGAAAGCTAGACATGGGATGCACTGAGACCCATCTTAAAGAAGAAACTGATTATAGTGGTTCATACCTATATCCCAGCTACTCAGCAGGTAGAGATCAGGAAGATTGTAGTTTCAGGCCATCCTTACCTGGCAAGAAGTTCAGGAGACCCCCATTGCAGCAAATAAAAAATTGCGTTGGGCACTGGTGGCGTACACCTATGATTCTAGCTACTCAGGAGGCTGAAATCAAAGGATTATCATTTGAAGCCATCTGGGCAGAATATTTGAAAGTATCTAACAAAAAAGCTTTGGAAGTGCAACTGTGGCTCAAGTAATAGAGTGCTAGCCTTGAGCAAAAAATTCAAGGGAGGGGCTGGGAAGGTGGCTCAGTGGTAGAGCGCTTGCCTTGCATGCTCGAGGCCCTGGGTTTGATTCCTCAGCACCACATAAGCAAAAAGAAAAAAGCCGGAAGTGGTGCTGTGGCTCAAGTGGTAGAGCACTAGCCTTGAGCTGAAGAGCTGAGGGACAGCGCCCAGGCCCAGAGTTCAGGCCCCACAACCAGACCCCCCCCCAAAAAAAAAAATTCAAGGTACTGGCACCAGTTGCCAGTGGTTCAAAGCCAGCTCAGACAGGAAAGTCCAGGATACTCTTATGTCCAAAAAACTAGTGCCAGAGTGGCACTGTAGCTCAAAGTGGTAAGAGTTCTAGCCTTGAGCACAAAGAGGCTCAGGGACAGCATCCAGGCCCTGACTTCAAGCCCCAAGACCTACACTAAATAAATAAGAGGGTTGTAATTTAAAGCCATCCCAGGCACGAAATTCACAATTTACAGATGTGCCCAGTGACATACACACAAATAGCCAAAAAGTGAGAGCAGCCAAATGCCCACTAGGACATACATGGATAAACTAACTGATGTCTCTTACAATGGATGATAGGATTTGCTGTGAAGAGGACCACAGTGCATGGTTGGCCCTTGAAACTTCTTGCTAAGTGAAGTAAGGGCATATTGCATGATTTCATTTATGTGAAAACCCAGAAGAGGCAAATCCATAGAAACCTATGAGTTGGTGACCAGCAGAGTACACCTCCAGATTCTTGGCTACCAGGGCCTGGGGAAGTGACCATGGGGCTGAAATTTGGGATTTGAAGTTACTGTCTGTCCATCGTGTCCAGTTTGGGATTTGAAGTTACTGTCTGTCCATCGTGTCCAGTTTGTTGGGTGTACTTTATGCAAAAGATGTAAGAGGAGGGGCTGGGAAGGTGGCTCAGTGGTAGAAAGCTTGCCTTGCATGCATGAGGCCCTGGGTTCGATTCCTCAGCACCACATAAGCAGGGAAAAAAAGCCGGAAGTGGCGCTGTGGCTCAAGTGGTAGAGTGCTAGCCTTGAGCTGAAGAGCTGAGGGACAGCGCCCAGGCCCAGAGTTCAGGCCCTACAACGGGACCCAAAAAAAAAAAAAAAATGTAAGGGGGGGGGAAGGCATTTGAATATTAAGGGATAATTTAGGCTGTGGTGTGTTTGGAGGATTGCTATTAAGTTCCTCAAATGAAGATTGAAGTGTGATATTTCTGACATTGCTGATGTATACTGGTTCATTTACCTGTTATCCTTCAGACTGATGGGGAGGGATCTGCATCCAGGCATAGAGTTCTTCCCACATACCTCAGCAAATAAGAAGCAAGGGATGGCGAAGTCCACAATCTTTGCGACTTTTTCTCTAGGAATGCATCTAAAATGAATATATTTTCCCTCACATTTAGGTGTCAGAATGTCTCGGCTTTACCCAAAGGCTTTAGAGTTCAAGAACTGAAAACACAGCAGTCAGATTTACTGTTTGAACAGAGCCGCTGTGCAGTGCAGGCAAATAGGCTGGATGGTCCAGGCCGGCTTGTGCCTTGTGGGGCAGGTAAGGGATCCAGGTGGAACTTACCCTGGAGCAGCTTTTTCCTGGCAGAATATCCTAGACAAGTCTGCATCCCACAGCCTCAGAAGGCAATTTGCCATTCCAGCAGTCAATAGTGCATACTTTGGTCATCACCCACCCTGGGTTAAGTTTCTGCTATGTGTGACTGGGCAACTTATTTCCTAGCCAGTGCTGATATTTGAGGATCACAGTTCAAAATCAACCCAGGCAGGAAAGCTCCTAGACTCATCTCCAATTAACCACCAGAAAACAACTTAGTGGCGCTGTGGCACAAAGTGATAGAGTGTTAGCCTTGAGCAAAAAAACTCAGAGACAGCGCCCAGGCCCTGAGTTCAAGCCTCACCACCACCAACAAAAAAGAATATTTCTTTCCTGGTTTTTTTTGGTTTTTTTTTTGTCTTTTTTGCTAGTACTAAAGTTTGAACTCAGGACCTCAAGTTTGCTCAGCTTGGTTGCTCAGCTGCCACTCTGCCACTCAAGCTATGTCTCCAGCCTAGATTTTTGCAGAGTTTCTCAGACTTTTCTGCCCAGGTTGGCTTTTTAGCCCTGATCCTCCAGATCTCAGCAACCTGAGTAGCCAACATTACAGTTGTGAGCCACAAGCAGGCAACTATGGAATAATACTTACATAGTGATTATGAGAATGAAATGAAGAATTCTATTGGATGCATTTATTGTGTCCACCATATAATAAATGCACAATGAAGTCAAAGATAATCATGAACATTATACTATTGTAACCTGGAGACCAAAGTGATCATACCAAGTTTTCATGGGCCTGTAGAGGAAGAAAAATGCTTTTAGTAAAACAAATTGCTTTATAGAAAACTGAATAACACCAAATTGTTTTCTCTTTGTAGCAATCAGCTGGAGTGCAGTTCCTGAGCATCCGCTGGATGTTACGGCCAACGGCTTTCCCCAAGGAACCACGAAGAAAGGAATTGGAAGCCTTCAGGCCAGGTACCACTATCAGGGCAGAAGGGCCTGGGGCTGTGATGTGAGCTCATATCTTTGCTCTCAAATTCCAGAACATTTTCAAGGCCCCTAAAAGAATACAAGAATACTACACCCGCCGGGCGCTGGTGGCTCACGCCTGTAATCCTAGCTACTCAGGAAGCTGAGATCTGAGGATCGCGGTTCAAAGCCAGCCCGGGCAGGAGAGACCGTGAGACTCCTATCTCCAATAAACCACCAGAAAAGCGGAAGTGGCGCTGTAGCTCAAGTGGTAGAGCGCTTGCCTTGAGCTGAAGAGCTGAGGGACAGCGCCCAGGCCCAGAGTTCAAGCCCCACAGCCGACAAAAAAAAAAAAAAAAAAGAATACTACACCCATTAGCACAGTCCTGGCCTGCTCCTTTTCTTTTTTGGGGGGGGGGTCCGGTCGTGGAACCTGAACTCTGGGCCTGGGCACTGTCCCTCAGCTCTTCAGCTCAAGGCTAGCGCTCTACTACTTGAGCCACAGCGCCACTTCCGGCTTTTTTCTTTTTTTGCTTATGTGGTGCTGAGGAATCGAACCCAGGGCCTCTGGCATGCAAGGCAAGTGCTCTACCACTGAGCCACCTTCCCAGCCCCCCTGCTCCTTTTCTCTAGCCCTTAGAAACCTCAAAGGTACTTGTTTCCTCACTCCATAGAGTTATCACTTTATGTGATTTCATTTTATATAAATAATACCAGATGGTTTGTGGCCTTTTCTGTTTGGCTTCATTTCCTTATTATGTTTTCATATGTAGCAGGTATCTGTACTTCTGTCCTATCTTGGTTTGTTTGTGCCGTCCTGGGGCGTTTTTTCTTGCCAGTCCTGGGGCTTGAACTCAAGGCCTGGGCACTGTCCCTGAGCCTCTTTGTACCTAAGGCTACGTTCTACCACTTGAGCCACAGGATCACTTCTAGCTTTTTCTGAGTAGTATTAGAAATAAGAGTCTCATGGACTTTCCTGCCCAGGCTGGCAGGATCCTCAGATCTCCGCCTTCTGGGTAGCTAGGATGACAGGTGTGAGACGTGCCTGCCTCCTTTCCAGTTTGTTGAGACAGTCTCACTATCGTGCCTCCCTAGTTCTAGGATTACAGGTGTGCATCACTACACTTGGCAAACGCTTTCCTTCTTTTCAGCCACTGAGTGCCAGGGTTCAAGCAGCCTAGATGACAAACACTGTCCTGAAAGCCTGGGCCACTGAATGGGAAATTACTGCAAGTGAGAGGTTTGGACCGTTTCCTGGTTTCTGCCTACCTTTAATACTTGTAGGACACCAGCTCTCAGCCAGACAGCAGATATATGAACAGAGGAGCTCACAGGGCAGGGCCACAGGTTTCCTGCCGAGCAGTCTCTGCAGTTGGTAACAGCCTAGAAGCTTCTCACTGTGGCCACACTCAGTTGACTCAAATGTTCTTGTTTGTTATGTGTTCATAATGTCTTACCTGAAAAGCACAGTTCCAGTCCCACTGCCTGCTGGCTCAGTTCCCATCCTCCTGCTCCAGATTCCTGCGGGGCTGCTCTCCAGCTTGTCCCAGTATGTCATTGTCACCTGGGTCGGTGGAGCTTGCTGTTTGTTGTAACCCAAGCTCTTCCTCAAATTCTATGGGTGGTGTGAGGCAAGTCCAGTGGCTCTTTTGGTCTCAGTATGTTCATACCTGTAAAATGAGGACTTTTCCAGAGATGATCTAAAGTTTGTGACATGTAAATTAGAAGGTAAATTAGTTTACTACAAGGTTTTCATTCACTGGCTGTTGAATTGTACCGAGGCTTCTTTTCATCTCTGTTCCTCATGTTATTTTTCTTCTTTAACACCTTAAGGGGATTTCCTTAAGGGGTTTTCCATCTGTTTCTATTTTGATCTCATGAATCAAATCAGAATTCCTGAGTGCCAGCAACTGCACCAACATAGTTTAGGCCAAGGGGGGAGCAGCAGGCAAGGGCTCAAGGTTCCCAAAAACAGGAGTTTCTGAAGGAAGCTAGTCCCAGCTGGGGCCAGGAACTTTCTGCACTGTACACATGTGTGTACCTGTTTCATGTCCCAGTTATGGCTACCATGTCCTAGCTGAGGGTATGATTTGATGCGTCTCCCCATTTCTAGGTGCAAGCCAACCCAAGCAAAGGTACCAAGACTGAATCAAAACAAAATACAAAAGGGCTGGGGTTGCGCACTTGCCTACCATGCCCAAGGACCCAAGTCAATCCTCCTTATGAAAGGAAGAAAGAAGCAGCATTTGTTAAGAATTCCAGCTGGGCACTGGTAGTTCAAGCCTGTAATCCTAGCTACTCAGGTGGCTGAAATCTGAAGATTGCATTTCAAAGCCAGCCTGAATAGGAAAGTCCATGAGACTTATCTCCAATTAACCTCCAGAAAACCAGAAGTGGAGCTGTGGCTCAAAGTAGTAGAGTACTAGCCTTAAGCAAAATAACTCATAGACAGCACTCAGACCCTGAGTTCAAGCCCCATAATCGACAAAAAAAATACAACAATAATAATAATAATTTCAAATAACTCCTGGAGGTTTATTATCTTTGAGCGAAAGTTTGTCATCTAAAGACCTAGAATGTCCCTAGGGGATAATCAGGAGACTCCACCTCAGGTGGATTATTTTTTTTATCATTATCATTATTATTACTATTATTGAGGCATGATCTGCTATAGCCCAGATTGGGCTCAAACTCCATCCTCTGCCTTAGCCTCCTCCGTGCTGGAATTACAGACAGGCTCCACGACACCCAACACTCCAGTGAGCTGTGTAAGTATCTGACACAGGACAGAGCACCATCTCTAAAGCAAAGCTTTCCATGTGCTATAAACAGTGCTATGCTGCTATGCAAGGGACTAGTTCCCTTGACAGGGAAGCAGATGTGTCACATCACAGAATGAAGTTTACTTCATTACTCATTTTACTTCAGTTATCCCATATGAGCCTGTCTTTTTAATGATTCTACTGTGGATAACACTTCTCAGGATGAGTTTCATCAGGTCTAGAATTTTCTCCTTGCCAAGCACAGATGGAGATGGGCCCTGGCACATTCAAATGTAAATACCATATTTATTGAGGCCTGGCATCTTTTATAATGGCCTGGTACATAGTAAATAATCAGTGATTTTTACCTTCTTCTGAACAGATCCAGAATCAGCAAAGTGGAACTCTTTAGGTCATTCCTGAAGCTTCTAAGCAGCATTGCAGAGGACATGCAGCCAGACTCCCTCAGGTGATGCTACTGATCCATGGTTTTTCCATATTTAGGAACAACTCTGTCTTAGTCCTAGGCCTGTCAATAGCAGGATGCTTTCACAGACAGGAGTTGGTGGATCTATTACTGCCCACCTGACTTCTATCCCTAGAGACATACTTACAGAGAATGAAAACTTAGGGGGGCTTGGACCTAGTTACCGGTGAACAAGGGGCTATCCATGATTCTTACTTACGGCATTGAAGGACAGGCTGTTTATTTCAGTAAACACAAAAGAATGAGAGATTTCTTCCTTCTTTCCTTACTTACTATCTTCTGCTGAGAATGGAACCCAGTGCTTCTCCATGTTAGGCAAATGCTCTGTCACTGAGCTACACCCCTATTGCAGAGAGAAGATACTTGACCATAGCTGTGTTCACAGGGTTCAGGTAAAGTTTAAAGCTGGCATGTATGCGTCATTCCCAGCATTAGGGAGGCTAAGGGGGAAAAAATTGCATGTTCAAGGTCAGGATGGGCTACATAGCAACTTCACAGTGAGCTCAGACTAGCTAGTGAGTCCCTGTCTCAATAAATAAAATATTTAATAACAAAAGTTGCCATGCATATGGATCCCATCTCTTAACTAACAAAAAGCTGTAGCTAATTGATCGTATACTAAAATCAATGTTTGCTGAAAAAAGCTATTTTTCTCCGTGCTGTGGTGAGCTGAAAAACAACTTAGGTCTCCACAGATCTTGGCAAAGCACAGAGAGTACAAGATAAAATGAGTTAATAAAACATGAGTTTCAATGCAAAGACAGCAGGGAAGAGCAAGGGAAGTGCTACATAGTCTTTCTGTTTTTAAATGTAGTTTTATTGTTGTTATTATTAAGATATTGGGGCTGGGAAGGTGGCTCAGTGGTAGAGTGCTTGCCTCACATGCATGAGGCCTGGGTTTGATTCGTCAGCACCACATAAACAGAAAAAGCTGGAAGTGGTGCTGTGGCTCAAGTGGTAGAGCACTAGCCTTGAGCTGAAGAGCTGAGGGACAGCGCCCAGACCCAGAGTTTAAGCCCCACAACAGGGGGAAAAAAAAAAAAAAAAAAAGATGTTATACAGAGGTGTTACCATTTTATCATTTTATAAATCAGAGAATGAATATAGAAAACACTATGCATTAAGCAGTAGGCCCAAGCCTGTTTTATGGTCAGGTTTTGATAATCAGTAACTATACTATTGATTTTAAAGATCTGTCTTTTTGCTGTGATTTGTGGGTCCCTGAAATGTTTTTCTTTTTCTTTTTCTTTTTTTTTTTTTTTTTTTTTTGGGTCTGGTCGTGGGGTTTGAACTCTGGGTCTGGGTGCTGTCCCTCAGCTCTTCAGCTCAAGGCTAGCGCTCTATCACTTGAGCCACAGCGCCACTTCTGGCCTTTTTCTTTTTGCTTATGTGGTGCTGAGGAATCGAACCCAGGGCCTCAGGCATGCAAGGCAAGCGCTCTACCACTGAGCCACCTTCCCAGCCCTTTTTCTTTTCTTTTTAATAATTCAGACACTTACTATGGACAGCAAGAAATTTCTTTGGGAAGGTGGGAGGTGGCAGGGAAAGAGGGGGGGACTCCACCCAGATCCACAGACCTTGGCAGCCCACAATCAGGCAGTGGGTGGGTATAGAAGATGGTCCTGTTTGCTGCAGCATCAGGGCTAGCCTTGGGGGTGGGGGTGGGGGGAATTCCTGCTGGACATAAACATGATCCTTGCTGAAGGTTGGTGGGGCAGTGACCTACGGGGAAGAATTTGATTTGGTATCTGGGATCTAAAGCTAGGGTAGAGGATTTTTTTTTTTTTCTTCCTAAACTGACTCAGCAGAATTCTTGCTGGAACTGGATTTAGAGAGTCAAGGATAGCCCAGGGTTAAGACCAGGTGAAACAGAAGTCAGGACCCTGACTCAAGTTTGGTCAAAAGAGCCCATCAGGGGCTGGGAAGGTGGCTCAGTGGTAGAGCGCTTGCCTTGCATGCATGAGGCCCTGGGTTCGATTCCTCAACACCACATAAGCAGAAGAAAAAAAAAGCCACAAGTGGTGCTGTGGCTCAATTGGTAGAGTGCTAGCCTTGAGCTGAAGAACTGAGGGACAGCACCCAGGCCCAGAGTTCAGGCCCCACAACTGGACTCCTCCCCTCCCCCCCCCAAAAAAAAGAGCCTATCAGAAGAACAGGGTTAGCATTCTTCCCCAAGGCTGAATGGGTTTGGAAACATGTTCCCTGCAATAGGAAGAGGAGAAATGCAAACATGGTGGAAAGTTCTTTGTAAGAAAAAAATGCCAAGAAGGTTAATCCTTTGGTGGAAATTACAGATCCTTAGAAAACTTGAAACCAAAAGTATAGTTATTCTTATTTTCTGTTTCTACCAGAACCACACACAATAGTATTCTGTTCGTTCTGACCTTATTTAACTTCTGCCACTTTCACACGATGCCTTGCAAGGGAGACAGTGGCACTCTGGGAAAGTACATTAGCACTTTCTGTTCTTGGTCTCTCATTGTAACCTGCCGAGGTGCTTCTTAGGGGTTTCACAGGCCCAACGGGTGAGCATCTCCCTGAGAACTCGTGCTTGGTGGTATGTGTGCATTAGGGGGCAGAAGCTGGACACCTACCAGGAGTATAAAGAGGCTGCATCCACTTACCAGGAAGCCTGGAGCACACTCCGAAAGCAGGCATTTGGATTCTGGATCAAAAATCCACCAGACTATCACCAATTCAAATGAATAGGAAAAGTTTTCCAGCGGATTTATTCCTCTAATACTAGCCATTCAGGAGGTGGAGATGAAGAAGATCACAAGCAGTTCAAGGTCAGCCTGAGCAATAAGGTTCTGAGACACCATCTCAACCAATAAAAGCTATATGGTAGTGCGCACTTCATCTCAGGATATAGAGGATCACTGTCCAGGCCAGCTTAATCGTGAGACACTTAAAAAAATGCTGCGAACACATCCATGTGGTAGAGCTCCTTCCTAGCAAGTGCAAGGCCCTGAGTTCAAAACCCAGCATCACCAAAAAAAAAGTCTGCAGGCTTGCTGGTAGCAGGAGCTTCATTCTGGACAACCATAAGCCTTTCTGTTGACTAAATCAAGAAAACATCAGGCTGGGGACATTTTACTATTGCTTGGTATTTGACTTTGATTATGTTTTATTGCTTCTCTAAAATATAGAATTTGGAATATGATACTTGAGTGCGCTGCAGCGTTTCTGTTTTTATGTGTTCCTACATTGATTCAGCAAGTATTTATTGGCTGAAATGATGTTTGAGGCTCTGTATGCTTTACAATTCCATCTGATAGGAGAACATGAGTTTCATATTCCCAGACTTTCTTCCCCTGGGCAGTCATCTTTTTCCCAGTTTTCAGCAGTCAGACTTGACTGAAGTTATCTTTATTCTTGGCTCATAATTCAGCCTTGGGCAACCCTGTTCTGGACAGCTATCAAGATTCTCTTTGTTCATTTTGTTTTGTGAAACAGTCTCGGGATTGTAGCCCAGTTTAGTCTGGGACCTCTTGGTCTTCCTCCCTCAGCCTCCTGAATGCTGGGATTACAGGCAAGTACTACCACACCCAACCCAAGGTTCCCTTACAATCTGAGATAAGTGTAGGCCACAGAAAAGTGTGTAGGCCACATAACCTTGAGATTGCCAATGGCTATTCCTACCATATAAAGACCTGCTGAGAATGAAGGTCACAAAGAAGGAAATAGTTTAGAACCATAGCTCTACTAACATTGTTCCCCTGAAGTCCGTGCCCGTCTGGATCTCCAGTTCCAGTTGTTTTAAGCCTGTTCCAGTTGGTTGTCTAGCTCTCAGCTGAGTTCTGTACACAGGATCACAGTTCCTACAGCCAGTTAGCAACAGACCTGGCGACCAGTCTCATTTAACTGACATCTAATACTGAGCTCCCAGCCCCTTCACACTCTGAATAATGGACTGAAATGGGAGCTTTCCACATCGGAGTTATTCAAGGTCATTTGTATATAGCTTTAAGTACTTTTTAATCACAGCTTATTGAGTTATAATTCTTATACATATACTGTTTAGTGGTTTTAGACTATCCACAGAGTTGTGCATCTATTGATTTTAGAACATTTTTATCATCCCCAGAAGAGCCCTTGTGCCTGTATCCATTTCCTAGGGCTATTTTAACAAAGAACCACAACTGTGTAGCTTAAAACAACAGAAATTATTCTGTCTCAGGTCTGGATGCTAGAAGTCCAAAATCAATTGTCAGTGGGGGCCAGGCATCAGTACTTCACACCTGTAATCCTAGCTACGAGGGGCTGAGACCTAGAAGATCACAATTCCAAGCAAGCCTAGGCAAAAAAAAAAAAAAATGCTTTTCAACTTTGTAAAGGGTTATAAAGGTAGTGTATAGAAGGGCTACAATGACATAAGTCAGGTAAAGGGCACACTTGGACAGTCACCCCTTCCTTCCCTTGCTCTCTCTCTGTTTGGCAAAAAAGTTCTTGGCAGTCCTTAGCTTGAAGCTGTATCACTTCACCTCTGCCGCTGCCTTTACAGCCTTCTTCCCTTTGTGTGTCTTCATGTGGACTTTTTTTTTTTTTTTTTTGGTCCTGGGGCTTGAACTCTGGGTCTGAGCGCTGCCCCTCAATTCTTCAGCTCAAGGCAAGCGCTCTACCACTTGAGCCACAGCACCACTTCTGGTTCTCTGGTGGTTTACTGGAGATAAGAATCTCGTGGACTTTTCTGCCCAGGCTGGCTTTGAACCACAATCCTCAGATCTCAAGGCCTCCTGAGTAGCTTGGATTACAGGTATGAGCCACTGACTCGCGGCTCACTTGCCTTCTTCTAAGGACTCTAGTCATTGGGTCTAGGGCCTAAACTAATCCATTGTGATCTTAGCTCAACTAACTACATCCGTAAAGTGACCAAACAAGGTCACTTTCTGAGCTTGGCAGAATTTTCTTTTTTTCTTTTTCTTTTTTATTTGGTTGTGGGACTTGAACTTTTGGAGATGAGAGTCTCACAGCCTTTCCTGCCCAGGCTGGCTTTGAACCGCGATTCTCAGCTCTCAGCCTCCTGAGTAGCTAGGATTATGGGCATGAGCCACCATTGCCTGGCTTGGCAGAATTTTTCTATAGGTCCCAGTATAGAATGGCACAAAAGACTCCCATGAATTCACCCCTCAGACTTCACAAATGTCCAATGTGGATGATGGTGGCCAGATGCCTAAGACAGGCCCGCCTCCGAGGCCCTGCTGTCTGGCAAGGGTAACCCCTCACCAGAGAGTGCCGTGTACACACAAGGAACAGTGTGGGCACACCACTCACCCTCACACTGTCCACCCTGTCACTTCAGCAAGGACTCCAGCCAGGTCCACACCGCGAAGCTGGTGATATTCCTTTGTGTCACTTTTATAACCATTCTCCCTCCTTTGTAAATACTTGCCATTTCCTCCAGTGTTGCTTTCGCATATTCTCTGCACCCCAGAATTTCTGTCAGTTTGCAAGTAATAAAGAAGCTTGATAAAATTGGGGCTCAGTTGATTGGGCCTGAACACTTCATTGGTGAGTCTGTGTAGTGTGTTGAATCTTTTCAAGAGGAGCGTGCTGTCTGATGGGCTCCGTCTCACTTTCCGTGAGCGGGGTGAGCAGCCTGCGCTGCCGCGCCACCTTCCCGCTGGCTTAGCAGTTTTGTCAGGAGTCTCCAAGACCCTCAGGATTCGCAGAACTAAGAAAAATCACTGCATACTACATACAGATTAGTCAGCCAGTAGAAAAGGCACAGTGAAGTCCAAGAGGAAACAGGCCAGGCTTCTGGTCGTGGCCCTGGGTAGCTTGCGTTTGCAATGCTTGGGTGATGGGGAGTCTGACCCGCTGCCGCTCAGAGACTGCTCTCCAGGGCAGACGGAATAGCTCACCGCTGCTTCCTGGAGCCTTTGTTTTGCAGGTTGTGATATGTAAACCACAGCTGCTCCTGTGCCCCAACCCTGTCCTTTGTGGGACTCCTCCTGTCCACCTAGACCTGGAGGGAGGGACAGCCCCACTCTCAGCAGACCTGGAGGGGCCCCTCCCAACTGGTTTGTCTCAGTTTGTTACTGAGTCAGAAGCTAACTAAACTCACGCATGGGCCCCACAACCTGCTGAAATGATCCAACACCTGCTTACTTGCCTCATTCTCTCTTCCCTAGAAGCCACTCAGTCCCCTCGCTCCTCCTGCCGCCCTGTATCTCAGCTGACCCCAGGGCCTGGCCTGTCCCTCCCCTGCGTGAGTTCTGTTGATACCGCCATTTCCTCATCTGACCTTCCTACTCCTGAATAATACTAAAACTGTTGAACATGCTGCCCAGCGTTCATCTCTCAGCCCTGAGGGGCGACATAGTTCATGCCAAGAGTTGCCGGTGATGGCCTCACTCAGCCTGCGGTGCTGCTAAGGTCCTGCGCAGCACTGCATCCCTCCCTGCCACCTGCCCCAAGAATGAGAGGCACTGAGTGCACAGCTGCTGAAGGTGAAGGCGCTGAAGAAGTCCCTTCAGGATACTGCTCCAGGCTACACACGCAGTTCATTTTGTTTTGCTCCCAGTTTTAAAGATGCTCAGACAGTGCTGGGATTAGAGGCGTCTACTACCTCACTGGTTTCATTCTTGCTTTTTGAAGTGTTCTATGAATAGTCTTGCAACAGTTTGTAATTTTGCCACTATGTCTTTTTGAATAGTTTCAAAGAAGTGGGATTGCTGGGTCAAAACTTAAATGAACATGTAATTTTGTTTTATTTAAATATATCTTCCAAGTGTTATTTCTAAATACAATCTGTGTGAAGAAAGCAGTGTGTAGAACAGCGGTGCCGCATGCCATTCTATTTTTAAAAAGCTGAAAGAGGGTTAGGTTTTGCTTTTACATGCTAAAATATCTGCCTAGGGGCTGGGAAGGTGGCTCAGTGGTAGAGCGCTTGCCTTGCATGCATGAGGCCCTGGGTTCCATTCCTCAGCACCACATAAACAGAAAAAAGAAAAGCCAGAAGTGGCGCTGTGGCTCAAGTGGTAGAGCGCTAGCCTTGAGCTGAAGAGCTAAGGGACAGCGCCCAGGCCCAGAGTTCAGGCCCCACGATTGGACCCAAAAAATAAAATAAAATATCTGCCTAGATACACAAGAAACCCACCATGAATAGGACTGGTGGGGAGGGAAAGGAAATGGCCAGGGCCTAGGGTTACAAGGGGCACTTTTCACTGGATATCCTTTGTGTCATTGATCCATGTTAATATTGGCCTTTTTAAAAGATCAGTTTGGGGACTGAGATGTAGCTCAGTGCTAGAACACGTGTGTTCAATAGTCACGAAGCTCTGGATTCAATCCCCAGCAACATACACACAAAAAACATTCTAAAAAAACTTTTGCCTGGTAGCACCAGTGGCTCATGCCTGTAATCCTAGCTACTCAAGAGGCTGAGATCCTAGGATCACAGTTCAAAGCTAGCCCAATCAGGAAAGTCTGTGACACCCTTATCTCCAATAAACTACTTAGAAAAAGCCGAAAATGGAGCTGGTGGTCAAATGGTAGAGCACTAGCCTTGAGTAAAAGAAGCTCAGGGACAGTGTCCAGGCTCTGGACCTATACACACAAAAAAATAGGTACTTTTTTTAGTGGAAGTAGAATTTGAACTCAGGACCTTGTCCTTGATAAGCTGAAATGATTCAAACCAACCCAAGAACAAATTTGGACTCCTTAGGAGGAGGAGACCACATTCTCTGTCCTTTGGGCCTTTGGCAATATGATGCGTAATACATGGCCCTACTTCAGCCAGCTCCCCATCACAACACCTTTCGCCAGTGAGCCAGTCCTTGGACCAGGCCATCGCTTGCTGTGCGCAGTTAGCCTGCCTAAGACATGGGCCTGCTGCTCACATCTGGGCGTCGGGTGAGACCACATGAAAGCCGCATATTTGGAAGTCTTTTGTCCCATAGAAACCAGTGAGCTGTGGATCCACCTAAAAAGCGTGATAAAATTCCAACTAAATGCAACCTGGGCAATCTGCCAAATGCACAAGAGGAATGTCTCAAATTTTTTTTCCTGCAGTGCTGGTCTTCAAACCCCGGGCCTTTCTCACACATGCTAAGCAAGGGTTCCTCCACCAGCCTACACCACAGCCCAGCCATTTTAATTTTTTTTAATGAATGGAAAAGATGCCTATGTTTGAAGCTGTAGAAAGAGCAGAAACCCTTTTGGAGCTGCACCCCTCAGGGTGGTGGTGTGTACGGAAGGAGATGCCTTGACCCAGCTCCACTCGCCATTCCAAATGGGCACCCTGGCATCGGGCTCTTTGGGGGAGGGGGACACTCTGGAGGTCCACTTCTCGGGGTCTGGGTTTCTTTCCCCAGTTTTCAGAACCGAGTTTGAGTGGAAAGCACGTGTGCACACGCACAGTGGTTTCTGCCGTGGTGCGGGGGGCGGTGGGGTTAGCCAGAGCATGAGCTGCCTGTCTGGGAAAGCTGCAGGGGCAGACAGGGCGCTGGCGCCGGCCTCGCGGGGAGACCACACACTGCGTGCTGTCTCACGCAGTTATGTCTGAGGCTTTTGGTAAGTTGCCTCTACCTGGCCCCTGACAACATTTTTGGCTTTAAGACAATGTTCCAGGCAAGCCTTAGCCTAAGTTTTCCAGTCTCCAAAGCCAGTTCCCTTCCTGGCTTTGACTCAATGGCATGGGACAGTGGACAGTGCTATCTCCTGAAGTGACACCGCCCCGTGGCGTAGGTCAGCTCCACAGCCCACAAAGGCCACTGTCCTGGGCAGTCCCCAGTGGAAAGATAAGCCAAGGGACTGGTTACACACAGAGCCATGGAAGCCGATCTTTTGGAGATGGTGTCTTTATTTTCTAGGAAGGAAAGCTCTTTTTCTGTCTTGTGTGGACCTCACATCCATACGTGTGAACCGCTGTAAACCTCCCCTTGTCCATGCCGGCCTAGCCAGGGGATCCGAAACAAGTCTTGAGTAGCATTCGTGGTGCCAAAAATGAAACTTTCTTCCTCCTTTCTACACTCCCCAGCCTTTTTTTTTTAGGGCCTATTTTGGCTTCCAGTGAAGGACTTTGCAGCTGGTATTTCATGCTGTACTTACTACAGTGCTACTGTGAATGCCCTCCTAGCCTAACTTATCAGGAACTGCTTGAGAGCAGCTGAGATTACAGGCATGTACCTCTCTGCCTGGTTAACGTTTGTTTTGAATGTATTGTTGACTGCATAGGTATACGTTTTGTCAAAGCTTATTAAGATCTGTACTTAAGATCTCTGCACTTTCCTTTATTTGTAGACCTCAATTTAAAATGGGGAAAATAAGTCATTGTTAATTACTTGGTACAGCAGAATAAATTTGTACCTAGCTGTTAGAATAAGTTAGTGCCAACTCTGCCACCAGCTTCCTGTGTGGATGTGGGAAGGTAATTAATTTGACTTCTGGCCTTTCCTGTTCTATGAAAGTTCCAGTAATTATGCTCAGTGTTTTCAACTGCAAGGTAGGATTGTTGATTTTAAAAAAGAAAAAGAGCCGCGGGCGCCAGTGGCTCACATCTGTAATCCTAGCTATTCAGGAGGCTGAGGTCTAAGGATCCCAGTTCAAAGCCAGCCCAGGCAGGAAAGTCCCTGAGACTCTTTTTTTTCCACAATCCTCCCTCCCTCTCTTCTATTGCTCATATCATTAATTTCTTTCTCTCTCTTTTTTAATTGTGAAAATACCATATAGAGGGGTTACAATTACATGGGCAAGATAATGAGTACATTTCTTATCAAGCATTATTGCCTCCTCCATTGTTTGCCCTTCCCATCTCCCCCCAAGAAATTATCTTTTTTTGTGTGTGTTTTTTTGTTTTTGTTTTTTGGCTGGTCGTGGGGCCTGAACTCTGGGCCTGGGTGCTGTCCTTCAGCTCCTCAACTCAAGGCGAGCACTTGAGCCACAGCGCCACTTCCAGCTTTTTCGCTTATGTGGTGCTGAGGAATTGAACTCAGGGCCTCAAATGCACAAGGCAAGCACTTTACCACTGAGCCACCTTCCAAACCCCCCCACTCTTAACTCCAAAGAAAACCAGCAGAAAACCGGAAGTGGTGTTGTGGCTCAAGTGGTAGAGCGCTTGACTTGAGCTGAAGAGCTGAGGGACAGTGCCCAGGCCTAGATGTCAAGCCCCACGACCACCACCACCAACAACAACAAAAAACCTAAACCAAAAAACTTTACCAAGAATTGTTTTCCTCTTAAAATTAAACTAATGGCACTTTTTTGTACATCTGTCAGTGACTCACACCTGTAATCCTAGCTACTGAAGAGGCTGAGATCTGAGGATTACAGTTTGAAGTCAGCCCAGTCAAGAAAGTCTCTGAGACTCTTAACTCTTTCTTAACAGTGAAGAGCCCGAAGTGGAGCTGTGGCTCAAATGGTAGAGTACCAGCTTTGGGCACAAAAAACTAAGGGACATTGCTCAGGCCCTGAGTTCAACCTCCAGTACCAGCACCAAAATAAAACAAAAAAACAACCCTTTAGGCCTATTCAATCCTGCTTTCCAGTGTCAATACACAGAAAGGATCTCTACGGGAGAAAAGGCAGAGGCGGAAAATCACTCCAGTGAGAGCCCAGGCTGCCAAATGTTGGTCTAAACACAGGTTCCCTGAGCTTGGGCCCCTGTCCTGAAGGGGAAGGGCTAGCAATGGAAACAGTGATGAGCATTTTCTCAGACAGCCAAGAGAATGAAAAGCACATTGAAACCCAGTGATGTCTCCACAGGAGAGGAGGGAGGGCTGGAGGCGGGATGTTACCCTGGGCCCCTGGGGGTGGTTGATGACATCCAGGCTGGTGAAAAACAGCCCGACAACAGAGCAGGTTCTCAGAGCCCATCCCCAGTTCTTCGGGGTCTTCAGTTCAACAACAGCCCCAGGAAACAGAAGTGCTCACTCTGACTCACCCATTTGCTTGTGGAGAAAAAAAAAAGACCTTGATAAGTCTTTCCAGGCCTGTCGCCCTTCCAGCTGCCCTCTCCAGCCAAGGCTCCGGCGGCCTCCCTTTCCTCCGTTGGCTCTTGGGAACGGTTCTGACCTCTGACAAATGACTTTTCAGCTGATCAGTTCATGCTGCCCTCACGCTGCTCAGCTCATCCAGTGCCACCACACGTGTCCTCTCGTGGCACGTCAGTAGCTGCTGGGCTAGGAAGCCAGCTGGCAGAGATCGCAGCTCCAACGGAGCCCACTCACCTGTGCGGCAGACACGTGCCCCCCCCCCAGCCCTCCTCCGTGCCTTGCTCGTGAGACGAGAGCTGCTCTGGTCTGACTGCTTGTGTCCCCCAGAATTCACACTGAAGTCCTAACTCCAACACAAGCCCACAAAAGAGGCCCCAGAACGCTCCCCCGCCGCCTCTTGTATGTGTGGGTGTAATGAGAAGATGGCAGAGGTCTCTGAGCCGGGAACAGGGCTCTCACCTTATCCTTGGGCTTCGCAATCTCCAGAACTGAGAAAGAAATTTGTTCTAAGCTACCCAGTCCAGGCATCAACCTGGCTGTTTGCTTGCTGAACTTCAAAGGAATTCTCAAATAACCCAAGATATTTTCAGGAATAGTGGCATGAACTAGAAGAAAGAGTTGGCCAAACATGAACCATTATTTTTTAAATTATTATTTTTTGTCCGTTGTGGGGCTTGAACTCTGGGCCTGGGTGCTGTCCCTCAGTTCTTCAGCTCAAGGCTAGCGCTCTACCCGTTGAGCTACAGAGCCACTTCCAGTTTTCTGGTGGTTTATTGGACTTTCCTGCCCAGGCTGGCTTTGAACAGGACCCTCAGATCTCAGCCTCCTGAGTAGCTAGGATTACAGGCGTGAGCCACCGGTGCCTGGCTTGGCACCATTATTTTTTGTTTCAACTAACTTGCCAGATTCTAAGAATTTGTTTGGAGAACCAAGGAAGGGTTTTGGCCTACATTTCTATGGGTTAAAAACAAACAAGCCTTTTCGTTATTACCATGTGAATAACTAGCAGCACTAGGATGAGTCTGGGCATTGGACTTGAGTATGGGTTATGTAATCCTGGGTGGGTGACTAGGTCCTTAGAGCCTGTGTTCTCACCTTTGAAATGGTAGCAGCACCTGTGTGGCATGGGTTTGGGGGATAAAGTGAAATGTGAGGAGGTCGTCTGTTGAACTGACAGTTGACTACACACAGGATACTCTAGCCTAGGTATGCCTTAGAAGTTATTTTTGCCAATTCAGCAGCCCAGAGATAGCCCTCAGCACAAGCCCATTGCCCAGATGTTGGACCCCCTTGTGTGCCAAGTGTGTACACATCTGCTTGTAAGTACCTCTCCGTCCCACATCTGGAAGCAATGGCTTGTTCCCAAGGGCTGGGATAAAAGAGCAAAGCTGTTGATCACTGTATATAAATAGATCCTCCCACCCAAACTCTTACAGTTTTGCTTTATGTCAGCCTCCAGGATTTTCCTAAGAAGAATAAAGGTGAAAAAGGGAATGGTTGCACTTTTTGGTGGTGGTCATCGTGGAGCTTGAGCTCAGAGCTTTGGGTGCTGTCCCCAAGCTTTTTTTTTTTTTTTGTCGGTCATGGGGCTTGAACTCTGGGCCTAGACGCTGTCCCTCAGCTCTTCAGCTCAAGGCGAGCGCTCTACCACTTGAGCTACAGCGCCACTTCCGGTTTTCTGGTGGTTTATTGGAGATAGGAGTCTCACGGTCTCTCCTGCCCGGGCTGGCTTTGAACCGCGATCCTCAGATCTCAGCCTCCTGAGTAGCTAGGATTACAGGCGTGAGCCACCGGCGCCCGGCTCCCCAAGCTTTTTTGCTCAAAGCTGTGCTTCTATCACTTTGAGCCATAGCTCCACTTCTGGTTTCCTGGAGATTAATTGGAGGTAAGAGTCTCACAGACTTGGTTACCTGGGATGGCTTCAAACCATAATCCTCAGATTTCAGGCTCCTGAGTAGCTAGGATTGAAGGCATGAGACACTAGCACCCAGACAAGTTGCACTTTAAAAAAAGCTTTCCACATCTAATCTAATGAGTCTTTTGAGACTTAGAACATTTCTCTTGGCTTTTTCTAAATTCTCCTTGAAAGAGATCCTGGGGAGGATTCAGTGAATCCTGTGGCCGCAGTGCTTCAATGACGGCTGCAGCAGTAGAATGTGTTGGGGCTTGTTGATTAGGTTCTCAGTTCCAGGGAGGGCAAGCCCCCCCTACCACCAGTGCACAGGCCCTATGCTGTCACCTCAGGTAGAGAGATAATAAAGGTAGCCCTTATGATGCTTTTCAATGGTGGGAAGTCACTTGCCAGTGACAGCGGAACAGCAATATGGGATGACTATGCTACTAGAGGCCAGTACCCAACCTGGGAGAAGGGCAGTGTTCTTGTGAGGAGAGGGGGAGGACTAGGGGAGGAAACGGTTTTGAGGGAAGGGCATTTGAGGTGGAGGAGCACATGCAAAGGCTAGAGGACGGGGGATGGCCAGGCTGGCAGGCCTACAAGACACTTGGGATAGAGCAGGGAGGATGTGTGTGAACTAAGAAGGACGGTGATTTTATCCTGGCCGCTCAGCACATCAGGGAGTTGGAGAAAATGGTCACGGGATGAAAGATTACTCTCCTTTGTGGCAGAAAGGACAAGCTGCAGGGCAAAGGTGGTGGCAAATAGGCCCAGACAATGGCAGCATGAGGAGCCCAAGGGAGAGGACAGCCAGAAGTTGTGATGCTGAGTGCAGCAGATTGAGGACGGGAGTATGGAGATGATGGAGGTCACTGCATGGGTAGGTATCCAGAAAGAAATCCAGGAAGAGCACCTGGTCCTGCAAGGTAGAGGTGTGGTCCAGTGAGACTTCAGGATGAGGGTTTGCAGGGGGCACACAGAGTGACTGGATTGGTGATCAGGAAAGAGGTGGGCTGCAGGTAAAACTCTTAGAGGCTGTCTGTTTGCAAGAGGTTATTGAATATAGGGGCTAGGTTGAAATCATCCAGAGAGCTTGTGCAGCATGAGGAAGGGATGGATCCTCTCAAATAAATGGAATGCTGGAAAATAGAGAGTTCCAGAGCAGGCAGAGGAATTCTTTCCATTTACTCAGCCTTTACTACTGTATTTGCTTTACTACAAGAATGTTGAGTAGTAGTGATCAACTTTTTTTTTTTTGCTGGTCCTGGAGCTTGAATTCTGGGTTTGGGCGCTGTTTCAGCCCTTTTTGCTCAAGGCTAGCACTCTACCAGCTTTTTCTGTGATTAATTGGATTAAGTATCTCAGACTATACTGCCCAGGCTGGCTTCGAACCATGATTCTCAGATCTCAGCTTCCTGAGTAACTAGGTGTGAGCCACAGGCACCTAGCTGGACTTCTTAAATAGTTTTATTGTACTAGCGGTCCATCCCCTCCCCACCATGAACCATCATAGTACTGGGATCAAACCCAGTACTCATAGATGCTAAGCTAGTACCCTACTACTGTAGAGCAGCATGCCCAGCTCAATGAGGTTTTGCTGTAATCATTTGCTCCCTGACAATAGCTAACCCTAAAGCCAGTGAACCATGACAGCTAGCAAATAAAAACCTCTTTTGATCTCTTAGACCAGTTTGAACTGAGTGTATTTAACTGCAAACAAGATTCCTTAGTTAACACAGTTCTTTCCCTTTATGGTGCTCATTCTGAGGTTAGTTCCTACCTGCTTCTAGCTTGAAACTGCCAGCAGAAAGGAATACACATTTTTATTGGGTCAGCTTTGGCAAAGGCCAACAAGATGCTTATAACAAGGAACCATGTTCTGAACCCAGCAAAAGAGAGACATTACTAGAGAATGCCACTGGCCTGCATATATGATTTAATAAAGACAAACCTGAATAGCCAGGTGCCGGTGGCTCATACCTGTAATCCTAGCTACTAAGGAGGCTGAGATCCTAGGAGCCTGGCTCAAAGCCAGCCCGGGTAGGAAAGGCTGTGAGACTTTATCTCCAATAAACCACCAGAAAACTGGAAGTGGCACTGTGACTCAAGTGGTAGAGTGCTAGCCTTGAGCTGAAGAGCTGAGGAACAGTGCCCAGGCCCAGAGTTCAAGCCCCACAACCAACCAAAAAACAAAACAGAACAAAAAAAACTGAAGATCTTTGTTTCTTCTCTAATTCAAAAGTTTAGCCGGGCGCTGGTGGCTCACACCTGTAATCCTAGCTACTCAGGAGGTTGAGATCTGAGGATCGCGGTTCAAAGCCAGCCCGGGCAGGAGAGACCGTGAGACTCCTATCTCCAATAAACCACCAGAAAACCAGAAGTGGCACTGTAGCTCAAGTGATAGAGCGCTCGCCTTGAGCTGAAGAGCTGAGGGACAGCGCCCAGGCCCAGAGTTCAAGCCCCATGACCGACAAAAAAAACAAAAACAAAAACAAAAAGTTTAAGAATCATTTCAACTCTGGTCTTAGGTCACTAAATAAGACAGGTATTCTGCTCTGGTGAATGATTTTAAGTAAGGCTGTATTTTCCAACTGCCCATCTGTCAGACTCGGGTACAAAGTAAGTACTTATTTCCTCAGATGTGTTTGTATCCTAGCAGGCATACAGATATATACTAATTTTTAGAAATAAAACTTAAGGGCTTGGAAAAACCTAACCATTATTTCTAAGGGATGGGAGAACATTACCACACAGAATACAGATGCAGGGGCTGGGAAGGTGGCTCAATGGTAGAGCGCTTGCCTTGCATGCAAGAGACCCTGGGTTCCATTCCTCAGCACCACATAAGAAAAAGAAAAAAGCCAGAAGTGGCACTGTGGCTCAAGTGGTAGAACGCTAGCCTTGAGCTGAAGAGCTGAGGGACAGTGCCCAGGCCCAGAGTTCAGGCCCCATGACTGGACCCCCCCCCCAAAAAAAAAAAAAAAGAACATAGATGCAGACAGGCACCAGCAGATCACGCCTGGAATCCTAGCTATTCAGAAGGCAGAGAACTCAGAACTGCAGTTCAAAGCCAGTCTTGCTCAAGGAAATCCTTATCTGAGATTCTAATCTCCTGTTAACCATCAAAAAGCCAGAAGGGATTCAAGTGCTAGAGCACTTTGCCTTGAGCAAAAAGGCCTTAGGGCCTTATGAGTTAAAGCCCCAGGACCAGCAAACACACACACACACACACACACACACACACACACACACACACACACACACACACGATATATGCATATAGTTTGATATAGAAAGAACACACACACGATATATGCATATAGTTTGATATAGAAAGGCCACACATACACACACACACACACACACACACACACACACACACACACACACACACACACACGATATATGCATATAGTTTGATATAGAAAGGCTACCAGACTACAGCGTTAAATAAAAAAGCGACAAAAAGGCTTAGGGATATGGCTTGACTGATAGAGCAGCATCTGGCCAAAATAAGCCTGAGGCCCTGAATTCAAACCCCAATACACGCGCCTCCCCCCCCCCCACCAAAAAAAAGAGCGTATGTGGTTTATTTTGTGTAAGAAATAAGGATATATATACATATGATAGCACAAAGACAATGGCCAGGTGCCAACAGCTCACATCTATTATCCTAGATACTCAGGAGGCTGATATCTGAGGATAGAGTTCAAAGCCAGCCCAGGCAGCAAAGTCTTTAAGACTTTTTTTTGAGGGGGAGGGGAGTTGACATCAGGGCCAGGACAGAGTCCCTGAGCTGCTTTTGCTCCCAGCTACTGCTCTACCACTTGAGCCACAGTGCTACTTCTGGCTTTTTTGGTAGTTCAGTCTCTACTGACTAGACTCCAGTTTCCAAATAACCATCAAAAAGCTGGAAGTGGAACACAGGGACAGTGTTCAAATCCCAGGGCAGACACAAAAATAAGTTTTAAAAAGAGAAAAGTTCCCAGTAAGAGATGTGTTTCCATATAGTCCAGATTATCTGAGCCACATGAATACCCTGACACTGACCACCTCTATGATGAATGCCCTGACACTGACCACCTCTATGATGAATCCCTGACACTGACCACCTCTATGATGAATCCCTGACACTGACCATCTCTATGATGAATGCCCTGACACTGACCATCTCTATGATGAATCCCTGACACTGACCACCTCTATGATGAACGCCCTGACACTGACCACCTCTATGATGAATCCCTGACACTGACAACCTCTATGATCCCAGCCACTGCTCTCACTGCTGCCTCGGCCCCCAGAAGTCCCTCTCCTGGCCTACAGAGAAGCCACTATTCTAACCCATCCAAACAAGGTGAATAAAGGACACAGTCACACTCCAGTGCCTTTATAAGAGGAAGTTTTATTGTTAATTATTTACCTTAATAGTTTCAGAAAGAGGAACAGATTAGCTCAGTCCAACATGCTTGGCAGTTGGCAGAATCTAGTGAAGCCAAGTGTTCTGATTGCTAAGGATTTAATTTGGACGCCTTTAATACTTAGCCATCTAACACTTCAAACATAATCCAGAAATTAATGCATCATCGCCTTCCCTTTCACTTTAAGACAGCACCTACCTCACTTCATTATGGAAATGTCTTCATTAAATATGATTCCCAGAGATCAAGTTCCCTGGAGAATTCAGCCATGAGGACAGTGCACAGAAAGTAAAACTCAAAATAAAACTGTATAATTTACTAATCTAAGGAAACAAAACCTTCCAATATATTAAGAAATAAATCCAGTTACAAATGCACTAAGAGGTTCATGTGAAGAGGTTCTGGTATAACTGAAAATGGCCAGCTATTTACAAGATACACAAGCAGGAACGGTGCACCTAACCCAGCGCTGGCCCTCAGAAGCCAAAAGTGTTCTCTCCACTGTAGGCCACATACAAGAATCCATCTTCATCCTTTTCCTTCTCGTAAAGCTGTCCCATAGTTAGGCTTGAAAGAGAAAAACAAAAAATATCATTGAAAACTGAGTTTCAGATGTCAGAAGGAACAAGCCCAACCAAAGATAAGGCTGATCTCTCCAGGGTGCAGAGCTATGAGTCAGATTAGTATTTACTGCTTTATAGAATGACAACAGAGCTGTAAAAAGATAAAGACAAATTAGGTTTCAGTAAATAACAACCAGAATCAGTCTCCAGCCCTCAAACAGGCTGATCTGCCTCACTCTCACAGTGAATTTTTTTTTTGGGGGGGGGGGAAGGTCCAGTCGTGGGGCCTGAACACTATGTCCCTCAGCTCTTCAGCTCAAGGCTAGCACTCTACCACTGGAGCCACAGCGCTGCTTCCGGCTTTTTTCTTTTAGCTTATGTGGTGCTGAGGAATCGAACCCAGGGCCTCAGACATGCAAGGCAAGAGCTCTACCACTGAGCCTCACCTTCTCAGTCCCTCACAGTGAATTCTTTAAAATCTCATTTTTATTAGCAATGGAGAGAAGCTATGCTGGGGCTTGAACTCAGAGAGTCAGCCTGACCATGATTGAGTCATGCCCCTCCTGTTCAAGAAGTCAATTCCTTATATTAGGTACTTGAATACCTTTTAAATGTCAATGAGAAAATGAAATGAAGAGCCCAAGGAGGCCCTGGTAAGAATGTATTAGGCTCTGGGCTGGGAAGGTGGCCCAGTGGTAGAGTGCTTGTTTCCCATGCATGAGGCCCTGGGTTCGATTCCTCAGCACCACATAAACAGAAAAAGCTGGAAGTGGGTGCTGTGGCTCAAGTGGTGGAGTGCTAGCCTTGAGCTGAAGAGCTGAGGGACAGCACCCAAGCCCAGAGTTGAAGCCCCATGATGGACAAAAAAAACAAACAAACAAAAAAGAATATATTAGGCTCTCCAGGCTAAACTCAAAAGGTACAAATAATTTTTGTTTCTGCTGGTACTGAGACTTGAACTCAAGAGCCTTGTGCTTTTTTTTTTGTTTCCCCACTTATAGCTCATTTTCTACCACTTGAGCTTAATTGGAAATTAGGCCCTGCAGACTTTTCTGCCTAAACTGGCTTTGAACCAAGATCCTCAGATCTCAGCCTCCTGAGTAGCTAGTTAGGTGTAGAGCCATGAACCCAGACAGTTCATTCTTATGAAAGCTTTCTAGCCAAACCCCATAAATCCCCAGAGATCTACATCTGCATGACGAAGAGACCTTTGTAAATAATACAAATACAGTTTCTACTGTATTTGAGACACAAAGAAACCTGTCCTGGACTGGGGCTGGAACTCAGTGAACTCAGTGGTAGAGCACTCACCTAGCACACACAAGGCTCTGGGTTTGACATCCAGATTAAAACAACAACAACAAAAGGGCCCAGGTTTCCTAAGAGCCCTACAGGAATAGATTCCTTCAACTAAAACCTGTGGATGGGACAGCGGGCTTTCCGGAAGCTGTTAAACAGACTTCAGTGGAAACCCAAAGTAGTTCTGTCATAGAACTGAGTCGTCTCAGTGAGATGAGTAACACCTGCAATCTCAGACAAGCTCTGGCCACATGTCCATGTTTGAGAGGGATGACCTTGAGCGGCAGGGTCAGCCAGCTCACCAAGGCCTCACTGGAGACACCTGAGGCCCCTGCACAGACAGGTCAGGGTCAGAACAGAGGCTTTAATACTGGACCTAGTAAACCTAATGTCAACAGGGGAGATAAAGAGGAATCCAGGCCTCCGTGTGAAGAAGCGAGTGTCGGCTGCTGCTCTGCTGCTGGTGGGCTGACAGGAACATGGGTCTGATTTATCAGCGCAGAGGTTTTCCTTTTCTATTCTTCCCCAGTTGCAAGCTTAGCTCTGATAGCTATGCGGGTAGATGATTAAGCAGCAATGTGGGGGTGGATGAATATGAATATAAAATGGCTTATCAGCATCTTGTACAATTAAAAACTGTTTCCTCTGAGCATCTCTTAACCTGAAATTTGTAAAATAAAAACTGCCTGGATGGGCTGGGAAGTTGACTCAGTGGTAGAGTGCTTGCCTTGCATGCCGGAGGCCCTGGGTTCGATTCCCCCGCACCACATAAGCAAAGAGAAAAAAAGCCAGAAGTGGCACTGTGGCTCAAGTGGTGGAGCGCTAGCCTTGAGCTGAAGAGCTGAGGGACAGCGCCCAGGCCCAGAGTTCAGGCCCCACGACCGGACCCAAAAAAAAAAAAAAAACAAAAACAAAAAAACTGCCTGGAACAGTTCTGCTCTGAAAGAAATATTCTATACCACTGCTATGTAACACAGCAGCCATTGGCTGCATTTAGCAGCTGAATGAATGTGGCTTGCCAGGGGCCCTGTGAGTAAACCAAGGCTCACCAATGCACGCAGCACTGGCCAAACCCACACTGGCCCCAACCAAGGGCAGGTCAGAGAGGCTATGCCATCCAGCCTGGTACTTGAAAGACTTAGTGTGCAAATACATCTCAAGTTTGATTACATATTGGAATGATTTTTAAAAATGGATATAGTGGGTTAAATTATTAATTTGAACCCAGAGCCTCATGTATGGTAGGCAAACATCTAACCACTTGGGCCACACCCCCAGTCTTTTTGTTTGTATTTTGAGACAAAATGTTGCTAACTTTGCCTGTGTGGGCTTCAAATTCAAGATCCTCCTCTGTCAGCCTCCAAAGGAGCTGTCATTACAGGTGTCCACTGGCACACCAAGCAAATTTTTAAACCATCTATTAGGTTTGTATGCCATGTCCGCTGATGACACGATCCTAGAACATTTTTACTTGGTGGGCAGGGAAGGGATACAAGGAGGAACCCAGCTCAAGAGAGCACCTATATTGCTAAGCCTCCACACCTTGACTGAAGAGCAAAATCATTAGGGAGGGACTGAGAACATGGCTTAGTGGTACAGTGCTCGCCTACTATGCTCGAAGCCCCGTGTTTGATTGCTCATTTCCACATAAACAGAAAAAGCCAGAAGTGCAGTCATGGCTCAAGTAGTAGAGCGTTGGGCTTGAGCAAAAGCTCAGGGAGCTGGGAAGGTGGCTCAGTGGTAGAGTGCTTGTCTTGCATCTATGCGGCCTGGGTTCAATTCCTCAGCACCACGTAAGCAGAAAAAGCTAGAAGTGGTGCTGTAGCTCAGGTGGTAGAGCGCTAGTGGTAGAGTCCTAGCCTTGAGCTGAAGAGCTCAGGGACAGCACCCAGGCCCAGAGTTCAGGCTCCAGGACCAAAAAAAAAAAAGAATCATTAGAGAGCTTTAAAACATTTCTTTGGCCGGGTGCTGGTGGCTCACGCCTGTAATCCTAGCTACTCAGGAGGCTGAGACCTGAGGATTGCGGTTCAAAGCCAGCCCGGGCAGCAGAGACCGTGAGACTCCTATCTCCAATAAACCACCAGAAAAAACCGGAAGTGGCGCTGTAGCTCAAGTGGTAGAGCGCTCGCCTTGAGCTGAAGAGCTGAGGGACAGCACCCAGGCCCAGAGTTCAAGCCCCACAACCGACCAAAAAACAAAAAAAAACATTTCTTTGTCCAAGCCCCACCCTGGTCAATTAAATCAGAATCTCTAAAGGTGGGACCTGACCATCAGTGTGCTTTAAGGCCAAGGATGATTCATTCCAGGTGTAGACAGGTTGAGAAGAAACATAGTTGTCCTTTTTAGGGGTGGGGAGATACTCAGCTCCAAGAGCCACGTGACCAGGAAGCAGGGCCGCTGAGCCAAGAGAGTGAAAAGACAGCAGTGTGCAGAAGGGCTGGAACACGCCCCGCTGGAGCTCACTGATTTTACCCACTTTTTTCTGAGACCCCTCCCCCCCCCCCCCAGGATAAAGCTAAACCCTCAGAATAAACCTGGTCCTGTCCAGGGTGCCTTGTAGATTTCTCCGCTGCCATTACCAAACAGTCTGCAGGAGCAGACACTGTGCTCAGTTTTGACAATCCCTCCTGGTACTCTGTCACATTGGCTTCCACCTGCTCTTCCCTAACAAGCCAGAAGCTCTTAGCAAAACACATCTGAATCCTACTGCTGTTACAAATATTTGAGACGGCTGGGAAGGTGGCTCAGTGGTAGAGCACTTGCCTTGCATGCCTGAGGCCCTGGGTTCGATTCCTCAGCACCACATAAGCAAAAAGAAAAAAGCCGGAAGTGGGGCTGTGGCTCAAGTGGTAGAGCGCTAGCCTTGAGCTGAAGAGCTGAGGGACAGCGCCCAGGCCCAGAGTTCAGGCCCCATGACTGGACCCCCCCCCAAAAAAAAAAAAAACGTATTTGAGAAAGCTGGGCACAGGTAGCTCATATCTGTAATTCTAGCTTCTCGGGAGGCTGAGATCTGAGGATCACAGTTCAAAGCCAGCCCCAGCAGGAAAGTCTGTGAGACTCCTATCTCCAACTAACCACCAGAAATGGAGCTATTGCTCAAAATGATGGAGCATTAACTTTGCACAAAAAAACTCAGGGACAGTGCCCAGGCCCTGAGATCAAGCCCCATGACTGACAAAACAAAAAAACCTTGAGGGCTGAGAATGTGGCTGAGAATGCCTGCCTCGCCCACATGAAGCCCTGGGTCCAATTCCTCAGTATAAACAGAGAAGGCCAGTAGCGGTGCTAGGCTCAAGTGATAGAGTGCTAGCCTTGGGCAAAAGAAGCTCTCAGTGACAGTGTCCAGACAGGCAAAAAAAAAAAAAAGAAGAGAAGGAGGAGGAGGAGGAGGAGGAGGAGGAGGAGAGGAAGAGGAAGAGGAAGAGGAAGAGGAAGAGGAAGAAGAAGAAGAAGAAGAGGAAGAAGAAAAGAAAAACCAAACAAGAGCACCATCAACACCAGCGATCTGTGACTGATGCCGCCTGTACCCAACAGGGTAACCACTACCAAGGCAGTAGGGGCTGCAACTGCTGATGAGTGGGCAGCCCATAATTATGTGGGTTTTGGTCCTTTCTAGTTTTAGGTTCCAGTCTTTGTGGGTTTTTTTTTTGTTGTTGTTTTTTTGTCGGCCGTGGGGCTTGAACTCTGGGCCTAGAACGCTCTACCACTTGAGCTACAGCACCACTTCCGGTTTTCTGGTGGTTTATTGGAGATAGGAGTCAGATCCTCAGATCTCAGCCTCCTGAGTAGCTAGGATTACAGGCGTGAGCCGCCGGGCAAGGTTCCAGATTTACCAGTTTATGATAATAAAAATCCTAATTATAATAGTATTCCAAATTCTGTTCTAAGTACAGTACCTAACTCTATCCTCTCATAATCCCTAGTCCAAAGTTAAGGCAAAAAACTAAATCCAAACTAAGGCATAAAGAGATCAAACGATTGTTACCAGAGGTCACAAAAATAGGTGACATTCTTAGGACCTGCCCGGCAGTGCTGCCTCCGGTGAATATACATACAGCTCACTCTCAAGTGCTTGTGCCAGCTCAGAGACCTGCCCTAGAACAGCACTTCTCACTCACACTCAGCGCTCACACATTTATACCAGTCACCTAGACACCAAGCGCTCAATTAAAGGCCACTGCAGCTGAGTCTACACGGCACACAGACTAATAAGGTCTCAGAAGTCTCGCCTTCATACCCTGTAATGGGACAATGAATTGTAATGCCTAATGACTTGGAGAGTCTAACATTATTCTGTCAAGCGGACTAGCGTAGAAGCCTGGACTATCACTTAGTAACAGAGCACTTGCCTAGTAGAAATAAGGCTCTGGGTTCCAGCCCCAGCACCACAGAAGAAAAAGAAAAATAAAGAAGCTTTGCATGGGTAAGAACTGCATTGTGTCTGTATAGTTGGGACACCCACTGGGTGAGACATCTGATAACCGCTCAATGCTGACACCTGCCTAACTTTGAGGCCTTCGGTGCACATATCTATACAGTGAAGTGATGTGAAAATAGCACAGGCTCAGAGCACATAAATGCAGTGTCAGAACAACTTGGACTTGAGCCAAAAAGAGCTGGCCCACAGAGTTTTAACCATGTTTTTATGGGTGTAGCTCAGTAGTAGAGTGCCTGACTAACATGCATGAGGCCCTGAGTTCAATCTCCAGCACCAAGGGGGAAAAAGAAGTTTTTACAGCGCCATTACCAGTGCATTCAAGGGAAAGGACAAAGGACAAAATGTGAGCCAGGCAGCAGGACATGTGTAGCCTTCTGCTACACATGTAGCCTTCTCCCCCTCAGAATCCACAGAACACAACACAAAGCACTGAGTGAGCAGGCCACTGCCGGAATGGCCAGTGTGACTGTTACAGAGACAGCTCCAACGCAGCTGTCCAGATACATTACCTCCTCTTGCTGAGGACTGGACACACCTAACAAGCGGCACTACAACCCAAGGCCTTCTGCCTAAATACCTAAAGTATACAAGACAGCCAAAGATAGCCCCCAGTCCCTCATATTATTACCACAGCACATACCTTGTGCATCTACATGTACAAATCCCAGAAGGAGGCTGCTCTGACTTCCAGGGCTCCGCTACTTCCCAAACTTCTGAGTCAGATGAGGAATAAAATGGGAAAAGCTAACGGCAAACTCAGGCGAAAGTGAGATAGGACCCAAACGGCTCTCTAAAGCTCTGTTCCCCCTCCTCCATTCAGGGTCACACAGATCCAGACAAAACTAACCAGTAATAAAGTCAAGTTCCAACAGGATCCATCCAAGAATGGCCATGACGCCCAGGGCAAACATTAGTTTTACTACTCAATAGCTTTATGGATTAGGGCAAGCTGACCCAGAACTATGTGGGTGCCCAATCCCAGCAGAACCTGTCCTCAGCCCCCAACTAAGGGCAGGTCCTGAGTTCCAGCCTGACTCATCAACTGGTCAGATTGATGAACACACCTGGCCAGCCATCTGCTGTGGAGCCTGTGTGTTCCCTGGATCAGAGCAAGATGTGATGATCATGGAGGTCAGGGCCCACTACCTGAAAATCCCAAAGATTCTAAAACAAACACGAACTCTTGGTTCTTCTTTAAACCTGAAATAAACCTGTTTTTGAGAGGTATTTACCTAGAAGTGATCAAAAGATGATCTAATTTAGGATCCAGAAATGATCTAATTTAAGCACAATACCTTTAGAAGACAAAAGCAACTGAACACCATCAGCACTGATTAAACAACACTGATTTCCCCATGTCAAATGGTAACATCTTAGAGACTTTTGGGAGCTGGTCCTGAGGGGCTTGACCTCTGGGACTGGCACTGTCCTTGAGCTCTTTTGCTCAAGGCTAGTGCTCTACCACTTGAGTGACAGCACCACTCCAGCTTTTTCTGTGACTTAATTGAAGAGTCACAGACTTTCCTGCCCAGGCTGGCTTTGAACCACGATCCTCAGATCTCAGCCTCCTGAGCAGCTAGGATTGCAGGCATGAGCCACAGGCACTTGGCTAAGATATTTAATAGCAAGTTCCTGTTTCTACTTTAAGAGGAAGGGAGGAAGCTAAGGAGGGAGGGAGACTGATTATTGCTGGTTCTAAACAAAGGCCTGAGACTACTGCCAGATCTGTGTTCCCCTTTCATAATTTCTCAGTTCTATCTACCTAGGCAGAGTTTCCCTTCTGTTTTTTGGCCTGATTTTTTTTTTTTTGTCGGCCGTGGGGCTTGAACTCTGGGCCTGGGTGCTGTCCCTCAGCTCTTCAGCTCAAGGCGAGCGCTCTACCACTTGAGCTACAGCGCCACTTCCGGTTTTCTGGTGGTTTATTGGAGATAGGAGTCTCACGGTCTCTCCTGCCCGGGCTGGCTTTGAACGGCGATCCTCAGATCTCAGCCTCCTGAGTAGCTAGGATTACAGGCGTGAGCCACCAGCGCCCAGGTTGGCCTGATTCTTGATGTGGGCACATAGCAGAGAATTCAATTCAACTTTCCAATAATAAGAACTCAAAAGGAATTCAGCACAACTCTTAGGGACTTGCTTCTCTATTTCTAGAGTCGTTATTTAACACTAACCTGATAATCATGACACTCTCCACCCATCATCTCCTGTCTTCACTCTCAAGGCAGAAATAGCAGAAATGATTGTTCACCTTCAGGCATATGTGATCCTTGTCAGCTGTCAGTCTGGGAGAGGAAGGGCTTCTGCAGGCCTAAATTCATCTTTCCTCTACACAATTTACACAACCTTGCAGCTGGCTGAGAGCAAAGGTTAAAAGAAGCTCCAGACTTCCCCAAGGAGGCTGCGAAGAGCTGGAGAAGAACTGCTAGATTGCCTTAGGGAGGAGATGGGACACGTGAGTGGGGTGGGGGGGGGGGGAGGAACTGGGGACCGAGTGGCAAAGCCTAGTGATATCACATGCCTTTTGTTTATAAACAAATGAGAATATTTCTTGTTTCCTTTTCTTTGGAGACTGGTACAGCCCAAAAGGTCTGGGAACTTGCTAAGTAGCCAATAAACACTAGCAATCTTCCAACCTCAGCCTCAGTAGTGCTGGGATGCTAGGGCTGTACCATCACACAGCTGGAGGCTGAGATCTGGTTCAAAGCCAGCCCAGGCAAGAAAGTCTTCAACTTTTATTTCCAATTAGCCACCAGAAAATCAGAAGCAGAGCCATGGCTCAAAGTGACAGAGTTATAGCCTTGGAGCTCAGGTTCAGAGCCCAGGCCTGAGTTCAGTCCCCACATTTGACAAGAAAAAAAGAAGAGAGAATAAAAAACCAAAGACTTGAGGGGCATGGTTCAAATGGTAGAGTGACTGCACAGTAAACGTGAGGCCCTGAGTTCAAAGCTCACTATGGAGCCAGCCGCTGGTGGCTCACGCCTGTAATCCTAGCTACTCAGGAGGCTAAGATCTGAGGATTGCGGTTCAAAGCCAGCCCGGGCAGGAGAGACCGTGAGACTCCTATCTCCAATAAACCACCAGAAAACCGGAAGTGGCGCTGTAGCTCAAGTGGTAGAGCGCTCGCCTTGAGCTGAAGAGCTGAAGGACAGTGCCCAGGCCCAGAGTTCAAGCCCCACGACCGACAAAAAAAAAAAAAAAGCTCACTATGGTAAAAAAAAAAAAAAAAAAAAAAAAGGAATGAAACTCCAAAATGATTGAAAAATAGCTGTATCAAGAGAGGGACACAAGAAGTCATTAACTGGGGCCTTGGTGTTCTCTCCACACCTTGCAAAGTCAAGATTTGAGTTCCTAGTAACTTTGTGACTTGGGTCACTTGTAATCCATTTTCAATAGATTCTCACTGGACTGGAAAGGCAAATGGGATGTAGAAAATGGCCCTGGCCTTGCAGCAGCCGAGGCCCTCACTTTCAATTTCCAATTCTATTTATAGTTCAGCAGGGAGGGGGTAGCTAATGACTTACAGTCATTGTATTTGCTAGATTACCAGGGAATTATCAGAGTAATCTCAAGGTCTTAATGAAACCTGTTTAATTTCCTGGAGAGATACCAGAGGATCCACATTGAGGAAAATAAACTCAAGTGCCTTAGGTCCTGTTCCCCTACTTCTTCCTACTAAGCCACCACCTCCAGGAAGGAGGAAGTGGGGTCACCAAGGCACTACAGAGTGCCAAGTGACACGGGAGACAACTTGCCTCCCCTAGTAACTTAAGGGAAGCTGAGAATAACCCCACAGATTTCCAGACTTCCTCTCTAGTGAAGAATGCACCCAGCAGTACACTGTCAAGAGGCCTGGGAAGGAAGGCTTAGAAGATCCCAATGGTGACAAGATCGCCACACTTCCAAAGCATAGCTGTAGCTGACCAAGGCACCCACCCACTAGGCAGGACCTGGACACTGGCCTTGAGGAAGGAACTTCATCAATTTCCTCTCTACCAAATACCATCAAGTATAGGTGGTAGAGGCCGAAAAAGGATGTTAGACAAAATATTAGCTAGAGATCTTTACCTTTAATAGAAATAAACTCTGGAATTTGGCTCAGGTCTCTTCTGGAGCTTTTGGGATTATTGGCAGAACATAAACTGAAGATAACTTAAAACCTAGTTGAGGTCAGATAAGATTTGGTCAGGAATCACCCCTGAGGGGAGAAGGGATGCCAGAATCAGTCTTGAGACTTAGATATACCCAATCAGTAATTCAAAGAAACCACCGAGGGTTTGGACTGAGCCATTTTATTTTCCTGTTTCCATAGGGAACTAAAACCAGCTGTCAACTAGACCAAAGAGGGGAATTATAATGCCCCTGCCTAAGTATGAACAACAAATTATAATCCCAAAGATTGCAGTCACTGTGACAACAGTCAAGTGGTGCCAAAGGACTGTAAGTCCATAGAGATTTCAGAGCCGTTTCCTAGATAGCAGCCATTTTATCAGACTTCAGGACCAAAAGATACTGATTCACAATGGCAAACAGCTACTGTTAGTGAGTAAGCAAGATGAGTAACTGAAGGAACACTTGGCAGGGCCTACAAGCCCCTAATGAAGAGCAACAGGGATGAATTATGCTGCTATGCTTTTTAACTCTACCTCAAACTGGCATCAAACTCTCAATACGTGTACCACCATTGCCTCCCAAGTGGTAAAATTACAGGTATGTCACCTAGCCCAACTTGTTCTGTTTTCTTTCTTGTTCTGTTCTGTTTCTATGGTACTTACACATGTATTGTACCCCTTTATTGTTTTTCTTGAACTGCTGATGTCAGGGTATATAAATTTTACAGTAAATATTTCTAAGAGCTGTCAGACATCCAAAGTTTCAAGTTCTATAAGCAGCCAAGCAGATGGTTAAAGCCAGAAAGCTCATTAGTAAACCCTCTCACCTGGACTGTGGGACTGTCTTATCCACAAACAGGAAGATTGCCTTCTCGGAAGGAAGCTGGATCCTTTTCCTGATGATCCACATGAACTGAGCCACAGTGATGTCAGACGGAACCAAGTACTTCCGCTTGTCAATGTCAACAATCTGAGAGCCTGAGACTTTTTCCACAATCACCTGGGAAAGTAAAGAGAGTTCAGGGGCTGGGTTGTAGCTCAGTGGAGAAGCACTACTCTAGCAAGCACAGGACCTACATTAGATCCTTAGCACGGCAAAAAGTATCTTAAAAGAGATAGAGGCCAGGCAATAGTGGATCAGGCCTATAGTACTATCTACTCAAGAGGCAGAGATCTGAGGATCACAGTTCAAACCCAGAGATACTTATCTCCAATTAACCACCAGAAAACCGGAAGTAGCCCTGGCTCAAAAGTGGTAGAGCACTAACCTTGAGCAAAAGACCTCAGGGACAGCACCCAGGCCCCGAGTTCAAGCTGGATGACAGACCAGAAAAAAAAAGGGGGGGGGCAGGGGAGACCGAAGAGAGGAGAGACAGAATCAGGATTGGATTTTCTAAAGGGAGGCTCCCGCCTCACTGTCAGGAGGTAATGAGCAGTGTGGGCAAGGAGCTGAGTGGGAAACTGCAAAGCAGCATGAGAAAATATGCCCAAGGCTTAACTCACACACTCTGGAGGCTAAGAATTGATATAAATGTGTCATAGGGAAACGGTAAGTGCTTTTTTGTGGTCAATTATACCTCTCATCCCGATCTCAGCATGTATAAGAGAAACACAGTTACTAAGCTTTTCAATATATAATCTGAGCCAACACAGTATCTGATGGTATTCGGGTGCCAGTACCTCACTTCTGTACTCCTAGCTACTCAGGAGACTGAGACCTGAAAATCCCAGTTCAGGGTCAGCCTGGACAGAAAAACCTGAGACTATCTCTAATCAACCAGCAAGAAGTCAGAATGAAGGTGTAGCTGAATTGGCAGAACATGAGTCTTGAGAAAAAAGCAAGAGCAGGAGGCTATAAGTTTAAACTGTAGTACCTACCCAAAAGAAAAAAGATCTGGTGAGGACTTAGTTTATAGCCTGTTACTCCAGCACCCAGAATGTATCCACATTACTGGATAAATAAGTTCCCAAGGAACACAAGAAACAAGAATGGCTGAGCAGGCACTGGTGGCTCATGGCTCATGCCTATAATCCTAGCTACTCATGAGGCTGAGATCTGAGGATCCCAATTCAAAGCCAGCCCAGGTAGGAAACTGTGTAAGACTTATCTCCAATTAACCACCAGAAAGCCAAAGTGGCACCGTGGCTCAAAGTAGTAGAATACTAGCCTTGAGGAAAAAAGCTCAGGGACAGTGCCCAAGGCCCTGAATTCAAGCCCCAAGACAGAAAAAATAAAAAATAACATAAAAGGATGGCTGGACCAATGGATATGCCCTAGCACGCCCAGCAGCCAAAACACCAAATCTTCACATTTGGGCCTGTTGCTTCTCTGTAAAAGGGTTGTGAATTTGTCAATCTAACTTTCTCCCCAAAGGCATTGTTTACAAGAAAACACCACCAAGGAAAGACCTTCAAAAATGCATAAGGCTCACAGAAACTATCTCCACTACCAGACAGAAAACATTACTTACCTACCGCCAGAGAAAGAACCTTTTTGGATCTTTTGGTTAAGCAAGATGACAGTCTCAAGGTGAAGAAAAGTTACAAGATAGAGGCTCCCGATTTTAAAAGATGTCCTGAGACTAAAGTACCACTTCCAAGACCCAAGTGACACTTCTCCTTCACCAGCGTTCCCAAAAGTGGCAGCGACTAGTCGCCCTGTCCTAGAACTTCTTTCTTACATAATTGGCTAGGGAGCCGACAGCTTACTGGCCTAGATCGGGGTATTCAGCACTGAGGCACCTGAACAGCACCAGGCAAGACCCTCAGGCCGCGGGTCCCCGGCCTCGACGGGCCCCGACGCGGACTGGCCGGTCACTAGCGAGGGCTGGAACCTCAACTTTCCAACTGTTGAGCGGCCCGGAGCCCGGCGGCGGCTCCGACTCCGGGGGTGCCAGTGGGGCGAGGGGGCGGGGAGTTCCGACACTCACCGGAACGCGGTCGGGGTACTTCGCTCGGATCTTCGCGGATTCCACGCATCTGTGTTCTAAGAGAGAGACACGGGGGGCTGTGCGGCGTCCGCCCGCCGGCGGGCTCCGGGTCCCCGGGCGTCCTCCGCCCTCCTCCCCCTCCACGACCTGCGCACGCCCGCGCTCCCGTCCCGGTATCCCCGCGCAGCCGCGCTCCTCAGGCCCCGGCTCCCCGGAGGCGCCCGGATGGCAGCAGCGGGTCGGGGCGCCGCCGCCCAGCCGGGCGGCCCCGCGGCGACCCAGGCCCCGGCCCGGCACCCGCCCCGCCCGACTGGGCCCCGGGGCGGCCCGGGTGGGGGAGGGGGCCGGCCGAGCTCCGGCCCCGGGCCCGGCTGGCAGCCGCGCACCTACCCAGGGAGTGGTCCTCCTTGAACATCCACTTCATGGCGGCGGCGGGGAAGGGGCAGAGCCGGCTCTCGGAGCCGCGGAGTCCGGCGAACCGACCACAACAACAACGACGGCGGAGGCGGCGGCGACAGCGACTACACGGCAGGCGGGACTTCCGGCTGCTGAAGCTTAGCAACCGGCCGGGGGCGTGGCTTCCGGCGCCGTTTGCTGTGACGTAGAACAGAGGCGGGCCCTCACGCGAAGGGGCGGGGCTTGTGAGGGGGCCCCGGAGGGTCTCCGGGAAACCCAGGCGGTGCGGTCGGGGTGTACGCGGGGTGGGTGTCAGCCACCGAGGAAACGTTGCGGAGCCGCCGACGGGAGTGGGGTTTCGGGGTTGTGGGTGGAGGGTAGGGTGCGATTGCCAGCACACTGAGGCGCTTCGTGGGAAAGTGTGCAAAGGATGTTTGAGGGCTTGAGAAACCTCTGGCGGCTGGCTAGGTAAGGAGGGCGCTGGGGATGTCGGCGATCTGGGGGACCCGGTTTGGTGTGGTCACTGATGACGAGGGGGTCCGGTATTGAAGTCAGACACCGTACGTTCCCGTGGACCTGAAACAATTGATTCTAACAAACGCCATTTTCTTCCTTTATTTGTAAGCAAATGTTAAGATACACATTTAAGAAAAAGTACAACAAATCTGTGGCGTGCCCCACCTTAGAGCGGAGACCCCGCGTCCGGGGATCGGAAGAGGCGCGGTGCAGGTTAGCCGGGCGTCTCTGCAGGGCCGGCGTCCACGATCGCCAGTGGGCGTGACCCAGCAATCCCCTCGGGCTGCCGGCCTGACCTGAGTCACCCGCCGAGACACGTGCCCTGAGATTCTTCGGGCAGTGTTGGGCAAGTTCTTGGGAAGTCTGGCTGTGTCACCATCTGTCTCTGAGCCGGTGAGCACGTAACTAGAATATTCACTTAATTGGGCACATGATCACCTGGCACGTGCTTGTGTTGTGATGCACCCGTCGGAACGTAGTCATTCATTATCTCCTGTGGTTGTAATTCCTGAAGGATGCTGTGGAATCTAGCTTCGTTCTGAAAATGTTTTTGTTGTCTCCAGATTTGTGTTGAGTCGGTTGGGAGGTGTGGGTGAGAATGTTGGAAGGAGTGACATTAAGACGCATTGTATTCACACAGTGCGTTGTTGAATGACAACTCTTTTATACACTAAGGATAATAAAAATATTTTTAAAAGATTATATGTCTCGGCAACCAGGATAAGTTGTCTTTAATGAGATGAAAAAAATCCTTTGAGGGGGCTGGGAAGGTGGCTCAGTGGTAGAGCGCTTGCCTTGCATGCATGAGGCCCTGGGTTTGATTCCCCAGCACCACATAAGCAAAAAGAAAAAAAGCCGGAAATGGCGCTGTGGCTCAAGTGGTAGAACGCTAGCCTTGAGCTGAAGAGCTGAGGGACAGCGCCCAAGCCCAGAGTTCAAGCCCCCACGACCAGACCCCCCCCCAAAAAAAAATCCTTTGAAATTCAATTTAGAAATTTGTGGTGTTGCATGGCAATAACATTTCATAGTGAATTAAAAGTGGGACTGAAGGATAAGGGTGTAGCCCAATGGTAGGCTGTTTGCCTAGTATCTATGCAAGACCCTGGTTCAGACTCCAGCACAAGAAAGAAAGGAAGAGAAGGGGAAAGAAGAAGGGAGAGAGGGAGGAAGTTAGCAGAGAAGGGAGGGAGGAAATAAATTAGAGTCCCCTTTTACAGAACTGTGTTGTCCTAGTCCAAAAGAGCGCCTCACCTTACAACATAGGTGAGGCAGGTTAGTTATAAAGAAACCATCCCTGTCTCCCAGTCATGAATTAGGAGACACCCAGGGGTTCTTTTCTCTTCTCTCTGTATTCCCTTTTTTTTTTTTTTTGTCAGTCGTGGGGCTTGAACTCTGGGCCTGGGCGCTCAAGGCAAGCGCTCTATCACTTGAGCTACAGCGCCACTTCCGGTTTTCTGGTGATTTATTGGAGATAGGAGTCTCACGGTCTCTCCTGCCCGGGCTGGCTTTGAACCACGATCCTCAGATCTCAGCCTCCTGAGTAGCTAGGATTACAGGCGTGAGCCACCAGCGCCCAGCTGTACTCCCTTTTTAAGATTAAAAGGGGACCAATGTTCTTTAGGGAGAGAAATGTGACAGGAGAGGAGACAGGTGAGGATTTATTATATTCTTTATTATATATTCTTTTTAATGACTATAAGAAGGGTGTTGAAAATAAAGTAGTTAAGCTTCCCTTCATTCTAATGCTCTTAAATTACAAGATATGGGGGTTAGCATTCTCCTTTGAAATGGTAAAAACTCAACAAGATTCGAATATAAGTTTCTTCTAGCCCTCACTGGTGGTTCATGCCTATAATTCTAGCTTTCAGAAGGATGAACTGAGGACTGAGGTTAAAAGCTAGCCCAAGTAAAAGCCAGAAATGGAGCTATGGTTCAAGTGGTAGGGCGCTAACCTTGAGCAGATAAAAAGCTAAAGGATAGTGCCCAGGCCCTGAGTTTAAACCCCAAGACCAGCACAAAAAGAGGGAGAGGAATTATTACTACTTAGCACAAACCTCACACTATCTTTTTTTTGGGGGGGGGGTCTGGTCGTGGGGCCTGAACTCTGGGCCTGGGCACTGTCCCTCAGCTCTTCAGCTCAAGGCTAGTACTCTACCACTTGAGCCATAGCACCACACCACTTCCAGCTTTTTTTCTTTTTGCTTATGTGGTACTAAGGAATTGAACCCAGGGCCTCATGCATGCAAGGCAAACGCTCTACCACTGAGCCACCTTCCCAGCTCTCACACTATCTCTTGACACAAGAATGTGATGCTTGCTGGGCATTGGTGGCTCACGCCAATAATTCTAGCTACACAGGGAGCTGAGATCAGAGGATCACGGTTCAAAGCCAGACTGGGCAGGAAAGCCCTTGAGAATCTTATCTCTAATTAATCACTGAAAAAGCCAGAAGTGTCGCTGTTGCTCAAAGCGGTAGAGCACTAGCCTTGAGCAGAAGAGCTCAGAGACAGCATCCAGGATCGGAGTTCAAGCCCCACCCCTCTCCCCAAAAAATTTTTTAATTAAAAAAATATATATACAATGATCTTTTAGCGTCTTTTCAGTGAAGAAAGCTCTGGATAAAATAATAAATCCACACCTGCCTCCATGGGTCACACCTATAATCCCAGAAGGGGCAAAATTGCCATTTCCTCATCTTGCCTCAAAATCTTCTGCATTTGAACTATTGGTTTAGCAGGAAGAAGCACTTCTGTATAGGGATCAGTTAATGTCATCTCGGGAAAGGCACCTGGCTTTTCACCCAGACTGCAAATGTGTTGTGAGTGATTGGAGTTCTGTGGAACCACCCTGGGGGTTCATAGGTGACCTTAGGGAGAGTTTCCGTTTGTTTTTGTTTCTTTTAATTCAGGGCTAGAGCTCCAGCTTGGTTTTATTCACTCATGGCTGGTGCTGTACCACCTGAGCCACAACTCTACTTCTGACTCTTTTCTGGTGTTTGAGGATAAGAGTTTCATGAACTTTCCTGCCTGGGCTGGCTTCGAACCGTGATCCTCAGATCTCAGCCTCCTGAGTAGTTAGGAGTGCAGGCGTGAGCCATCGAGGCAGTGATAGAGGAAACTTTTGGACAAATCTTTTACACACTTAACCTGTGGACAGACTTCATTGAAAGGAAACATTCTCTTCTGCACACACAAAGTAACAGGGGAAACCTTTTTTCTGCAGAGGTCTATTTGCATATTACAACATCAATCTCGGGTCGTACAGAATTAATCAACACAAGCAGAAAGGGCCTGAGATGCTCAAGAAGCCTCCAAGTCTGACTTGGTGGGTGGGGGAGGCTTCTGAGGTCGGCTGGACAGAAGTCACCCCCCAGACCTGCGGGTAAAGTGAGATCGCCCTGACCCCGCCCTCTCCCTTTAGCCCCACCCCCTCCGGCGCCGTGCATCCTTCCTATTGGTTCCTTTTCCGCGCCGTCGGTTGCCGTGGAGACCAGAGCGATGGCAACCTGCAGAAGCCAAACTTGGTAATCCCGCCGCCCCAGGCTTCGCGCTGGGGGTCCGCAACGTGGTCCGCTACGTGTGGTGGCCCATGGCGCTCTACGAGATCTTCTCTCACCCGATCGAGCGCAGCTACCGCGCGGGGCTCTGCTCCAAGGCCGCGCTGTTCCTGCTGCTGGCCACCGCGCTCACCTACATCCCGCCGCTGTTGGTGGCCTTCCGGAGCCACGGTGAGCGCGCCCGGGGCCGGCCCACGCCGGCCGCCCGCGGCCCGCACGCCCCGGCCGGCCCCCCTGACCCCCTCCTTGTGTCACGCAGGGCTGTGGCTGAAGCGGAGCAGCTACGAGGAGCAGCCGGCCGTGCGCTTCCAGCACCAGGTGCTGCTCGTGGCCCTGCTGGGGCCCGAGCCCGGAGGCTTCCTGGCCTGGAGCACGTTCCCCGCCTTCAACCGGCTGCAGGGGGACCACCTTCGCATCCCGCTCGTGTCGGTGCGTGGCTCCCGCCTGGGCCCCCCGGAACCGGGCAGGGGTGGCATGGACGGGGGGCGGGCTGCCGGGGACCCCAGCCTAGATCTGCAGGGCTCGCCAGCCACCGAGGACGTGTGCGCCTGCGCTGGGCCTGCAGGTAAGTGGCCGCCCTGCAGACCTGCCGTTTCCTTCAGCTGCTCCCCAGAAGCCCACGCCGCCCCTGGAGTCAGCCCTGCTGGCCCCCCCGGGCGCCCTTCCCAGGTCAGAAGTGTGGGACAGCCTGGCTGGGCCCGGCCGTTCCCCGGGTGTGGCGGGGTGGAAGTCCCCTTAGAAGCGCTTTAGGCCCGGCGCGGCTTTGGGAAGCCCGGGGTCCGGGCCTCCGGACGCTGGGTAGGACCTGGGTAGGGCCTGTCTATGCAGATGACCCGCCGAAGCCAGGCCGCGGATTGGTTAAGGCTCTGCCTGTGCCCTGGCCAAGCCACGCCTTTCTGGGCGTGCAGCACTTGCCCTTAAACTCCTTTTCTGAAAACATTTTCCTTTACAAGTGTGACATGTCTGTTTTCTCCTTTTTGCAAAGTTGAATTTCTTTGAACACCTCAGAGAGGTTCGGCTTACAAGACAAACTTGTGTTGTGCGTGTGTGTGTGTGTTTGTAGGGAAATCACACTTTTTTTCCTCTAAAGAAGGTTTAGAATGTTTACAAGGCTTATTGGTTGTGCGAATAGCAAGAAAGATGATTCTGATTACTTTCTCTGGTTGCTTGAATTTTTTTCTTTTTTATTCTGATTGCAAAAGTGTATGTTTATTAATGTCAAACATAGAGTTACAGGCTACATAATGAAAAAAATTAAAGACTTGGTACAAGTAATCAATACTTGTTAGTCAACCTTATTGGTTTTTGTTTGTATGTTTTTTACATGCTACTTCCTTTCCCAAAATGCAAACAAACTTTGGGGATTAGGAGAGCAGCTCAAAAGAGTGCTTGCCTCTCATGTTCAAGGCTCTAGGTTTAATCTAAACATTAAAAAAAATTCCAAACAAAATTAACATGCTAGTTTTACTGAAAAATAGCAGTTTATGTCTTGAAGTTTTGGTAAAACTTTCTTTTTAACATCTTTATATTGCTCTATTTGTGTCTAAGAAATAATCATGAGAAAAGCTTAGAATAATCCCAGAAATAGAAGTAAAATTAGGTTTCCTTCAGTCTTTTTACTTGTGCATTCACCACTACTGGCTGGCTGTGTGGCTTGAGAACCATATACTGTCTGTTTCTGATGTGCAGTTCAGACAGACTTTCAATAGAAGCTAAGACTGATTCCATTTTTTGTCCTCTTATTTATACTTATTTTATATTTTATGCTGGATTTATTCCCATTTTTCATAGCTGTGTGTGTGTGTGTGTGTGTGTGTGTGTGTGTGTGTGTGTGTGTGTGTGTGTGTGTGAATCTTAGGGCTTGAACTCAAGGCCTGTGCCTGAGCTTTTTTGCTCAAGACTGGCACTCTACCACATGAACCACAGCTGGCTTTGAATGGTGATCCTCAGATCTCAGCCTCCTGAGTTGCTAGGATTACAAATGTGAGCCGCCAGCACTTGGCCTGCCCTTGGATTTTGTTTATACACTTTGTTCTGTGATAGCTTTTTCTACTGTTTCTACTGTGCCATCTCTTCTGGACTAGGAACGATTTGTTCGTGCTCAGTGAGGATCATTAGAGTGGCAGGCAGGGGGAGCTCAAGTGTGAACTAAAACCTAGGTAAGTTCTTCTGGTACAAGGTTTGTCTTGGGTGCTTTGTTTGACCAGAGATACAACATTAACCCTGCCAGTTCAGCATTACTTTCTGCATGTATAATTAAGTAGCTTATATTTCCATCACCAGTGTACGAGGGTCCTTTCTCTCCCAATTTCACCAGCGTTTGTTGTTGTTTGTGTTCTTGATGATGGGTCATGTGTACGTGTGTATGTGTGTGCTGGTCCTAGGTCTTGAACTCAGGTCCTGGATGCTGTCACTCAAGGCTAGCACTCTACCACTTGAGTTACAGCTCTCCTTCTGGGTGTTTTTGGCAGTTAATTGGAGATAAAGAGTCTCACAGAAATTCCTGCCCAGGCTGACTTTGAACTGCGATCCTCAGATCTGTCTCCTACATCGCTAGGATTACAGGGATGAGCTACCAGTGCCTGGCTGTTTTTGTTGTTTGGTTTTTGTAGACAGGGGATCTTGCTAAGTTGTCCAGGCTGGCTTCAAAATCAAGATCCTCCTGCCTCAACCTGTGGAGTGTCTAGAACACTGATGTGCATGGCCACGCCAGGCAAGATTTTTACATGTTAATGATAAATACTTTTAAAGGAAAAAAAATAGTGACTGGCAGTATGAAGCAAAGTCAAATTAAAAAAAAATAAAAATTTAAAGTCAGGTAAGCATATAAAATGATGCAGTCACTTTAGAAAACAGTATAACAGCTTGATGGTGGCTAAAAACTTAAACAGAGCCAGGTGTGGGGATACACACCTGTAATTCTAGTATTGAGGCGGCCAAGCCAGGAGAATGAGGCGTGTGAGGCCTGCCTACGCTACATAGATTCTGCCTCTACAAGGAAAATAATTTTTTTTAATGTTATTCATTTACCCTTAATCCTATTGCAGCAAAAAACTTGTCAACGTATTTATTCCTACTGGCACTGGGGCTTGAACTCAGAGCTTGGCTGTTGTCCCTTATTTTTTTCACTCAATGCTAGTGCTTTTACCACTTGAGCCACAGCCGCACTTCCAGCTTTTTGCTGGTTAATCACAGGTAAGAGTCTTACAGACTCCCTTTCCAAGGCTGGCTTTGAACTTCGATACTCTGCGTAGTTAGTATTACAGGCGTGAGCCACAGATGCCTGGCTATTTTCTAACTCTGAACATAAACCCACACTCCTTTACCACATTTGAGAATCTGCTCAGAAAGCCCAGAAACTGGGTTTTAGGTGAAGGTTTTACCATAGTATCAGGAAGTGGTTTTGCAGTTGGCAATTTTGGAAAAATATCTGTCTTGCTTCTGTTTTACTTACCTTGCACAGTGTTGTTCCTAAAGTGCCTGTATTTTTTCTTTTTTTTCTTTTTCTTATTGGTTCTGGTCGTGGGGCCTGAACTCTGGGTCTGGGTGCTGTCCCTGAACTCTGGGCCTGGGTGCTGTCCCTCAGCTCTTCAGCTCAAGGCTAGAACTCTACCACTTGAGCCACAGCGCCACTTCCAGCTTTTTTTTTTTTTTTTTTTTTTTTTTTTTTTGCTTATTTGGTGCTGAGGAATCAAACCCAGGGCCTCATGCATGCAAGGCAAGAGCTCTACCACTGAGCCACCTTCCCAGCTCCTGTATTTTTTCTTATTTCGTGTGTGTGTGTGTGTGTGTGTGTGTGTTTGTGTGTGTGTGTGTGTTACTAGGTTATGAATTCAAGGACTTGCATTTGCTAGGCAGGCTCTCTACCACTTGAGTCATGTCCAACCATAAAAATCCATGTTTGCCGTGCACTCGTGGCTCACGCCTGTCATCCTAGCTACTCAGGCTGACATCTGAGGATCATGGTTCAAAACCAGTCCAGGCAGGAAAAATCTGAAACTCCTATCTCCAACAAACCACTCAGAAAACTGAAGTGGCTCTGTGCTGAAGTGGTAGAGTGCTAGTCTTGAGCTGAAGAGCTGAGGGACAGCGCCCAGGCCCAGAGTTCAAGCCCCACAACCAACAACAAAAGCAAAAAATTCCTATGTTTTCAATGCATTAAAGTATGTTGAGAAGAAAAATCAGAGCAGCCTTTTCTGGGTGCTGGTGGCTTGTGCTTATAATCTTAGCTACTCGGGAGGCTGAGATCTGAGGATCCAGGTTTGAAGCCAGCCAGGGCAGGAAAGTTTGTGAAACTCATATGCAGTTAAGCAGCAAAAAGCTTGAAGTGGATGTGTGTCTCAAGTACTAGAATGTCAGCCTTGAGCCAGAAAAGCTCAGGGACAATGGCCCAGGCCCTGAGTTCAAACCCTAATACCTGTACACACACACACACACACACACACACACACACACACACACACACACACACACACACACACACACACACACACACACACACACACACACACACACACACACACACACACACACACACACACACACACACACACACACACTTGTTCCAATTGTTCCAAACTACACTATATCTCATAAGAATAAGATTACAGTATGATTCATGGCCAGGCACCAGTTAGATTTTAGGTACTGGCACAGTACCTAAACATGTTAACACATGTTATGCTTATTTTAAACTGACTGGAAGTAAAGAATTGATTTCATCAGAGGCCCACGTGGCGGCACCAATGGAAGATGCATCATTCCACCCTCACTCAAGCCCAAGGCTCGCTCTGATCCCTCCCCTCCCTCTCCATGGCCTTCACCGCTCTGCCTGGCTGCCCTGGCCGCTGGGCACTGAGAACACAGCACCTTGGTTAGCCTGGGTCACTCTTTCCTCAGACATTCCTGTGTCTCCTCCCGTCTTCATTCAGGTCATCAATGCGTTAGATCATCCTGAAAACTTCCTGTAGACTTTTCTGTTTCCTTCCACCCTCATCATGCTCTAATTTTAGTCTGCTCCATTTTTCTTTGTGACACTTGGGCCTGCGTGATATTATTAAGTCTGTATTTGTTTGTGATTTATTTTCTACCCTTCTTAATGGAATTTTTTTAGTTCTGTTAGCACGGGGACTTTGTTTTGCTTACAAAACATTGTGTTTGGGGCTGGGAAGGTGGCTCAGTGGTAGAATGCTTGCCTCGCATGCATGAGGCTCTGGGTTCAATTCCTGAGCACCACATAAGTAGAAAAAACTGGAAGTGGTGCTGTGGCTCAAGTGGTAGAGCATTAGCCTTGAGCTGAAGAGCTGAGGGACAGTGCCCAGGCCCAGAATTCAGGCCCCACGACCAGAAAAAAAAAAAAAATTGTGTTTTCAACATGTCAAACAGCTGCCTGGTATGGTAGCACCTCTAAAAGCCCTTGTAAGATTTATGGGTGAATGGGATATATAGACAGCAACTGTGGCTCTGAGCCTTGGTTCTGGCCTATGTATATTTGAAAATGTGCAGTGATCCAGACTTACTCTCTGGAGTGTGTGTGTGTATGTATGTGTGTGTGTGTGCACGCGTGCGCACGTGTGCATGTGTGCGTGTATGCACATGCAATTGTTCATGCTTGCTGGTCATGGAATTTGAACTCAGGGCTATGACACTGTCCCTGGGTTTTTGTGCTCAAGGCTAGAGCTCTACCACTTGAGCCACATGCTCCACTCCCGGTTTTTCCATGGTTAATTGGAGATAAGAGTCTCACAGACTTTCCTGCCCAGGCTGGCTTGGAGTGAGAATCCTCAGGTCTCAGCCTCCTGAATAAGTAAGATCACAGGTGTGAGTCACTAGTGCCCAGCTTCTGGGTTCAGTTTCTAACCATGCCCCAAAAAAGGGGGGGAGGGGCATGCAGGGACCAGGTACTGATGGCTCATACCTGTAACCCTAGCTACTCAGGAGGCTGAGATCTGAGGATTGCAGTTTGAAGCCAGACTAGGCAGAAAAGTCCATAAGACTCATCTCCAATTAACCACTCAGAAAAAGCCAGCAGTGGTGCTATGGCTCAAGTGGTAGAGCACCAGGAGCACCAAGTGGAACACAAAGAGGCTCAGGGACAGCACCCTCACCCGGAGTTCCAGCCCCAGGTCCGCAAAAAGGTGGTGGGGAAGAGAGGGACAGAAACCTCTTTCTTTGGGTTTTGTAGACTAGAGAAGAAGACAGGAACCTGGATGGGAAGATGGACGTGTTACATTTTAGACTGGAGCTTCCGCTGCAAGCCACAGAGAACGTTCTTGGTGTCCAGCTTATCTTGACCTTCTCCTACCAACTGCATGTGAGTCCGCCCTTAGCGCCGGTCCCCTCCCCTTTCGGCTTTAGGAACACAGCTCTCCTACTAATTCCTAGGAAGAACCATATTGTAACTCTGCTCTTTCCTAGGTGGGGAGGAAAGAATGTAACTAGGCAAACTGAATGTTTTCCACTGGGGTCGTATTTACTTCTATTTATATTTGTTATTGTATTTATTAGTTATTAATTGTAGTGATTTGTTTTTAATTAGTGAGGTTGGTTTTGTCTCTCTCCTCCTAATGGTTTCAGAGGATGTCCACGTTCGTGATGCAGAGCATGGCGTTTCTCCAGTCCTCCTCTGCCATTCCTGGGTCCCAGTTACACGTGAACGGGGACCTCAGGTTACAGCAGAAGCAGCCTCTGAGTTACAGCGGCCTAGATGTCCGGTACAATGTAAGGATGCTTCTGACTGCCCGTCTCTTTTTCTGTGGGTTTTTAAAAATCACATTCTTTGAAGAGGGAGAAATTAAAGTTAGAAATAGCATTTTCTCTGTGGAAGGAACTTCTTGTCATAAATTCTTTCAAGATATGGAGGTGGTATACCTTTACTTATACCTAGAAAGAGAGACAGGAGAAAAGTCTTTGTCTCTGTGTGTTTTGTTCATTGCTTCAGTGGTTTTAGCCCATCGTGGCAAGGAGTGCAGGAAGGGGCAGTCACTTCCTGTTGGACTGGAAGCAGAGTAGATCACTAACAGGATGGGGCGAGGACAAGATAAAGTCCACAGGGCTTACCCCAGTGACCTGTCTTCTCCAACCAAGGCCTACCTTCCAATAGTCTTTTCAATTTTTTTTTTATTTTGTGCTAGTCCTAGGGCTTGATCTTAGGGTCTGGGGACTGTACCTGAGCTTTTTCACTCAAGGCTGGCACTCTGCCATTTGAGCCACAGCTCTACTTCTGACTTTTTGGTGATTAATTGGAGGTAAGGGTCTGTGGAATTTTCTACCAGGCTGGCCAGGAACGTCAATCCTCAGATCTCAGCCTCCTCAGTGGCTATGATTACAGACATGAGTTACTCAGTGCCCAGCTCTTTTCAGTTTTTAATTCATCAATGGATTAAACCATTCATTAGGTCAGCTCTAATCCTATTTGGTAATGCCCTCACAGGCGGGCCCAGAAGTGTGCTTTACTAATCTACATGTGGATCAATTCAATCAAAATTAACTATCACATATCCCAAATGATCATGTAAAATGTTCATATAAACACTAAAAGAAAAAATTAGCCAGCACTTATTGAACGAGTAGCATATGCCATCCCTGAGATAAGGGGTTTACAACTGGGTGTGGAGGTGCACAACTCTAGTCCTAGCACTTGGGAGACTAAGATGGGAGGATCACTAAGATGGGAGGATCACTTGCCTGCACTACAGCCTCTTTTGAGTTTATCTTTTTTGGGGGGGCAGGGGGAGTGCGGGTGTTACTGTGTTTATACTATAGCTTTAAAAGCTGTGAGAGGTGGACAATGACCCTTTGTTTCCATCCCCACATAAGGAAAGACAGAGTAAAAGGATTAAAATGGTTACACTGGAGTTTATTCATCCTTTATTTTTTTTCCTATTTTGGGGGTTCATCGTGGGGCCTGGGCGCTGTCCCTCAGCTCTTCAGCTCAAGGCAAGCACTCTTCCACTGAGCCACCTTCCCAGCCCCAAGTTAATTCATCCTTGAAGAAAAGATTATTGATGGTGGAACAGGTCACCGAGAATAAGCGGATGTTCTCTGGGACCAGCTCAGGTGGGCAGGGCTGGGAGGGACACTGACACCTCGTCCTCCTGCCCCCCTCACAGGTGTCTGTGATCAATGGGACCAGCCCTTTCGCCCAGGACTATGACCTTACCCACATTGTGGCTGCTTATCAGGAAAGGAATGGTGAGTCACGGGCAGGCCATGGGACCCATGGTGAAGGGAATTGCAGGTGTGGGGCAGTGGAAGCAGATAGAAATAGAACCTTTGGGAGCTGGGAAGGTGGCTCAGTGGTAGAGCACTTGCCTTGCATGCTCGAGGCCCTGGGTTCGATTCCTCAGCACCACATAAGAAAAAAGCTGGAAGTGGCGCTGTGGCTCAAGTGGTAGAGCACTAGCCTTGAGCTGCAGAGCTGAGGGACAGCGCCCAGGCCCAGAGTTCAGGCCCCACGACCGGACCCCCCCCCCCAAAAAAAAAAGAAAAAGAAATAAAACCTTTGTCATAATTAAAAAAAAAAAAAACTCAGCCATTGGAGAGTCAGTGGCAGGAAGAGCACAGGCTCCCCGGAGTTTGTGGGGTTTGTGGATTTGGTCGCTGACTTCACACCCCCCCCCCATGCCCGTCCACCACCCTGCTGGCATCCATTGTTCCCACCGCCCATAACCTGTCCCACCACTGGCTTGGTAGCTTCCTTTTCTTTTCTTTTCTTTTTTTTTTCTTAATGTGTCTGTAAGCCTGATATATTCCCTATATCACACCTGTAGAAGAAGCCCAAGAAAATTTGCTATTCCCACTTTTCAAATAGAAATAGAGCTAGACATGGTTATTTAAGCCTATAATCCTAGCAACCTGAGAGATCAAGAGGACTGTAATTTGAGGTCAGATAGGACCAAAGGTGGTGGTGGGTGAGGGGGAGTTCTCAAGTGTCCAGCACCTCTGGGTATGGTGGAATACCACGGCTGTTCTCAGACATGAGGAAAGCACAGTGGCTGAGAATAATGACACATAGCTGTCATCCCAGTGATGTAGGGAAGCACAAATAGGAGGATCGAAGTCCAGGCCACCCAAGACCATAAAGCAAGACTCTGTCTCAGTTAACCAAAGTGTGGCTCTAGTGTAGAGCAAGAGCAAAGCCCTGATTCAATCCTCAGTACTTCCCTCCGAAAAGAGAAGAAACATTTGGGTACAAGGCACCCTATCTATGTAGGAGGCGATTGATCCAGTAGGACAGAAGCACCCACAGTTCTGGCTGCAGGCAGAGTTTTGTCCTCACAGGTGAAGTGCACAGGCCTCACCAGTGCTGGACTCCACACACTGGGCCTGGTGAGTGACCTGAGATTTTCCCCAAAGGCATCAAAATGGGTATGTGGAAACCTGACCTCCTGGGTATTACAAACAGACATTTCACAAACAGGAAACCTATAATGCCCATAGGTCTAACTAATTTTAAGCAATACAGTACCAGTATATTCCAGGAATAGAAGTTTTTAAACAAAATGAAAAGTCATGAGTCTATATTCTCTCCTTTCCTCCTTTTTTCTTTTTCTTTTTTTCTGGCAGCAGCGGGAACCTGATCCACATCCTCGACAAATGCTCTGGCACAAAGCTCCACCTCAGCTCCACCTCACCCTTTTTTTTTTTTTTTTCACTTCCTTTAGTGCCAGTACCAGGCTTGAACTCAGGACCTGGACACTGTCCCTGAACTTTTTCACTTAACACTAGTGCTCTACCATTTCAGCCACAGCTCTATTTCTGACTTTTTTTTGGCGCTTAATTGGAGACAAAGAGTCTCACAGACTTTCCTACCCGGGTTGGATCCTCAGATCTCAGTCTCCTGAGTAACGAGGATTACAGATGTGAACCCCTGGACCCTGGCTTCCTTCCTTCATTCCTTATCCATATACTGAATCTCTATACAGCTATTGTAGTGTTAGAAATGCTTTGGGATCCAAGTTGTTCTTATTTATTCAACTCTGTGATATGTTTCCGCCTGACTGCTGCAAAGTTCTAATCCATATTATTTTCACTGGCACCTTAGTATGCATCCAGCAGTTCAGTAGTTGTAGAACACAGACCATTTGCAAGTCTTTGACATAGTGTAACAAATATTTTAAATAATGTGTAAGAAACTCTCTTTCCTTTTAATGATTTTCATTCTAAAGTGCAGAAGATCCCTTTAAGAATCAAAGGATATCTTTAGTCCCTAATATTAATGGTCTGGATCGATCGTTAATGCTTGTATTGCAGTTACCACTGTCCTGAATGACCCCAACCCCCTCTGGCTGGTGGGCAGAGCCGGCGAAGCTCCCTTCGTGATCAACGCTGTCATTCGCTACCCCGTGGAAGTCATTTCATATCCTTTCTGTTAGATAGCCAGTGATGGCTCAGTTTCCACAAAAAGAAGAAGGGAATCCTCAGCTATCCCAAGTAGGAACAGATGTGGGATGCCAGCCTGAGACTGAAAATTGTTCCAGTCCTGGTGTCTGTCTGCTGTTCAGAAAAAAAAAAGTTCATTTCCTGTTCACATTTCTTTCTGGGAAATTCTAGGTTAGAACCATCCATATTTATGCCTTAATAATCTTTGGTTATCCCTCTGATCTTAAGGATATTAGAAAAATTCTTGCCATTTCCCATCTGACCTGAGCCTTAGCATAACTTGCTTCCATGTCGGCTGTGCCCCTTAACTGCCTGTACTTACCAGCCAGGCTTCTGGGAGATGATCAAGTTTGCCTGGGTCCAGTATGTCAGCATCCTGCTAATCTTCCTCTGGGTGTTCGAAAGAATAAAAGTTTTTGTGTTTCAGAATCAAGTGGTCACCACAATTCCTGTGACATCAGTGTCCCAGGGAGAGGTGTACAAGCAGCACTTGTCCTAAGCAGACGGTCTCTAAACAACTCCTTGGGATTGTGCTACCTCATTGTCTTCTGCCAGCTGCCATCCTATGACACTTCTGAAAAGAGCCTACTGGACACCGTGAGCTTGTGTTTTCCCCTTCAGAGACAAATTCTAAGCACTGAAGAGACCATCAATTTGCGGGAAGGCCTGTGGGTTCCTTTGTGTATGTGCTGGTACTAGGGCTTGAACTTTAGACCTGGGCACTGTCTGTGACATTTTTTGCTCAAGGCTAACACTCTACCACATGAGCCACAGTTCTACTTCCTGCTTTTGTTTTGGTGGTTAATTGGAGATATGAGTTTCATGGGCTTTCCTGCTGGGGTTGACTTCAAACCACAATCTTTAGGTCTCAACCTTCTGAGTAGCTAGGATTATAGGCATGAGCCACTGGCACCTAGCTTCTAGTTCTCGTTTGTTTTTGTTCCTGCCTTATCCTCGAATTTCAGGAGAAAATTAGGTCAAGTTCGGACATCTTAGAATGAGTCCCATCTCTGGTCAAGCAAAGACTTTTCCTTTCTTTGAACTGAGCAGCACTGTTCAACTCTCCCCCCATTGTAGGCCACTCTACTGCTTTTCAGAGTTCGGGGATAAATATGCAAATCCCCAGTATGCCCCTCCCTGGGTGTCCACAATTCCCATTCAGAACTTTGATTTCCAGGATGGAGGCTTTTAATTGGAGAATTGGAAGGGGGCGTGACACTGGAGGGGGCTGGTCCCAAAAGCTTGTGTGGGGTGGGCAGGCAACCCTTAAGGAAAAGAGCACTGTATACCTGCCCTCCCATCTAACAGATATGTGCTGTCATCTGCTCAGCTGAACAGCCTTCTGTCCCTGCCCTACTCTGTCTGGCTCTTTGCCCTGCCTCTTGCCCTGTGTCTGTGCCCCTGGAACAGGAGAGTGGAGTCAGCAGGGCCGGTTCATTCCGTCTCCCCCACAGCAGTGGGGGACATAAGGCCTCTAACAACAGGTTCTTTCTCTCTGGCCCTCACCCAACAGTCTGGACCCTTGCCACTCCTCCTCCTTGACCGCCTTCCCCCTCCTGAAAGGATATGGGTGACAGAGGCCTTGTTGTTGGTATTGGCTCCCACTCCCTGACAACCACAGAGTTTATCTGGAGGGCTAGCCGGAAGCCCAGCTACTTGCATTTCCCTTGACTGAAGAACAGGGTGCCCAGCAGAGAGGCAGCTTTAAGGAGGACAAGAACCACAAGGAGGGAACGAAGAGGGTTGCTAGCCAGAGCACCCAGCCTGGCCATTAGAATGACAGGCGGTGAACCCAGATCTCCTCCTAACTAAGCAAGTGTCTGCAGACCAGATGGCTAGAATGGGCCTCTGTTCTCACAGACACCAGCCCTGCAACGCTGTCTCGCTCTGAGTAAGCAGGCTGTCTCCTTGAAGGACAGATGTTTGGCCTCGTGATTCCTTCCCCTACCCCCATGTCCTTAGTACGAAAGGACATACCTAGCCTCTGGGACCTATACGTCATACCCATCCACAAATACAGCCTTTCAGTGTGTGCCTCAGTTTACCCAGGTAATTCTTATTTCCAAAGCACCTTTCTTTCCTACTGAACAAAATAAAAATTTTGGAAGCAAAACTACTTGGAAGTACTCAAGCAGCAACAATAGTTCCTTTATCTTTTCTTTTAAGATTTAGAGCTGTCTGCCTTGAGTAGAAAAGCTAAGGGGCAGTGGCAGGGACCTGAGTTCAAGTCCCAGTTACCAACACACACACACAGACACACACAGATACAGATTTAGGCCTGTCTATATGCCTCATTTGTTTTTTATTCCCTGAGACTTAGATGAAAAAATAATCTGTGGTGTGTTTTATAACTTTGTAATTAAAATGTCCAAAATGGAAGTGTGCCTGCGGCTTTTTAGAGGGAGAGGGCTGGGAAGGGAGAGAGTGGAGAGGCCAAAGGTTGCACGTGTTTATCCAAGTTCCTCACCAGCAGCCTGGCTCTGCCAAAGCTCTGGCCCAAAACCTTGGAGCTTTTGTTAGCTCTTTGGCAAACGTCCCCTAGTCCAACCCCAAGTAAATGGGAGTTTTCAGTGCAATCCACATGGCAAGCGGAAGACACAGGCTGGAAAATTACAACTATGTCTGGTGAATACCAAGTTATTTTCAGATCAAATGTTGGTAGCTTCTAAACCCGACTCACATAGCAGAGTGAGGAAAATGCAAGAGATTGAAAATGAGAAATACACAGGAGTCCAGTGACTGGGCTGTAACCCAGAACTAGTGAGAGTTGGAAGTCATTTCGCGGTATTGGAGGGAGGGCAGGGAGGACTGCTAATATCATCAGACGACCAGACTGTTGGAATCAAGTGAGGCCCCATTTAGTTTCCATTGCATAAGGTGAATAAAATTTCTGCTGGCCATCAATGGCTCACACCTGTAATCCTAGCTACTCGAGAGATAGATCTGAGGATTGTGGCTCAAAGCCAGAGCAGGGAAGGAAAATCTGTGAGACTCTTATCCCTAATTAACCACCAAAAAGCCAGATGTGGAACTGAGCCTCAACTGGTAGAGTGCTAGTCAAGTGACAAAGTCAAGGAAAATGCCCATGTCCTAAGTTCAAGCCCCAGTCCGACACACACAAAATTTTATTTTTTCCATTCTTTTCTCTCTCTCCAGTCCTCTTCACATTTGCACATTGTGAAAGAGTTTTTGTATCTTTCTGATACAAAAGTAAAAGGTAAGTTATAACTGCCTCCTGGGGAAAAACATATGAATTGCACAAATGAAAGAAAGTAACAGTTGTGATAGGCGCTGGTGACTCACACTTAGAATCCTAGCTACTCAGGAGGCGGAGATCTGAGAATCATGGTCCATAGCCAGCCCAGCCAGGGAAGTCCGTGAGACTTTTTCTTTTTTCTTTTTTTTTTTTTTTTTGTCATGGGGCTTGAACTCAGAGACTAGAAGCTGTCTCTTGAATTCTTTTTTTTTTTGGGGGGGGGGTTCGGTCATGGGGCCTGAACTCTGGGCCTGGGCGCTGTCCCTCAACTCTTCAGCTCAAGGCTAGCGCTCTACCACTTGAGCCACAGCGCCACTTCCAGCTTTTTTTCTTCTTGCTTATGTGGTGCTGAGGAATCGAACCCAGGGCCTCATGCATGCATGGCAAGCGCTCTACCACTGAGCCACCTTTCCAGCCCCTCTTGAATTCTTTTTTTGCTCAAGGCTAGAGCTCTACTACTTGAGCCACAGCTCAAGTGGTTAATTGGATTTAAGAGTCTCACAGAGGCTTTTCTACCTGGCTGACTTTGAACCACAATCCTCAGATCTCAGCCTCCTAAGTAGTTAGGATTACAAGCATGAGCCACCAGTGCCTGGTCTGTGAGACTCTTATCTCCAGTAAACCACCAGAAAAATAGAAGTTTCACTGTGGCTCAAAGTGGTAAAGTGCTTAGCCTTGAGCAAAAGAGCTCAGGGACAGCACCCAAGCCATGAGTTCAAGCCCCACAACCAAAAAACAAACAAAACTAGTTGTCTAAATCCATTATATGGATATTCTAGAGCTTATCCTTGTAATCTTTTGTGCATTTCCTTTTTAGCTGTGAACTTTGAGTATAAAGCCTTATTGCTGGTTTATTTCTTTAAGATATCCTAGAAAGGAATTACTAATTCAAAAAGCATATGGCCATGAGATTGTTCTTGTTTTGGTGCCAATGCTGGGGCTTGAACTCAAGGGCTTGGGACACTGTCCCATAGCTTTTGTGCTCAAGGTCTGATGCTGTACCACTTAAGCCATAGCTCATGGGCTTTCCTGTCTGTCTGGCTTCAAACTGATTTTCAGATCTCAGCCTCCTGAGTAGCTAGGATTAAGGCCTGAGCCACTGGCACTTGTGTGGCCCGCATTTAAGGATCTTAACTCATCCTGCCTAACCTGATCCAGGAAAGGCTGCATTAATTTGCCCTCGCAGTGGCAGGGACTCCGGTTTACTCAGTTTCACGATGCTCCAGTCTCTATAGGTGCCTGGGTTCTGCCCTGTTATTTACCAGGAGGAAATTCTGTTATGTTTGCGACGAATCCTGTATTTATTGGGACCTGTAATCTTGGTCGAGGCTAACACTGGGAGTGGACAGGAAAAAGGGGGACAGCTGCAGGCAGGGCTCCTAAAAGCTACCTGGTCTCTGGGTCCCTCCCCATCCCACCACCACCGGGCCTTGGTCCTTCTGGCACTGAGGTACCTGGCTCTTGGCTTAGGGCTGAGGACTTGGGAGCCGTTTGGGATCCCATTCATTCCGTTATGAAGATGCCAGTGAGGGCCGAGATGGGGTGGGTGTGGGCAAGATGACTGCATTTCCTTCACAAGGGCCTTTTGTCCTCCCAGGAGCTCCCCCCCCTCCCCCTCTCTCTCCCTCTCTCCTTTTCTCCCTCCCTCTCTCCCTCTCTCCCTTTCTCTCTCTTCCTCTCTCTCTCTCTCCCTCCCCCCCCCTCTCTCGGGGGTGGGGGGAGGAGAGCTTTGTCGTCTGGTGAGTTACTGGGGATGAGAGGTGACTGCGTCAGGATGCGCCGCCGCATCCCGGAGCCCACCGAGTGTCCTGGTCTCCCGACCGCTCGGTGCCCGCCCTCGGCCGCTGCCCCTCCTCCGGGGCGTGGCCCGTGGCTGGAGCTGGGGCGGGCTGCGGGAGCTCGAGGCCAATGGGCTCCTTCCTCCCTGCCTTCCTCCCGGGTTCCCCGGGGCGGCCCGGGACTCGAGCCCGGGTCCAGCGCCTCCTCGTACAGTGCGCCTGGCAGACGTGCGCGCGGCGGCAGCGGGCGCACAGGTATGGCGGGGTGGGGGGTGGGGGTACAGGTACGGGGGAGGGCGGAGCTCGGTAGGGCGGAGACGCACAGGTACAAAGGTGAGCACTGGTATAGGTGCGCGCTCGCTGGGACAGGGCGCACAGGTATGGGATGCGCTCGCTGGGACGGGGTGCACGGGTATGGGATGCGCTCGCTGGGACGCGGCGCACGGGTATGGGGGTGCGCTCGCTGGGACGCGGCGCACGGGTATGGGGGTGCGCTCGCTGGGAAGGGGCGCACAGGTACGGGGGTGCGCTCGCTGGGACGGGGCGCACAGATACAGGGATGCGCTCGCTGGGACGGGGCGCACGGGTACGGGGGTGCGCTCGCTGGGACGGGGCGCACGGGTACGGGGGTGCGCACATATATGGGGTGTGCTCGCTGGGACCCGGGCGCACAGGCATGGGGGGGTGCGCTCGCTGGGACCCGGGCGCACAGGTATGGCGGAGTGGGGGGTAGGGCACAGGTACGGGGGCGGGCGGAGCTCGGTGGGGCGGAGACGCACAGGTACTAGGGTGCGCACGGGTATAGGTGTGCCCTCGCTGGGACGGGGCGCACAGGCATGGGGGTGCGCTCATTGGGATGGGGGCGCACAGGCATGGGGGTGCGCTCGATGGGACGGGGCGCACAGGTATAGGGTGCCCTCGCTGGGACGGGGCGCACAGGCATGGGGGTGCGCTCGATGGGACGGGGGCGCGCGGCGGCGGGGGCTGTCTACAGGTGATCAGGACGCCTGCACCCCACCATCTCGTCTCCACTGCGCCCCTTTCCCCTGGGACGCCTGCTCGCGTCCACATCCCCTCTGCCTGTGTCGCACGCTGCTGTGTCTTGGTTATCCCGATGCCCAGCGTCCGGTGCTGGGAGTCACCGTCTTCGTAGTCGTGGGACCCTGAGAATCAGGTCAGCCCCCCCCCGGCTCCCCAGTGAGGGGGAAGAGCCGCTGCGGGTGGGTCTGGGAAGGAGCCCTCAGGAGATGCGCAGGGGGACCGCGACACAGACGCGGAGCCTGGAGTGACTTGGTGCATCTGCTGTCCAGCGGGACAGCTCCGCGTGGGACCGGCCCGGGCGGGGCGGGCGGGGCGGGGCCGGCGGAGGGCGGGGCTGTGAATCCCCGAGCCTGGAGGGGCCGCTTGAACCGCACTCAGGGCCTCTGCGGACACCGGAGTTTGGAAGGACAGTTTCTAAAGTTCCCAGAGAGCTAGCTGTCCCCCACCGAGAAGGGAGGATCGGGGATGCAGAGCCCGACTCGGACGGATCTGAGTCCCGCGGCCCCCGCCTTCTGACTGCTCGTCGTGGACACTCTGTAGGGGACCTGCAAAGGCCAAGTCTCCGTCCTCCTCCCTCAGACCGGTACCCGTGGTCAAGATGCCCCTTCGAGAAAAACATCTCTCCTCTCCTCTTTCTTTCCTCCTCCTGTGTGTGTGTGTATCTGTGGGTGTCTGTGGGTGTCTATCTGTGTGTGTGTCTCGGTTCTTGAACTCAGGGCCTGGGCTGTCCCTCAACATTTTTATTCGAGGCTGGCACTCTATCACTTGACCTACAGCTCATCATGGTTCAAAGCCAGCCCAGCCAGAAAAGTCTGGGAGACTCCTCTCCAATTAATCACCAAAGACTAGAGGTGGAGTTGTGGTTCCTGTGGTGGAGCACCAGCCTTGAGTGAAAAAGCTAAGGGGCAGCACTCATGCCCTGAGTTCAAGCCCTAGCACTGGCACAAAAGGAAAGAAGGAAGGAAGGAAGGAAGGAAGGGAAGGAGGGAGGGGGGGAGAAGGGAGGAAGGAGAAACTAGACTTTGTTTTTACCAAGGCACAAACTGTCATCTTCCCCTCCACTGGAGATGCTGGCTGTAAGTCACTTACCTGATCTACCTGGTCTGATAGCATGACCCCTCTATTCCTTCCTGAAGGAGGAAGGAATGTTCTACAAAAAAGCCAAAAAGAATCTCCACAGACAGGCCTAGCTGGGTTTTCCCACCATTGTCTGTTAGCAACACACATAGAGAGAAGTCTTCATGAAAACCCAGAAGCACAGGACACGGAGAGCTGAGCACAAGAAGGTTCCTGGAGAGAATATCAAGTTCTGTGCCTCTTTGCCTATACTTCGCCCACCATGTTTGTGACTTTCTCTGTATCCTTCATAATATCCTTTGTAATAAGCCAGCAAGCAAAATGTTTGCCTGAGTTCTGTGATCTAGTCAAGAACGTTAATCAAGTCCTGGAAAGGGTCAGTAACTGGAGGATCCATAAAACAACTGGGACTTGCACGTGACATCTAGAGAGGAGGGGTTGCCTTGAGGCCCTGAGCCCCTCTGCCTGTGGTGTCCAATCCTGTCCCCAGGTGGCTAGAGTCAGAACTGAATTAGAGGAAACCCAGGGCCTCTGCTATGGCACTGATTGCCTGCCTGCTAGAGGAGGGAAATCTCACACACATCTTGAGGGTCACAGGAGAAGTCTTTGCTGATCAAGGTGTGGGAATAGAGGAAAGACAAAACTATTTTTTCTAAGCAGAAGTCAAGCTCAGCACCACAGAGAGGCTTCCTCTGTGATTCTGTCTGTTCATCTGTTCACAAATGCCCCCAGGGTTAGATCTGAGCCTGGAAAGCCTAAGGCTCTTTTCTCAGACTTGATTTGAATTTCCTTGTGAAGGAAGATCTGTTTCCTCCAGTAGTGTCTGTGTGGTCCAACTCTCATCTGGTTGTCCCTGGCGACTGTCACATGGCTGCAGACAGAGCAGGTGTAGCCCAGGCTACGGATCAGGTGCGTCTTCCCCAGAGGGGCCCAGCCCACAGTGTGGAGGCTGGGGTGAGTGGGAGGCCTAGATACCTGAATTGCACACAAGACAATCCATCCTGTACCTCTGGCTTTCTCTGGCCAACTGCATGTTCAGGTCAGCTGGAAGATGGGCTTGAAGACTTGCCTCCCTACAATGAAACTGGGAGAAAGGGGCTGGCAAACCTCATTCGTGCTTCCTCAAGCCAACTGAAAATAACCAATCTAGGCCAGGCACCAGTGGCTCACACCTGTAATCCTAATTGCTCAGAAGGTTGAAATCTGTGGATTGTGATTGGAAGCCAACCTGGGCAAGAAAGCCCAAGAGATTCTTATCACCAATGAACGCCCAAAAAGCCAGAAATGGAGCTGTGGCTCAAGTGGTAGAATACTAATCATGAGTGGAAACACTAAGGGATAGTTCCCAGGCCCTTCTTTCAGGCCCAGTCCCAGAACTAAATTAATAAATAATATAAAAATAAATAAACAAGGCAGGGCACTGTTGGTTCCTAGCTACTCAGGAGGGTGAGATCTGAGAATCACAGTTCAAAGCCAGCCGGGGCAGGAAAGTCCGTGAGACTCTTCAATTAAGTACCAGAAAACTGGAAGTGGTGCTGTGACTCACGTGGTAGAGCACTTATCTTGAACTGAAGAGCTCAGGGACAGCGCCCCAGCACCAACAAAAATAAATCCAATCTGTGAGTGCTAAATAGAAGTCTAATCAAGAATATCAAGTAACATAGCAAAAACAACTACTTTAAAAAAAAATCTGTAACTTGACCATAGAAAAGTAAACACTAATATTCAGTCTGCATCTTTCCACATTTCTTTCTGTGTTCTTGTGTATTTTACAAATAACTTTATTGAGGCATAACTCACATACCTTAAAGTTTGTTCTTTTTTGGGGGGGGGTTGGGGGGGTTCCGGTCATGGGGCCTGAACTCTGGGCCCGGGCGCTTTCCCTCAGCTCTTCAGCTCAAGGCTAGCACTCTAACGCTTGAGCCACAGCACCACTTCCGGCTTTTTTCTTTTTGCTTATGTGGTGCTGAGGAATCGAACCCAGGGCCTCATACATGCAAGGCAAGCACTCTACCATTGAGCCACCTTCCCAGCCCAAGTTTGTTCTTTTTAAGTGTACAATTTACTATTCATAATGTATTTAGTGTCATGTGTCAGTACTTCATTTTTTTTCTCCTCCTCCTCCTCCTCCTTTGTGCAGCTATCAGAACTTGAACACAGGGTCTCTCACTCTTACTAAGTTTTCTTATGCTCTGTCACTGTTGCTACCTGGAACCAAGGACAGCATGATGGGATACTGGGACCAAAGAAATGAGAGGAGGGACAGGAAAATTGGGGGGCCAAGGGGCCAGCACTCATTGGCTTCTGAACCCTGAGTTCCCATTAACAAGCTAATTTATTTAGTTCAGCGCTGGGAAGGTGTCTACAGGTACGTGCAGAAACTAGGGTATCCATCTCTTGTGGTTACAACCATTAACAGGAGCTATAGATTATGCATAGTGATATTTGACTCCCTTATCATTAGAAGCAAAGGGAAGCAATAAACATTTTAACCTTAACAGAGATATACATCTTATCTCCAAGTTCTTAAGCTTTTAGTGTCCAAACAGTTCTAACTAAAACACACTTAGGATAGTCACTTCTATCTTTGCCTTGTCTTGACCATTGACCTTTCCAGCTCTTAGCCTTCTGAGTGCTACAGAGGTGGCATTATAACTGCTTTAACCCTTTCTTTGTCTCATCTGGACTACAGAACATCCCTCCCCCCACCTTTTTTTTTGTTGATTGTGGGGCTTAAATTCAGAGCCTGGACACTGTCTATGAGCCTCTTTGTGTTCAAGGCCAGCACTCTACCACTTGAGTCACAGTGCCACTTCCAGTTTTTGAGTGGTTAATTGGAGATAAAGTTCTCACAGGGACTTTTCAGCCTGGGCTGGCTTCAAACCGCAATTCTCAGAACTTGGTCTCCTGAGTAGCTAGGATTACAGGCTTTAGCCACCAGCACCCAGCCTTTCCCCCTTTTTTTAATTATTTGAGACAGCATGATTTTCATTTCTGCTTGAGCATGCTACATGCTAGAGAATAAACACTGGAAGAGAGACAGAGCGAACAGGATGACCCCTAATAGGATAGGGGTCATTTTAAAAAGGTCATAGCTAAGACAACCATCCTGGGAGCCCAGTCATTACCAATTTTCAACTTGCTCAATTCTTTTTGAGCTGGTCTAACTGGTTCTGAATTTTTTGGGAATTGTCAGTATACTAGAACAAGACAATCCTTCAAATTGTTCGCATCCTAAATGGTTTTCTTATTATCAGCAAATAATCTATGGCAGCCTGATTTTATAAAATCCCTGTTCATAACTCCTTCATTTTCTGATTTATTTCTTCCAAAATAATAGGGGTAACATTTGTTACTTTGTTGAAAAGACAAGCTAGTTGATTAAGTTCTCTTTGGATACCTACTACAAGTCCAAGGACAAGTAGAAAAAGGCTGCAGCGACAGTTGCATCTGCACTATTTAACAGCACAAGGCTGTCATTAAAATTTGGGGGAGATCACATCTCATTCATCCCTTATTCTGATGTCAAATTACTAACAGAGGCACCATCCCCCCAACATAACAGAGTCCTGAATAATTTCTCTTTAGAGCATGATATGCCTTTTTTTCCCACAAAAGAAAGGCCAGCCAGCCAAGCACCAGTGGCTCACACCTGTAATCCTTGCTTACTCAGGAGGCTTAGATCTGAGGATCACAGTTCAAAGCCAGCCAGGGCAGGAAAGTCCATGAGACTCTTACCTCCAATGAGCCATTAGAAAACCAGAAATGGTGGTGTGGCTCAAGTGGTAGAGCACTAGCCTTGAGCTGAAGAGCGGAGGGACAGCACCCAGGCCGCGTTCAAGCCCCACAACTGAAAAAAAAAAAACCAAGACCAAATAATTCCAGTTAGCATCAATACCAAAAAGTATCACCATACAAAACAGAAGCAAACACAAGTTTGATAAAGAAGACTACTTTTCTCACACCATGATGATAGTTATTTTTGTTGTTATTTTGTTGGTTATGGGGCTTAAACTCTGGGCCATTGCACTGTCCTTGAGCTCTTCAGCTCAAGGGCTAACACTCACTTGAGCCACTGCACCACTTCCAATTTTCTGGTGGTTAATTAGAGATAAGTGTCTCATGACATTCCTGTCTGGGCTGGCTTTGAACTGTGATCCTGAGATCTCAGCCTCCTGAGTAGCTAGTATTACAGGCGTGAGCCATCAGAGTCTGGCCCTGATGACAGTTTTTATGTAATAAAATATCTGATTATTTTGAACATGTTCACACACACATATACACACTTGTGCACAAAAGTCTTAAGGTGCACTCAGGTTTTAAAATGAAAATCAGGGGCTGGGAAGGTGGCTCAGTGGTAGAACGCTTGCCTTGCATGCCTGAGGCCCTGGGTTCGATTCCTCAGCACCACATAAGCAAAAAGAAAAAAGCCGGAAGTGGCGCTGTGGCTCAAGTGGTAGAGTGCTAGCCTTGAGCTGAAGAGCTGAGGGACAGCACTCAGGCCCAGAGTTCAGGCCCCATGACTGGACTAAAAATAAAAAATAAAAAATAAATAAAATAAAATGAAAATCAGCTGTAAATTTTTTTTGGCAAATGACATTATTTTACCCAATATGATGAACCATGTGGTCAGTGTTAGGAAAAGACAACACAAAACCAACTGCAAGACAAAACACAAAATTTCTGCTAACAACGGAGTTTCTTACAGATAACCAAGACCTAGAGAGCCAAGAACAGAATATGTTTAGACAACTTTGTTAGCAAGGCACATTAGCACATGAATTGCTCTTTAAATATTCCCTAGATGGGGGCTGGGAAGGTGGCTCAGAGGTAGAGTGCTTGCCTTGCATGTATGAGGCCGTGGGTTTGCTTCCTCAGCACCACATAAGCAAAAAAAAAAAAAAAAAAAAAAAAGCCATAAGAGTGGCGCTGTGGCTCAAGTTGTAGAGTACTAGCCTTGAGCTGAAGAGTTGAGGGACAGCACCCAGGCCCAGAGTTCAGGCCCCACAACCAACAACAACAACAAAATTCCTAGATGGGCTTCAGTCTTTGGTCCTGCAAAAAGAATTGGGGAAAGGTAGGACCTCTTTGAAATTATTTCATAGGTGTAACAGAAGTCTATAAAAGGGTCTAGCAACCCCCATCCTACACCAAGAGGTTTGTTTAATTTATACAGGGCTCTGAATTTGCTAGTTCTTATTTTCTGAACAATCCCTTTTCAGGTATCCTTTTTTCCATATCTAAAACATTTTATAAGTTTTTTTTTTTTTTTTAATGAGGAATCGAACCCAGGGCCTCAGGCAATGCAAGGCAAGCGCTCTACCACTGAGCCACCTTCCCAGCTCATTTTATAAGTTTTTATTTTATTAGTCATCAAGCTTGAACTCTGGGCCTGGGCACTGTCCCTCAGCTCTTCAGCTCAAGGCTAGCGCTCTACCACTGGAGCCACAGTGCCACTTCCAGTTTTCTGGTGGTTAATTGGAGATAGGAGTGTCAGGACGTTCCTGCCAGGGCTGACTTTGAACCGTGATCCTCAGATCTCAGTCTCCTGAGTAGCTAGGATTACAGGTGTGAGCCACCAGACTGGCTTTGCAACTTTTTATTTTGAGTCCAATTATGACAGCAGCCATCAGCTTAGTATTATAAGCAGAGGAGCCAATGTCATTACAAGCTTTACTATATTCTTCAAGATTGCCATCTGTGGCAAGCCTCTGACACTCAACTAGCACTATCAAAGGCAAGTATTTGGAGAAGTAAGTCTTTTACTCAGTTTGTTGTACAGTTTTATGAAGATTGTCTTTTAACCAGGCTATGAAATCAATATATGGTTCCATGCCTCCCTGCCTAATATCTACAGAAGAGATAGTAGCTTATCCTGGCCCAGTGTACCTGATTAATTGCTTGATTATTGTACAATGGCTGCTGAGCCACTCTCAGCCAAGCTCCCTGCTCCAGAAGTTGTCCACCCCAATATGTAGGAAGTTGCATGTGCTGTTTCTTAAGGCTTGGCTATGGGCTTCCTCAACATCTTTTATCTTTCACTTCTGATGCAGCCAGCAGCATCTTTACCAGCTTAAATCACTCGGTCCTTTTGCTTTCTGCTTGCCCATTGTTCCCCTGGCAGTCCTAGCACGTGTTCCAGGATCATGAACTCTTCAATTTTTTTCAATTAACTTCCAAATACTATGGTTTATCTGTCACTCATGCGCCATGTTGGGCGCCACTTGTTACTCACAACCAAGGGACGGCAAGATGGAATACCAGGGCCAAAGAAATGAGGAGGGGGGGAGAGAGAAAAAGAGGGAGAGATGAAGAGAGGGAGAGGAGAAAGAGGAAAAGGAAAAGGAAGAAGAAAAGAGAGAGAGAAGGAAAGTTGGGGGACCAGGGGGTCCAGCACTCACTGACTTCTGAACCCTGAGTTCCCATTAGCAAGCACAGGGGAGTTACCTACAGATACGTGCAGTAACTAGGGTATCAACCTATTTTGTGGTTACAACCATTAACATGACGTGTAGTCTATACATAGTGATAACTGAAATTGACTCTCTTATTGTTAGGGAGCAGAAGGGGAGCTTATTCATCTTATCTCTAAGGTCTTAAGCTTTTAGTGTTCAAACAGCTCTAACTTACTCTACTCATACTTAGGGTAGTAACATACCCTTGTCTTGCTTTGACTGTTTGACCTTTCCAGGGTCCAGCTCTCAGCCTTCTGAGTGCTGTTGAGGTGGCAGTCCAACCTCTTTAACCCTTTCCTTTCTCACAACTTGGCTCAGAGTTCCCTACAGTCACTTTAGCCACCCATAAATCCAATCTGGCATTGTGCTGGAGATAGAGTCTTGCAACTTTTCTGCCCTGGCTGGCTTCAAACTGTGATCCTCCAGGTTCCAGCCTCTTGAGAGGCTAGGATTACAAGTGTGAGCAGCCCCCAAGTACCAAGTCCTCAAGTATTATTTCATTCCTTTTGTTTTTTATTGCCACAGGACCTTCTATTGTGTATACAGTACCATTTTCTGTTTATCCATCCATCATCCCCTGATAAGTATTTGAGATGTCTCTGCTTTGAGGCTAATATAAGGGCTGCTATGAAAACCCATCAGCCAATTTTTGTGTGAACATATGTTTTCAATTTCTTTGGCACACAACTAAATGTGGAATTGCTGCATCATATGGTAACTCTAGATTCAGTCTTTTAAGGAATTGCCCGTCTATTTTCCACTCCATACCAGCATCCCATTTTATATGCTCACCAGCACTGTAGAAGGGTTCCTTCCAACTCTTTCTGTTTTCACTAACACTTGTCATTTAAAAAAATATATCAGATGGGCACAGGTGGCTCATGCCTATAGTCCTAGCTATGCAGGAGGCTGAGATCTGAGGATTGCAGTCCGAAGCCAGCCCAGGCAGAAGAATTCCCATGAGACTCTTATCTCCAATTAACCACTCAAAACCCAGAAGTGGAGTTGTGGCTCAAGTAGTATAGTGCTAGTCCTGAGTATAAAGAAGCTCAGGGACAGCATCCAGCCTCTTGGTTCAAGCCCCAGATCTGGCACACACGCGTGCACACACACACACACACACACACACACACACACACACACACACACACACACACAGATGAAGAAGACTTGGCTGTATAGGAATCCCTCAACAGATGGTATTTTCTGTTGCTTCTCTACCAACATTTACCTGCCTCACTCCCTCCCTACTTTGTTTTCTTTTCTCCCTACCCTTTTCTCTTTCCCTCTTCTTCATCCTTCTCCCAAAGGAATGTGTTGGGCATTAATATAACTATTTTGCCCCAGTGGTGGCCCTTAATATCTAAGGTTTCCCCATCCAGAATCTCCTGTGCCCAGCCTTTGGGATTCCTGAACAAGAATGGCCTCCAGCTGACACCAAATTGAGAGAAATACAAGCCTGGGATTTTTACCTAGTATTACATTTCAGTCTTTTAGATTCCACGCCAGGGCTGGGGGAGGATGATGACAAAAGAAGCTGTCTAGTTGAAGGTGGGCAGAGCTTGGCTAGAAGTGAATTCTGTCCAGAGAGCCAGGGCTCCTGGACTCCAGCTCAACACCTGCTATGGCTAACCATCCTTTATCCCTTATCCTGTGTCTCGATTTTCCCATCTGCAAACCAGGCAAACAATAGCCCCTTCCTGTATCTCTCAAGCCAAGAAATGGAAAGGGATGTTTTAGAAGATGCTATAATTTTAAGGCTCAAAGCAGAAATAAATGTGGGATAAGTGAGTTAGTTACTTTCTTTGGGTTTGGTGATCTAATTTCAATTCAGCAAATATTTATTAATGTCATTCTCCTTTGGTTGTGTGTGTGCATGTGCAAACGTGCATGCGCATGCATAGGTGCACATGCATGCATGCCAGAACTGAGCCTTTAACTTAGGGCTTTCACTTAACTTCTTCATTCAAGGCTGGTGGTCTGCCACTTGAATCAAATCTCTACTTCCAGCCTTTTGCTGGTTAACATGGGAATAACAATCTCCCAGCCTTTTTGCCTATGCTGGCTTCAAACCTTGATCCTCAGATCTCAGCCTCCTGGTTACAAGTGTGAGCCACCAATACCTGGATTTTATTTGGCATTTAGAATGTTTCTAGACATGATTCTTTTTTTTTTTTTTTGTCGGCCGTGGGGCTTGAACTCTGGGCCTGGGCGCTGTCCCTCAGCTCTTCAGCTCAAGGCGAGCGCTCTACCACTTGAGCTACAGTGCCACTTCCGGTTTTCTGGTGGTTTATTGGAGATAGGAGTCTCACGGTCTCTCCTGCCCGGGCTGGCTTTGAACCGCGATCCTCAGATCTCAGCCTCCTGAGTAGCTAGGATTACAGGCGTGAGCCACCAGCGCCCGACTGTGTGTTTTTTTTTTTTTTTTTGGGTCCGGTCGTGGGGCCTGAACTCTTGGCCTGGGCGCTGTCCCTCAGCTCTCCAGCTCAAGGCTAGCACTCTACCACTTGAGCCACAGCGCCACTTCCGGCTTTTTTTTTTTTTCCTGCTTACGTGGTGCTGAGGAATCGAACCCAGGGCGTTAAGCATGCAAGGTGAGCGCTCTACCACTGAGCCAACTTCCCAGCCCCTTCTAGACATGATTCTTAGTCTTATTAGGTCAAGATTTTTTTTTTTTTTTTTTTTTTGCCAGTCATGGTGCCTGAACTCTGGGCGTGGGCCCTGTCCCTCAGCTCTTCAGCTCAAGGCGAGTGCTCTACCACTTGAGCTACAGCGCCACTTCCAGCTTTTTCTGCTTATGTGGTGCTGAGGAATTGAACCCAGGGCCTCATGCATGCAAGGCAAGCACTCTACCACTGAGTCACCTTCCCAGCCCCTAGGTCAAGATTCTTAACTCCTTTTTTCTTTTGTGCTCTTGGAGCTTGAACTTACTACCTGGGCACTGTTCCTGAGCTTTTTTCCTCAATGTAGTGCTCTACCACTTAAGGCAGAGCTCCACTTCTGGCTTTTTTTTAATAGTTATTGGAGATAAGAGTCTTACAGAAGTTCCTGCCTGGGCTGGCTTCAAACCTAGATGCTCAGATTCCAGCATTCTGAGCAGCTAGGATTATAGGCATGAGCTACCTGTGCTCAGAAACTCTTATTTATGTATGTATGTATTTATTTAATTTAACTGAAGTCTAACATTGATCAGAAAAAAACCACAGATCAAAAAGTACTGTTTCACAAACTAAATGCAGTCATAATTAGAAAAACAGAGGAGGGGCTGAGAAGGTGGCTCAGTGGTAGAGTGCTTGCCTTGCATGCATGAGGCCCTGGGTTCGATTCCTCAGCAGTACATAAGCAAAAAGAAAAAAGCCGGAAGTGGCGCTATGGCTCAAGTGGTAGAGCGCTAGCCTTGAGCTGAAGAGCTGAGGGACAGCGCCCAGGCCCAGAGTTCAGGCCCACAACTGACAAAAAAAAAAAAAAAAACAGAGGATGATCAGTGTCAGGGAGCTTAATCCCATCCTCCTTCCCCCAAATAAGCTTTTATTTCATCATCTTCAACACCATCAGAGTTAGTGGAAAGTAAAGAAAGGGTTCCCTCTGGGGAGGGCACAGAGGACAAGAAATGTCACTTTCTTTTGGTCTGGCCCTTGTGTACTTTTTCTTTTCATTGTTGGTGGCACTTGTTTGGTTGGTTGGTTTTGTAATTTGTTGTGGTCCTGGGCATTAAATCCAGGGTTTCATGCATGCTAGGCAAGGGCAGTACACTGAACTACACCCACACCCCTGACTCTCATATTTTAAACTCTCAGCTGGCTGGCTAGGAATGAGAGGATAAAACTTCCTCATGAAGATGAAAGTACATTTCACAATGCCCACCTGACAGGTTCTTCTTAGGTTGAAACCCTCTGGCAATTAGCCATTGTGAGGAACACAAGGCTCCTTATCAGAAGACTCAAAGGCTAGGGCCTGGACTTCTGGTCACCCTGTGTGGCATGGGGCAATAAAATGGCTTTCCTTTGTTTGAATTCCAGTAATCAGATCAGATAGCAGCTCCCATAGTATATGAGTCTTTAGTATATGAGTAATTTAAGGGGACCTTAAACTTCCTTAGCACAGAGGTAATAAAACACCTTTATCTGGGGAGGTCAACATCTTCCCTACCCAGGGGAACACCAGACTGACCAAGGCAGCAGAGTCCTGCACTCTGCTGGGAATACTCTGGAGTGGGAGAGGCCCTTGTTCTGAGTCTTTTTTTTTTTTTTTTCTGGTCGTGGGGCCTGAACTCTGGGCCTGAGCTCTGTCCCCCAACTATTCAGCTCAAGGCTAGAGCTCTACCACTTGAGCCACAGTGCCACTTCTGGCTTTTTCTGCTTATGTGGTGCTGAGGAATTGAACCCAGGGCCTCATGCATGCAAGGCAAGCACTCTACTCCTGAGCCACCTTCCCAGTCCCTGTGAATCTTTCAGCTAAAGAATTGAGTTCATGCTGGGTGCTAGAGTGGCTCATGTCTGTAATCTCAGAAGGCTGAGATCTGAGGATCATGGTTTGAAACCAGTGGGGGCATGCAAGTGAGACTCTAATCTTCAATTAAGCACCAAAAAAACCTGAAAGTGGAATTGTGGCTCAAGTGGTCAAGCACTAGCCTGAGCACAAAAGCTCAGGGACAGCACCCATGTCTTGAATTGAAGCCCCGGGACCAGAAGCAAAAAAAATTTAAAAAAGAAAAAAAAAAGTTCACAGTTCTCAATGCCCACGTGAGGGAGCTGTTAGAGTTAAATCAGGGAGCAGGTGTATGATGCCTAGCACTTTTGGGGAAACAGGAGTCCCCTTCCTCCCTAGTGTCCTGTTCTCAGGAAGCCCCAGCCAGCAGCCCAGAAGGGTTGGTGACGTGTACAGAGCAGATGGGTAGCTACCCTCTGTCTTCCAGGTTTTCCAGGACTGGGTGTGGGATCCAGGAAGCAGTTCAATGTCAGCACGTGTTGGAGCTGCTTGGCATCCTCCTCCTCCCCCCATTCTTGTGTCCTCTCAGGGAGGGATCTGCTCTGACCTCAGCTAGTCAGGGGTGATATGTATAGGGGAGGATGGGAAGCAAATACTACAAAAGCAGGGAGAAAATTCAAGGTCCCTGCCTTCTGGTCATTGATCTTGGAACTCATTTGCTAGAGTAAAAGATGTATGGAGATCAGGCACCAGTGGTTCACGTCTACAATCTTTGCTACTTGGGAGGCTGAGCTCTAAGGATCAAGGTTCAGAACAGAAAGGTCTGTGAGATTCTTTTTTTTTTTTTTGGGGGGGTCTGGTTGTGGGGCCTGAACTCTGGGCCTAGGCACTGTCCCTCATCTCTTCAGCTCAAGGCTAGCACTCTACCACTTGAGCCACAGCACCGCTTCCGGCTTTTTTTTTTCTTTTTGCTTATGTGGTGCTGGGGAATCGAACCCAGGGCCTCATGCATGCAAGGCAAGCGCTCTACCACTGAGCCACCTTCCCAGCCCCCTCTATGAGATTCTTATATCCAACTGACCACCAAAAAGCTGGAAGTGGAACTGTGGCTCAAGTGATAGCATGCCTGCCTTGAGTGAAAAAGCTAAGAGAGAGTGAGAGGCCCTGAGTTCATGCACGCACACACACACACACACACACACACACACACACACACGCACACACACACACACACACACACACACACAAAGTGCATGGAGAAAAAACTCTGGGACCTTGACAGCTGGACCTAGTGTTCCTTCTTGCTGTGGGACAAGTGTACTAAAGGAAGCAGGGGGCTGGGAATGTATCTTAGTAGTAAGAGTGCTTGCCTAGCCTGCATGAAGCCCTGGGTGCAATTCCTCAGTGCCAAATAAACAGAAAAGGCTGGAAGTGGGGCTGTGGCTCAACTGTTAGAGTGCTAGCCTTGAGGAAAAAAAAAATCTCAGAGACAGTGCCCAGGCCCTGAGTTCAAGCCCCAGGACTGGAAAAAAAAAAAAAAAAGATAGAAGAAGAAAAGGAAGCAGGGATGTCTGATGTCTGAATGAGAGGTGGTCCTGGAAGAATGCTGAAAACAAAGCACAGATGACTTCAGACTTTCCCTCTGAACATACACTCCCATGCTAAGCCCTCTCCTTGCAGGTGTTTATCACGTCATCCCTCCCAACGGTCTTAGGAAGTTAAGTGCTCCGTCTTTGTTATCCCAAGAAGGAAACTGTGCCTTGGCCAGGTCCAGCCTCACAGCTCACAAATGCTGGTCCTGGGACTCAACGCCAACCCTCTCTCCCTCATCCATTAGGAGAGTCTGTCAGTTCACATCCTTAGGAAAAATACTCAGCTCAGGCCAGTGACAGAGTAGCTCCCTTTCCAGCCACTGGGGAACTTTCTCTGTGTGTGTTGGGGGAAAGGGGGAAAAGAAAGAGAGAGAAACAGAGACAGAGACAGACAGAGAAAGAGAAAGAGAGACAGACAGACAGAGACAGACAGAGACAGAGAGACTGGGGGGGGGGGGGGATTCTGTCTCCCGTGCAGGGCTCTGACCCAGTCTCCCTCCTGCTTTCTCAGGCCTGAGGAATCTACGAGAATCTTCTATGGACTTGTGACTAGATCAGCACAGACAGCTCTCCCAGGAGACTTGGACCACAGTGAGTACCTTCATGAGGGAAGAGGCAGGCAGCCAACTAGGGGTGTGTCCCTGCCCTGTCTCTCTGCGGCTCTGGCTCCGCTCTGCTTCCCCTTTCACTGGACTCAGGAAACTCACATGGCTCTGGGAGGCCACCTTCACTCCCCAGGGGCCATGGCAACAGCCACATATGTGTGTCTATTCGATTTGTTTATTCTTACTCTACCACTTGAGCCACACTTCTACATCTACCTTTTTTTTTTTTTAACCATCTTGGTGGGGTTTGTGTGTGTGTGTGTTGTTGTTGTTGTTGTTTGTTTGTTTTTGTCAGTCGTGGGGCCTGAACTCTGGGCCTGGGCTCTGTCCCTCAGCTCTTCAGCTCAAGGCTAGTGCTCTACCACTGGAGCCACAGCGCCACTTCCGGCTTTTTTTTCTGCTTATGTGGTGCTGAGGAATCGAACCCAGGGCCTCAAGCATGCAAGGCAAGCTTGCTCTACCACTGAGCCGCCTTCCCAGCCCCCAACTTCAGGTTTTCTGAGTGCTTTATTGGAGATAAGAGTCTCACTTTCCTACCCAGGCTGGCTTTGAACAGCGATCCTCAGATCTCAGCCTCCTGAGTAGCTAGGATCACAGGTATGAGCCACCAGCGCCCGGCTACCATCTTGTTTTTTAAAAAAATATTTTTTGTGGTACTGGGGATTGAACTCAGGAACGTCAGTTTGCAGTGCCTTCCCACTGAGCCACGCCTCCAGTCCTTCCAGCATTTTTTTCTGGTTAACTTGAGAGAAGTGTTCTCTCAGACGTATCTCCCTAGGACTGGCATCAGACCTTGGTCCTCAGATCTTAGTCTCCTGAGTAGCCAGGATTACAGGTGTGAAACACCAACCAGCAACTGGCCTAGGATGAATTCTTAAGCAACGGACAGGATTTGTTTGTAAAAACAGCATTTCTCTTAAGGCAGGCAGATGGACCTATAAGGGCAGATGCAGATGGATGGATGGGTGGGTGGATAGACAGATAGATGGATGCCATCCATGGATGGATGTCCCCACTACAGTTGGCAACTAGAACTCTGCTCTCATCCTAAGCTTGATCGTGACTTACGTCTCAACTTCAAGTTTCTGGAAGTGTCTGCGGTGACTGCAGAGCGGTGTTCGTGAAGGAGGGGGTCGGGGCCTGGGGTGGGCAGGCAGGTCGCACGCAGTCCCTAACCCGGGCGCTCTTCCCCCTGGCAGGCCTGGGCGGGCGGCGGCATGCGGCTGCCTCGCGTCTTCTCCTCGGGCACCGTGGTGCCCGCCCTCCTGCTGGGCCAGACCTGCCTGCTGCTCTTCCTGGTCTGGCGGCCTGGCCCGTCGTCCCCGGCGGGCGGCCCGGAGCGCGTGCACGTGCTGGTGCTGTCGTCCTGGCGCTCGGGCTCGTCCTTCGTGGGCCAGCTGTTCAGCCAGCACCCGGACGTCTTCTACCTGATGGAGCCCGCCTGGCACGTGTGGGCCGCCCTGTCGCAGGGCAGCGCGGCGGCGCTGCAGATGGCGGTGCGGGACCTGGTGCGCTCCGTCTTCCTGTGCGACATGGACGTGTTCGAGGCCTACCTGCCGTGGCGCCGCAACCTGTCGGACCTGTTCCAGTGGGCGGTGAGCCGGGCGCTGTGCTCGCCGCCCGCCTGCGGCGCCTTCCCGCGCGGGGCCATCAGCAGCGAGGCGGTGTGCAAGCCGCTGTGCGCGCGCCAACCCTTCGCCGCCGTGCGGGAGGCCTGCCGCACCTACAGCCACGTGGTGCTCAAGGAGGTCCGCTTCTTCGACCTGCGCGCGCTGCAGCCGCTGCTCACCGACCCGGCGCTCAACCTGCGCCTGGTGCACCTGGTGCGCGACCCCCGCGCCGTGTTCCGCTCGCGCGAGCAGACGGCCAAGGCGCTGGCCCGCGACAACGGCATCGTACTGGGCACCAACGGCACGTGGGTGGAGGCCGACCCGCGCCTGCGCGTGGTGACCGAGGTGTGCCGCAGTCACGTGCGCATCGCCGACGCCGCGCTGCGCAAGCCGCCGCCCTTCCTGCGCGGCCGCTACCTGCTGGTGCGCTTCGAGGACCTGGCGCGGGACCCCCTGACCGAGATCCGCGCGCTCTACGCCTTCGCCGGCCTGAGCCTCACGCCCGAGCTGCAGGCCTGGATCCACAACATCACGCACGGCTCGGGCCCCGGCGCGCGCCGCGAGGCCTTCAAGACCACCTCCAGGGACGCGCGCAACGTCTCGCAGGCCTGGCGCCACGAGCTGCCCTTCGCCAAGATCCGCCGCGTGCAGGAGCTGTGCGCAGGCGCGCTGCAGGCGCTCGGCTACCGGCCCGTCTTCTCCGAGCGGGAGCAGCGCGACCTCGCCCTGGACCTGGTGCTGCCGCGCGGCCCGGGCAGCTTCCGGTGGGCGTCGGCCACCGAGCCGCAGCGCGGGCCTTAGCGGGGGACCTCAGCCGGGAGACGAGGGGACCCGGTGAGCAGAGGGGCTGGCGCCAGACACCACAGGCCCGAAGTTGGGGACCCCCCCATTCCACTTTCTCCCCCCTCCCTGGATTACTTTTCTTTCTCCTTCCTTCCTTCCTTCCTTCCTTCCTTCCTTCCTTCCTTCCTTCCTTCCTCTCCCTCCCCTCTCTCCTTCCTTCCCTTTCTTTTTTTCTCCCATTCTTTCGTGTGTGTGTGTGTGTGTGTGTGTGTGTGTGTGGCTACTGAGACTTCAACTCAAGGCCTCCTGTCCTCCCTCATCGTCTTCATTTTTCTTCCCAAAGCTGGCACTCTACCACTGGAGTCACATCTCCTCCACCTTTTAAGTTTTTGCTGGTTAATTGGAAATATGTCTCTCGCAGATTTGTCAGGTTTCAATCTCAACATTGAGATCTCAGCCTCCTGAGTAGCTAGGATGAAGGGGCAAGAGGTGTGACTCAAGCAGTACAGTGCCAGCCTGGCAGCAAAAAGGGTCAGAGGGGGCGGCGGGGGGTGCTGAGTAGGATTCCGGACATGGGCCCCCAGCCTCACGCTGTTCCTTTAGGTCTTCTTTAGGAGCTGGTGTCCCATCAAGCTCAATCTTCATGGAAGGAGAAACTCTTCCGCTCCCCACCCTTTCTCTGGGGGTACAGCAGTCACGGGCTCCCCTCAAGCACTTTCAGCTTAACTCTCTCCTTCCTTGGATGTACAACACAGTAGCTGAGAATGGTATGCCATTCCTGGCTGGGCATGGGGGGCACTCACACACCCCATTTTCTTCATGCCTGGGTCGCCAGACTCCATCAAAGTCGTGGCCCATCTTCAGTGAGAGAGCAGAGGCGACGTCTGTCTGTGGTCTCCCCTTAGCCTCTCTCTGCCCTACCTTCTAGTGACCCCTCCACACCCCATCACCCTGCCCACAGGTATAACGAACCTTTGATGTGCCTTTGATTTGTCTGGATGGGAAAGATCCTACTTGTGGAAATAAACGTCATCCTTAATTTGTGTGATGCATATTAGATTTTGCACTATCCCCTTAAGCTTATTTTCTGCTCATGGCTGGCACTCTACCACTTGAGCCACAACTCCACTTCCAGCTTTTTGCTGGTTGATTGGACTTTCCTACCCAGAATGGGTTTGAACTGTGATCCTCAGATCTCAGCCTTCTGATTCTGTAGGATTCCAAGTATGAGCCATCTGTGCCTGGCCAGTTTAGACAAAATCTTTTCAGAAGTAAAGGGACATGGCCAAGGTCATGAGGAGAAAAGAATCGTGAAGGGTGAAGGGAAATTTTGCTGTCAGCGTTGCAGGCGAAGAAGAAGATGAATGAAGCTTGCCAAGACCCTCTCCGGAGCAGAAGGTGGACTTTCCCCCCTTTTTATTTGGTTTAGGGAAGAGTAGGGCTCGAAACACAGCTGTGCCCTGTGGGAGATGGTAAATTCGTGGCTGAGAGTATAGAATCTGGAAAGGAACGTGCGTAAGCCTGGCAGGTGGCAGTGAGAAGAGGAGGAAGCGCAGAGGGGCCTGGCAGCAAGCCGGGTTAAGCGGGTAACAGAGCTCCTGAGGTTGGCACAGGCTCCCATGCCTGGAAGGTATATGGGGTAGGCCATAGGGTAAATGTAACGAATCAATCTGGCCAGGAACTCGGAAGAAAAAAGGACTCTGGGAGGGGCTTCTGCCTTCCCTTTGTCCTTCCCAGCAAAATTTTCTGCTTGTGAGCCACAAACAACTAGCTCTGGGTTGATTAAAGGGAATTTGGACCACATGTAGTGTCACATGCCTGTAGCTCCTACTATAAGGGAAATATAGGTAGGAGAGTCTTGATCTGAGGCTGGTCCTGAGCAGAAAATGAAGACCCTCCCTGAAAACTAACGTGCCAGAAGGGCTGGAGGTGTGACTTAAGGGCACAATGCGTTGCCTACCTGCACAAGGATTTTAGTCCTGAGCTCAGGAACAAGAACCAATAAATGCCCAATAAATGTTTAAGAGGAAAATAAAGTTCACGGAACCTCTGGGAAGGACTAGGATTCACATCTGTGAATCCACGTGGAACACTCCAGATTACATGGGGACTCGAAGTTTGCCACATCATTGTCACCATCAGTTGCCAGAAGGAATTCTGGTGGTTTCTAGCTTCTGATTCTCAGCACAGAGATGGCTTTGGGTTGGTAGGGAAAATAGTTTCTAGAGTTGGGCGCTGGTGGCTCATGCCTGTAATCCTAGCTACTCAGGAGGCTGAGATCTGAGGATTGCAGTTCAAAGCCAGCCCAGGCAGGAAAGTCCATGAGATTCATATCTCCAGTTAACAACCAGGAAGCAAGAAGTGGCGCTATGGTTCAAGTGGTAGAGCACTTGCCTTGAGCTCAAGGGCTGAGGGTCAGCGCCCAGGCCCAGATTTCAAGCCCCTTAACTGACAACAAAAAAGAAAAAAGGGTATCTAGAATTTTGTGCTTCTTTACTTGGCAATATAGCTGATGCCTCTGGCCAGGTCATTCATGTTCCCTACAGAGAGAGAGAGAGAGAGAGAGAGAGAGAGAGTATGTGTGTGTGTGTGTGTGTGTGTGTGTGCCCCTGAGCTGCTCTTGCTCAAAACTAGAGCTCTATCACTTGAGCCACAGTGCCACTTCTCTTTTTTTTTGTAGTTTAGTGGAGATAAGAGTTTCAAAGATAGACTTTCCTGCCCAAGCTGGGGGCGGGAACCGGGGGGAGGGGGGGAGGGAGGGCTGGGGGAGAGGGATGGACAACCACTAAGGAACAGTGCCCAGACCCTGCATTCAAGCCCTAATAAAAGAAAAAGCAGATGCTGGTGGCTCACGCCTGTAATTCTAGCTACTCTGAAGGCTGAGATCTAAGGATTGTGGTTTGAAGCCAGCCCAGGCAGAGAATTCCGTGAGACTCTTATCTCCAATAAAGCACTCAGAAAAGGCCAGGAGTGGCACTGTGGCTCAAGTGGTAGAGCACCAGCTTTGAGCACGGAGAGGCTCAGGGACAGTGCCTAGGCCCTGAGTTCAAACCCTAGGACTGGCAAGAAGAAAAAAAAGAGAGAGAGGGAGAGAGGAGCAAGATATTCATGATGGGAAAGGCTTAGAACAAGGCGATTGTGATCCAGAAGCTCCGGTGTGAGACTCAGAGCCTCACCTGACAGTGACACCCCCAGGTCTCATACCTATTGATGACCACAGTACTGCCCTTGCATTGCTCCATGAATCATCTGTTCTGTGATTACCAAGGTGCCAGAACTGGAATGCCTGAGGCCTGCTTTGCTGTCTGTACATAGAACATTCCAGGATGAGCCCTGTCTTCCTGCCTTGGGTGAGCCTATTTTAAAAATTACCATCAGAGCTAGGAATGTGGCTCAGTGGTAGAGTGCTTGCCTAGCATGCACTGGATTCGATTCCTCAGTTCCACATAAACAGAAAAAGCTAGAAGTGGTGCTGTGCTAGAGTGGTAAAGTGGTAGAGTGCTAGCTTTGAGCACAGAGAGGCTCAAGAACAGTGCCCAGGCCCTGAGTTCAAGCTCCACGACTGGCAAAAAAAAAAAAAAATTAACCATCAGAAGCCGGGCACTGGTGGCTCATACCTGTAATCCTAGCTACTCAGAAGGCTGAGATCTGAGGATCACAGTTTTTTTTTTTTTTTGGCGGTCGTGGGGCTTGAACTCTGGGCCTGGGCGCTGTCCCTCAGCTCTTCAGCTCAAGGCGAGCGCTCTACCACTTGAGCTACAGTGCCACTTCCGGTTTTCTAGTGGTTTATTGGAGATAGGAGTCTCATGGTCTCTCCTGCCCGGGCTGGCTTTGAACCATGATCCTCAGATCTCAGCCTCCTGAGTAGCTAGGATTACAGGCGTGAGCCACCGGCGCCCGGCTAGGATCACAGTTTGAAGCCAGCCAGGAGCAGAAAATGTCTGGAGACCTATCTCCAATAATCTACCCAGAAAAAGCCAGGAGTGGTGCTGTGGCTCAAGTGATAGAGCACTAGCCTTGAGCCCAAAGAGACTCAGGGACAGCACCCAGGCCTTGAGCTCAAGCCCCAGGACCTATAAAACTAAATAAACAATCAGCAGAAAGTAGGCCAAAGGTATGGCTCAGAGGAGAAGGCAGATTATTAATTCATGCAGTAATAAGTCACAAAGGAAAAGAACTTGGCTTACATAGCATCTCTAAAAAGGACAATAACAGCCAGGCACTGGTGGCTCACGCCTGTAATCCTAGCTACTCAGGAGGCTGAGATCTGAGGATTGTGGTTCAAAGCCATTGCAGGCAGAAAAGGCTGTGAGACTCTTAACTCCAATTAACCACCAGAAAACCAGAAGTGGTGCTGTGGCTCAAGGGATAGAGCAGTTGCCTTCAGCTAAAGAGATCAGGCACAGTGCCCAGGACCAGAGTTCAAGCCCCATGACTGACCAAAAATAAAAGGACAATAAATTTACAGAGAAATAGCAGGCTGAAGGAAAGTGGTTGTGGGCTTCCAATGACAGGGACCTGTAAGAAAGACAAACTTACAAGCGGAAAAACTGACTGGGTAATATGTGTTTACAGACTCTTGGTGCCATCTCTGGGCTGATGGGAGTTTAGAGTTGTCTAAAATACAGTGTGTGTGTGTGTGTGTGTGTGTGTGTGTGTGTGTGTGTGTGTGTGTGTGTGTGTGTGTGTGTGTGTGTGTGTGTGTGTGTGTGTGTGTGTTCTATCCATAGGCAGAAAAGAATAAGTAAAGAAAGCTTTCCTGGCTTTTGCTTCTCCTTTTTTTTTTGGGGGGGGCGGTCTGGTCGTGGGGCCTGAACTCTGGGCCTGGGCGCTGTCCCTCAACTCTTCAGCTCAAGGCTAGCACTCTACCACTTGAGCCACAGTGCCACTTCCAGCTTTTTTTCTTCTTGCTTATTTGGTGCTGAGGAATCGAACCCAGGGCCTCAGGCATGCAAGGCAAGCGCTCTACCACTGAACCACCTTTTCAGCCCTTGCTTATCCTTCTTAAGTTGCAGTTCTGGGGTTTGGAATTTGGGACCTCCCACCTTGCTAAGTCCTCTACTTTTTTGGGGGGGGATCCAGTCGTGGGGCCTGAACTCTGGGCCTGGGCGCTGTCCCTCAGCTCTTCAGCTCAAGGCTAGCACTCTACCACTTGAGCCACAGCGCCAGTTCCGGCTTTTTTCTTTTTGCTTATGTGGTGCTGAGGAATCGAACCCAGGGCCTCATGCATGCAAGGCAAGCGCTCTACCACTGAGCCACCTTCCCAGCCCCACGTCCTCTACTTCTTTAGCTCTATCTCCAGCCTATAATACAGCTTTATTGAAATGCAATTGACATTATAATATCTACACATTTTTTTGTATTCCAGTACTGAGTTCCTGAACTCAAGGCCTGGGCATTGTCTCTTGGCTTTTTTGCTCAAGGATTGTGCCATGTGAGTTACATCTCCATTTTGGGCTGCCTGTGGTTCACTGGAGATTAGAGCCTCATGGACTTTCCTACTCAGCCTGGCTTTGAATCAGTACAAAGAGGAGAATCATGATCCTCACACCTCAGCCTCCTGAGTAGCTAGGATTACAGGCTTGAACCACTTTGCCCCACCCAGCTCTAAACTTTTTTTTTCTTTGTCGGTCCTGGGGCTTGAACTCTGGGCCTGGGCGCTGTCCTTTTTCAGCTCAAGTTAGCGCTCTACCACTTGAGCCACAGTCAGTGCCACTTCCGGTTTTCTGGTGATTAATTGGAGATAAAAGAGTCTCACAGACTTTCCTGCCCAGACTGGTTTTGAATCACAATCCTCAGATGTCAGCCTCCTGAGTAACTAGGATTACAGACCTGAGCCACTTAGTGCCCACCTCTAAACATGTTTTGTTTTGGTTTTTTGGCTTTTCTTTTTTGATACTGGGGATCGAACCCAAGACATTGCACTTGCCAGGCAAGCAGTTTGCCACTGAGCTACATCCCAGGACCTCTAAGCATTTTTAAAGTGGAAATTTTGGTTAGTTTAGATATGTGTATGTATGACATCAAATCACACAACTATCACATTTCAGTAAGTTTCACCACAATTCTATTATTAAATGTGAATTTTTCCCTTATGGCTTCTGTCTTTTTTTTTCTTTTTTCTTTTGTTCTGATGACTTTGTCTTGTATGGAAATGGTCTTCAAGGCCCGCTTCCAACAATTGAGTATTTCATATTTGCAGGAGCTACAGGAATCAGTATTCCCACCCTGAGGTCTCGGCGCCCTCTTCTGACAGATCCTGTTCCTTACACTCAATCTGGACGGGGATCTTTCTTGCCTGTGGATCTAGTCTCCTGGGTTGGATCAGTTGGACCATTTCTTCACCACTCATATGCCAAAACCAACTGGGCTACTTTCTAAATTAGGTATAGGCACCACCTTCTCCCAATGCATTTTTTTCTCCTCACAAATGTGAGTCACCGACCCTTGGTTTCTACTGGGAGTTTAATTCAGGGTCTAATGCTTACTAAGTGCACACTGCTATTAAGTTACTTCCCTACTCCTCCCCCCACCCGACCTTTATAATGCCCTCGGTTTTTATGACAAGTTCTTGCTTGCCTCATCACTTGCCTGGACTGGGATTCCCCTATTTTTCACTTCCTACAATAGCTTGGACAACAGGTATGTGTTACCATGCTCAGCTTCTTCCACTGAGATGGAGTTTCACAGACTTTTTTACTCAGGCTAACCTCCAACCTCCAACCTCCTAATCTCAGCCTCCCAAATAGCTAGAATTACAGGTGTAATCCCTCAGTGCCCAGCAGATGGTAGCTAATTTAACAACTGTTTTTGCAGGGAAGGGTTGACATTGTCCAAAAAGAACTGTACTCATTACCTGGCTTACGTAGCTAACACCTCTGTACATCATCTTTACAATAATTTTAAAGTTTTAAAATTTTACTATGCTGAGAAGATAAACATATTCTACATTGCCTTCTAAAAGTTTTATAGTTCTTCATCTCACTGTCAGTGAAATAAATGAGAGGTTGTTTATTTAAAGTATAAAACTTGCCAGGCACTGGTGGCTCACACCTGACTGTAATCCTAGCTACTCAGGAGGCTGAGATCTGAGAGTCATGGTTCAAAGCCAGGCTAGGCAGGAAAGTCACTGAGACTTATCTCCAGTTAATCGCTAGAAAACCAGAAGTGGAGCTGTGGCTCAAAGTGGTAGGCAATAACCTTGAGCAGGGACAGTGCCTAATAAAATAAAAAAATTATAAATCAAACACCTGTCTGTGGCCAATGCCTGCAATCCTAGCTACTCAGAGGACTGAGACCTGAGTGAGGGTCAATATTTGGAGCCAGCCAAGTCAGGAAAGTCCATGAAACTCTTACTTCCAATGAACCAGGAAAAGGCCACTGTTAGCCTTGAGGGGAAAAATGCTAAAGGATCATACCCAGGCCCTGAGTTCAAGCCTCTCTATCAGTGCAAAAAACACCCCCCCATCACTTCATTTTTAGTTTGCTTTCTACGTGTTTTGTGATTTTTCAAGAATTTGTGTTGCCCTCCCCCCCCCCCCAATTTGGAGAAGAAATCCTGTTCATTCTGTTGTAAAGAATTTGACTTCATAACTGTTACGGGATTTGGGTCACCAGATCTGGAAACCGGAAATCTTTTGATCTTGTCAGAGAGAATTCAAGAATGGATACAGAAGCTACCTAAAGCAGAATCGGGTTTAGTTATATAAAGCAAAATGAAAGCAAAAGTGCCCTCTCCAGACAGGGGAATGTGCAGACTCACGAAGGAGCCATGATCTGGAGGTCTCATGAGCTCAACCATACATGAAACCCTCGGTTCGATTCCTCAGTACCATATAAACAGAAAAAAACGGAAGTGGCGCTGTGGCTCAAGTGGTAGAGTGTTAGCCTTGAGTGAAGCAGCTCAGGCCCTGAGTTCAAGCCCCAGGACTGACAAAACTCTCAAGATTTTATTGGAGTCTGTGAGCTTGAGGGCAGTTAATTCTGGAAAACTGGGTTCACGTGTCTAATTCGTGAAGGCTGGGCTATGCAACATTGTAAATGATGGGGTTACAAATTGGTCGTGATCCTTGCTTTGTATTGGATCTATATCTCTGGTCTGAACTGGCATGTGCAATTTCTTCACTTTCTAGTAGGGGGCGATACTGAGACGGGCACGGCGGAGCGCAAGCGCCCGCCACATAAAGCAGGGACACTCGTCCAGTAGGGGGCGTAGCCTGAGAGGTACGGGGCTGGGTATTGCGAGCCTTACGCAACGTCAGGGGGCGGGAGAAACAGTCGCCCCGCCCCAGCCAACTGAGGCGCCCTGTGATTGGAGGAAAGAACCATCACTTGGCAGCGCCGTTGGGGTTGGTGGGAGGAAGAAGAGGGCTGTGGCCGCAGGTGACGCCGAGGCGGCGGGAGGTGCGGTGAGCGGAGCTCGGCGTCTGCACTTTCGGGCACTCCCTCCGCCCCTTTCTCTGCGGTGGATGGCGGCGGGATGGAGCGCGAGGGGAGCGGCGGCAGCGGGGGCTCGGCCGGGCTCCTACAGCAGATCCTCAGCCTGAAGGTGGTACCGCGGGTGGGCAACGGGACCCTGTGCCCCAACTCCACCTCGCTCTGCTCCTTCCCAGGTAGGACCCCGCCCCGCGCCTGCGCAGTGCGCCCCGCGCGCCGGCCGCCGCTCCCCCCGCCCCCCGCCCCGCTCCGTCTCCCCGCGTCGGGGTCCGCCGGGGCGGCCGCACCCGGCTCGTTCCGGGCGCGGCGCGGCGGCACTGGGGCGCAGGGGGGCGCCGGCCGTCTCTCGGGGGGAGGTTCGAGGGGTCGTCTCGGCCGGGTCTCACGCGTCCCCCCCAGCAGCCCGCAGCCCTCTCGGCTCCCGGGCCCCGATCCCGCCCCCCCTCCTCCGGCTGCTCTTTCTAGGGATCGCTGTTGGAGACCTGTTGCTTGCGAGCTTGGATTCGAACTCCCTTCTCCCCCCCCCCGTCCTCCCTCCCCGCCGCCCCTCCCTGAGGCCTGCTGGGTAGGAGAAGGGGGGCTCGGGTCGGGCGAGGTTGGGGCTGCCCTGGGGGAGGGGCGAGGAGGCGCCCCCGCCCCCGGGGGGGAGGGTGGGCGCAGCTACGTGTGTGTGTGTGTGTGTGTGTGTGTGTGAGTGTGTGTGACCGGAAGGACTGGGGGGGGGGCTGGGCTCCCTGACTTCGTTCCCAGAGAGAAACGGGGCCAGAGACAGGGCGGACGAGGGAGGACGGGGTTGCTGGCCGCAGTCTGGAGAAGATAAGGCACCTGCGGCCGGTCAGGCCGCGGGCAGCGACTGCCGGGCGCCTTTGCGGGCACGCCCGGGACTTGGGCCTGGCCTGCCCGGGACCGCCCCCCCCCCCCAGCCCCCGCGGGATAGATAGAGCCTTCGCCCGCCTCGGGCCGCCGAGGTGTTCGTTTGTCATCATGCCTACAATGAGACTGGCAGCGCAGAGTCGTGGCAAGTGTCAGCGCCGGGCACGGGAGTTTGAGCCCCGGTGCCAGCACACACACACACACACACACACACCCCTACCTGTGTGGAAGTGTTCAGACACTGCCAAGGCTACCTGCGTACGGGGGTTTTGTTCGTTTGTTTTTTGTTTGGGGGTGGTTTTCTGTTTTTGGTTTTGTTTTTGTTGGGTCCAGTCGTGGGCCTGAACTCTGAGCCTGGGCGCTGTCCCTCAGCTCTTCAGCTCAAGGCTAGTGCCACTGCGCCACTTCCGGCTTTTTTCATTTTGCTTATGTGGTGCTGAGGAATCGAACCCAGGGCCTCATGCATGCAAGGCAAGCGCTCTACCACTGAGCCACCTTCCCAGCCCCATGATAATTCTTTTTATTTGCTTATTTTCTCCAACTCTTTTTTGGAAAATTTTCCAATTCCTATAAACTGAAAAGCAGTGTAGTGAATACACTCACTTTAGGCTGGGTGATACAGTCACATGTGACTTCACAACTCTTTTTTTATTTTTAATATATTTTTATTGTGAAAATACTGTACAGAGGGGTTACAATTATGTAGGTAAGATAATGAGTACATTTCTTATCAGGCATTGTAGCCTCCTGCTTTGTTTCCCCTTCCCGTCCCTTCATATCCTCCCCTCCCCTCCCCTCTTCATTTTTCCACATAAGGACTTGTACATCTCATTGTTGCAATGGGTCCTCCTGTATCCCTGTTTTTACAATTTCACAACTGTTTCTTTTTTTTTTTTTTTGGGGTTCCGGTTGTGGGGCCTGAACTCTGGGCCTGGGCGCTGTCCCTCAGCTCTTCAGCTCAAGGCTAGCGCTCTACCACTTGAGCCACAGCGCCACTTCCGGCTTTTTTCTTTTTGCTTATGTGGTGCTGAGGAATTGAACCCAGGGCCTCATGCATGCAAGGCAAGCGCTCTACCACTGAGCCAACTTCCCAGCCCACAACTCTGTTTCTTAAAGTCCCATGTGACCATCATCATGTACTTAAGGCAAACCCAGCAGGTATAGCCAGCCACACACCCAGACTATGTTACAGTCTTGTAATATGTCTCTGACCTCCACTTTCTCCTGTACAAAGACCTCTGCGATTACCTTGGGTCCATTTGGAAAACCTGGATACTCTCCGGTTGGAAGATCTGTAAGTTGCTCCTGCACAGTCCCTTTGCCATGGAAAGTGGCGTGCTCATTCCTGCATATTGAGGATGAGTGTGTCAGTGTCCATTCTTCCCTGTGCTTACCCTCATGTCCCTTTATCGTCTTTTATCTGATTACTTCATCAGATTTACACTTTACCATAGGGTGAAGTTCATATTTGGTCTATGGCTGATGGAAAAGGCTTTCTGGGTCACACATATGCACACATGTCACGTTTTAGCTTTCTGCAACCCTGTTCAGGAAGTTGCACAAGTTATGATATGTAATGTGTAATACTTCTAAAACAAGGGCTTTTCCCATCATAACTGCAAACATTGATCTGATGGATCTAATCATGTCCTCCAACACTTAAATTTCCCCAATTGACCAAATGGCTTTCTTGCTTTTTTTTGTTTTTGTTTTTCCTTAAAAAGCTCCTGGATCTAATCAGGGATTAAACATTACATTGATTGTGGTTTCTGTAAAGATTAATCTTGTTTTACTTCCATTTTTGACCCAGTTCTTTGAGATTGAGATTGTGTGTGTGTGTGTGTGTGTGTGTGTGTGTGTGTGTGTGTGTGTGTGTGTGTGTGTGTGTGTGTGTGTGTGTGTGTGTGTGTGTGTGTGTGTGTGTGTGTGTGTGTGTGTGTATCCATCTGTCTCCTGGGTCTTGAATTCAGGGTCTGAGCGCTTTCTGTCCCTGAGCTTTTTTGCTCAAGGCTAATGTTCTCCTACTTGAGCCACAGCTCCAGGTCTAGCTTTTTGGTGGCTAATTGTACATAAGAGTAACAGACTTTGCTGCCTGTGCTAGGTTCAAATTTTGACCCTCAGATCTCAGCCTCCTGAGTTGCTGGGAGTTTTGAAGAACCTAAGGAAATTGTTTTGTAGTCCAGTGACTTTTTTGTTTTGTAGTTCAGTGACTTTTCTTCATGCTTAGATGCACATGAAATGTTTTTGGTCACAATGCTACCTACAACATAGTTTGTTACACCAGGAGATCATCAATGTCCATTGATGCCCTTCATGATGCTTGCTTCATTTATTTGGTGCAAATAATCTATTGGATCTTCACCCGTGTCCTCTTATGAGTAAAGTCCTGTGTGGGTGATATGTGGGAATTGAATATTCACTCCATCTGTCTGTCTTTAAGGAGGATCGAGGCAAGTCAATTTGGGATGATAGTTTCAGGATCTTATACTAAAACATCTGTAGTCATGGGAATTGTTTGCTTTCAGAAATGGTTATGCAGAGAATGAACTGCAATTTGTACTTGAGTTTGCCATTGCTTCTGTGGAGATGACGCATGCTGGTATTGGTTACCAGTTCTCTGTGGTCTCTGGGCTGGGGATGCGGACGTCACGGAGTGTAGCCCTTGACTCGGAATATAGTGCTAAACTCACACTCTCCCTGCTCTGGCTCTCTTTGCTAGAATGGTGGGTTGGTGGGTAATGAAGTTTGTCACTTTGAAGCATCAAAACCTACTTAATGTGAATTTTATTCAGTGTCCTGAATCTGGCATCATTTCTATTTTGGTTCCACAGAAAAGGTTATTTGTAGTTATGCCAACTCATTATGGCAGAATCATTGCTCTAAGGTAATTCTGTGGTTTCTCTCTACCAGGAAGCTTTGAATTGATTTTTATTTGTTTATTTATGGCCTGGGCACTGTCCCTGAGCTCTTCAGCTCAAGGCTAGCGCTCTACCACTTGAGCCATAGAGCTACTTCCAGTCTTCTGGTGGCTCATTGGAGATAAGAGTCTCACAAACTTTCCTTGTTCAGGCTAGCTTTGAACCGTGATCCTCAGATCTCAGCCTCCTAAGTAGCTAGGATTACAGGTGTAAGCTACCGGCACCTGGCTGAATTGATTAGTTTTTTGTTTTTTGTTTTTTTGGTTGGTCATAGGGCTTGAACTCTGGGCCTGGGCGCTGTTCCTCAGCTCTTCAGCTCAAGGCTAGCACTCTAACACTTGTGCCACAGCACCACATCCAGCTTTTTCTGCTTATGTGGTGCTGAGGAATCGAACCCAAGGCCTTCTACATGTATGGCAAGCACTCTACCACTGAGCCACCTTCCCAGCCTTGTTTTTTTTTTAAAACCTGCATTTGTAGTTTGGCTGTTTAGGATTTCCACCTAACTCTCCTTATTCTATCCTAAATTGTTCAATTTCTCCCTCCCTTTCTTCCTTCCCTCCTTCCTCCCTCCCTCCCCTTCTCTTTCTCTCTTTCTACTCTCTCTCTCTCTTTTGTTTTGAGAACGTTTTCATTGAGTACATTAGGCTGACCTTGAACTTGTGATCTTTCTGCTTCAGCCTCCCCTGGGATTACAGCAGTGTCACCACTCTTGGCAGTGTTTCCATCTCCTTTTTGCTGTCTTGTTTATCAGGAATGGCATTTCCTGAAAATAGGGATTTCAACCAAGTGAATCATTGCCAAGGTCTATTTTATAATAATTAAACTAAAAGCTGATATTTTGTTTGGAATCAGAAAAAAATCACACGTAGAGAATTCCTGGTTTTCAGTCACACTGTTTGTTTTCTGGGCACCAAGTTAAGGTACCTGGTGAACAGAACAAAGCTTGTGCCACATAGAGCTTCCATTCCATTAGCGTTTGAGGGAGAAAATAAGCTAAGCATGGAACATCTGGGGGTAAGTGTGATATGGGATTAAGTACATAGTGTGTGTGTGTGTGTGTGTATGTGTATGTGTGTAGTTGAGGGATGATCTGACCTCCCCCCCCATAATGTAGTTCAGAGTTGTACACTATGAGCACAATCAGTGTGAGAATATTTTCACCACTCGTTCTTGAGTGACAGACAAGGTGGGACCAGGTTAGGACCAAGACCACCGGGCATGGGGCAGCCCAGGGCGCACATTCCCAAACCAGGGACCAGAGGCAAGCAGTGGTTTCAGGAGGAAGACGGCATAGTAAGCAGTCCGGAGGCCAGTATTGTGTTCAGGGGGAACTGGGGACAGATGGAGCTCCTGGCAGGCAGGAGCTTGCTGGCAGGAGTCTTCCAGAGGGCAGTGGGGAGATGCGGGCTGATGGGCCATGAGCACCATGACCACCCAGCAGCCGGGTGGAGTTGCAGGACTGGATAGGTCTCCAATCTCCAGGAGGACCCGTGTGGTCCTTTAGAGACAGTCGCAGCTTTAGAGAAGCTGGCCAAGTGCACCCACTGTGACCTGGACCCTAAGGTCAGGGTGGAGCCAGCTGAAAGGCTGGCTGTCTCCTTGCTGCGCTGATGGGGGCCAAGTTCATCCCGAGGCCATGGTGGAAGTGCGATGACTCAGCTGTGGAGGTTCTGAGGCCAGGGAGCTGGTCCTCACAAAGCCCTTCATGCATAGGATTTTATTCAATTAGAATCACATAGAGAGCTGCTCTCGCGTGGCTTTTCTTTCCCTGGATTTTTGGCAGCACTGGGGGTTGAACTCAGCACGCTGCATTTGCTAGGCAGGTGCTCTACTGTCCTATTGCTCTACTGCTGAGCCATGCTACCAGCCCTTTTTTTTTTGTCGGCCGTGGGGTTTGAACTCTGGGCCTGGGCGCTGTCCCTCAGCTCTTCAGCTCAAGGCGAGCGCTCTACCACTTGAGCTACAGCGCCACTTCCGGTTTTCTGGTGGTTTATTGGAGATAGGAGTCTTACCGTCTCTCCTGCCCGGGCTGGCTTTGAACCGAGATCCTCAGATCTCAGCCTCCTGAGTAGCTAGGATTACAGGCGTGAGCCACCAGCGCCCGGCTACCAGCCCTTTTTTTTGCACTGGTTATTTGTTTACTTTTGCTGGCACCTGGGTTTGAACTTGGGGCCAGGCTGAGCAAGCAAAGGGCCCTTCCGCTTGAGCCCCACCTCTAGCCCTTTGTCTTTTTTTTTTTTTTTTCTTTACTGATATGCCCGACATAGATGTGCTCAATAAATATTTGAGTATGTAATGGATAAGTTCTTAGTGTTTGAATTAGTTTATTAGTGCACTAATTTGGCATCCTAAACAAGTTTTTACCATTTTATAGTCCCAGAGGTCAGGAGTCCAAGAGGTCTCACCAGGCTAAAACCAAAAGTATGGGTAGGACTGGGTCCCTTCTGAAAGGACCAGAAAGAGATCCTTTTTTTTTTTTTTTTTTGCCAGTTGTGGGGCTTGAACTCTGGGCCTGGGCGCTGTCCCTCAGCTCTTCAGCTCAGGGCGAGCTCTCTACCACTTGAACTACAGTGCCACTTCCTATTTTCTGGTAGTTTATTGGAGATCAGAGTCTCATGGACTTTCCTGCCCAGGCTGGCTTTGAACCGCAATCCTCAGGTGTCAGCTCCTGAGTAGCTAGGATTACAGGTGTGAGCCAACAGTGCCTGGTGTTCCTTACCTTTTGCAGCTTCTTAGAGGCTGCCTGCATTCCTGGGCTAATGGCCTCTTTCTCTTCAGAGCCAACAGCATAACATCTTCAAAATATCTAGGACACTGGTCTCCTGCCTCCCTTTTGCTGGACCCTTATGATTACGTCAGGTCCATCTGGAAAATCCTGACAATCTCCTACGGAAGGTCCTTAATGTAATCCCATCTGCATGAAAGTATCCTTTTGCCCAATTTGGGGGATGAGGATGTGAAAGTCTTTGGGGTCTGTTCTACCCCTGTACTTTCATTTCTCTTTCTAGTCTTTTACTGCAGATTACTTATCTGATGCATACTTCACCATGATAGGCCTTTCACTGCCTCTGTGGTTTGAAATCATTTCCTCATGAATGGATTGTGGTGGGCACAGGGTTTTGTTTTGTTTTGTGCCACAAGTGGGCCGTGAGCTCAGGGCCTGAGGGCTGTCCCTGAGCTTTTGTGCTGAAGGCTAGCACTCTGCCACTTGAGCCACAGATCCACTTCTGGCTTTTGGGTAGTTAATTGGAGATAAGAGTTTTACAGACTTTCTTGCCCAGGCTGGCTTTGAACTTTGCTCCTCAGACCTCAGTCTCCTGAGTAGCTAGGATTGTAGGTGTGTGCCACAGGTGCCTGGCTGAGATTATGGGTTTGTAATAAAGGCAAGGTTGGCCCACTGTGTAGCCTCCCTCTCACAGGATGTATTGGAGCCATAGGCGTGGCCTAGTACAGCCAGAGACCACCAGATGTGGCCTCTCAGCCTTGGTTTCTCAGCTTACAGAATTGTGAGCTGAAGAATTTTAGTTGTAGCAGCACAAAGCAGATCTGCACAGCTGCCAAAGAAAACAAAGCTGGAGATAATGCACTTGAAGTGGTAAACAAGACATACTGTAAGATAGAACAAATAATTTTGACTGTGTTGGGCCAGGGAAATGAAAAGTACTGGATAACAATCGATAAGTAGCTATTAAGTAGATGGCAAATTAAGGTATGGGAGATTAAAGAGAAATCACTTCCTTTTTTTAAAAAGTGTTTTCTATAGATCTGGATTTGCTTTTGCTATTAAGAGTCCTTTAATGATCCCATTTATCTGAAGTACAATATAATACCTTTTTTTCCCCCCCTACTTGAAGCAACTTAAGTGGAACTATATCAATATGTAGGTGCCTGAGGTAGGTGCCAATGGTTGTAGTTCAGAGATATAGGGCTGCAGCTGCTCCCCCTTCTCTGAGACTCAAATGGTTTTAGAAAGGAAGCCCTGGAGAGGGTGAGGACCTTTTGTGGTGCTTGCCAAGCCTTATGTGTGACCCAGTCTTTTGTGTCCTTTGCAGAGATGTGGTATGGTGTGTTCCTGTGGGCACTGGTGTCTTCTCTCTTCTTTCATGTCCCTGCTGGATTACTGGCCCTCTTCACGCTCAGACATCACAAATATGGTAGGTTCATGTCTGTAAGCATCCTGTTGATGGGCATCGTGGGACCAATTACTGCTGGAATCTTGACAAGTATGTTAGACATTAAAATACCAGTCAAAACGTTGAAATGTGCCTCGTCGGTTCATTTAGGATTCGTTTTAGAAATATATCTGAGTGGGATAATTATTTTTAAAGAGTAGTGTCTATCATTATGAGACTTTCCTCCTCTTCCCCTCCTCCTCCTCTTCCTCCTCCTCCTCATTTTTAATAATGTGTGCTGGTCCTGGAGCTCAAACTCAGCACCTGGGTGCTGTCCCTGAGCTTTTTTTCATTCAAGGTTAGCACTCTACAGCCACAGCTCCACTTTCAGCTTTTTAGTGGTTAATTGAAGATAAGAGTAAGAGACTTTTCTGTCCAGGCTGGCTCTGAAATATAGATCCTCAGATCTCAGTCAGCCTCCTGAGTAGCTAGGATTACAGGCATGAGCCACCAGAGCTCTGAGGCTTTTTTCTTCTCCTCTTTTGTTATGGGCTTATTTTAGTTCTGGGGTTTGCTTTTTGCTCAAAGCTGGTGGAGAAAAGTGGAGCCTTTATGGTGCTTAATCATAGATGAGTGTCTCATGGACATCCCTTCCCCAAGCTGGCTTCAAACCATGTTCCTCTAATCTCAGCCTCCTGAGTGGTTAGGATTACAGGTTTGAACCACCAGTGCCCAGGTCTCGATAAAGTTCTTTAAGCTTCCTTCTGCCCAGCCCACTCTTTGAGGGGAGCTAAATTACAGAGGCTCAATGAAGAATGCATTCTGAGACATTGGTGACATCCAGTGCCACTGGAGGTAGTGCCACTGGAGAGTTCAGGTAGGGGCCTGAACTCTGGGCCTGGGCACTGTCCCTCAGCTCTTCAGCTCAAGGCCAGTGCTCTACCACTTGAGCCACAGCGCCACTTCCGGCTTTATTCTTTTTGCTTATGTGGTGCTAAGGAATCGAACCCAGGCCTCATGTATGCAAGGCAAGTACTCTACCACTGAGCTACCTTCCCAGTCCCTGGAGGTAGGTTTTCTTTGAGTACTGTACACTAGACCTTGGGCCCGTGAGTTTAGCAGCCTCTAAGCCCTGAACTCAACCACCAACCCTGAAGAAAACATTTTCAAGTCATAGATGCTCAAGGCAGCCAACCTTTGGTTAATATTGTTCTTTTTATTTTATTTTTCGTTGGTCGTGGATGCTGAGCTTTTTTTGCTCAAGGTTAGCTCTCAACCACTTTGAGTGACAGCTCCACTTCTGGTTTTCTACTCATTAATTGGAGAAAAGAGTCTCACAAACTTTCCTCCCTGCGTTGGCTTCTAACTTTGATTCTCAGATCTCAGCCTCCTGAGTAGCTAGGATTATAGGCGTGAGCCACCAGCCCCCAGCTTAATACTTTCATATTATAAGATGTGTGGTGTTGAGAAATGACTCCCTGTCTTTTTGCTGGCTAAGCATAATGACTACTACTGAGCTACAGTACTCCAGCCCAAATGTGTATAGACATTTTATTGAGGACTATGTATTACCAGTCTCTGCCACAATCAGATAAGTACTGGATAGATACAGGTGTTTTGTGTTATCAATTTCTAGGAAGTTTTCTAGCATCAAAACAATTATGTAGGCGAGAAAGAAACCCCTGGGATTACCCTTGTTTGCCTTTAATTTTTTTTTTCTCTTACTTACAATGGATTCTCCTATATAGCCCAGTCTGGCCTCAAACCCACACTCCTCCCCCACCCCCCACCCCCTCCTGAATACCTGAATTATAGGTATACACTACCACACCTGTTCTATGTGTCCTCTGAACAACTTCCGTGGTTTAGAGTCCTCTTCCCTTCCTCTGTCCATAGCCCCTCACCCTCTCCTCTTTCTCTTTCTTAAGTGGAACCATGAGGATGATAGAAAGTGGAGCCACAAGAAAGGAGATTATTTCCTGTGGCCTGGAACATTTCTTGCTTGTCTCACTCAGGAGACTCATTTATTACCAAAATTTTATTACATACTTCTTAAGAGGCATGGGATTAAATTGCATGGAAATAAAAAGATTTTTGAGTTCATAGTCAGGTCATGTAGAAGTTGCTATGATTTTGATTCTTCTAGATGATTATGGTGGTGGTGGTGGTGGTAGGGGTAGTAGTGGCGATAATGATGATGGTGATGATGGTGGTGGCGGTGGTGGTGATGATTATGATTTGTACTAGAACTCTGGACCTAGGTACTGTCCTTTAGTTTTTTTTTTTGCTCAAAGCTGGTACTCTACCATGTGAGTCACTATTCCACTTTTGGCTTTTTGGTGGCTAATTGGAGATAATATTCTCATGGACCTTCCTACTGGAGCTGGCATTAAACCATGATCCTTAGATCTCAGCCTCATGAGTAGCTAGGAGTACAAACTGGCACCCAGCACTTCCAGATTGTTTTTTTCAATTAATGTAGTAGACTCTCAGTGTTAGGGAGTCCACATCTAAAACCACATTTCAGTGATTTGCAGAGCAGATAAAGAAAACTTAACTAGAGTGAGTAGGAAGAATAGAGGAAATAAAGCATTTCTGTAATTTTTTTTTATTGTTATAAAGGTGATGTGCAGAGGGCTTATGGTTACATAAGTCAGGTAATAAGTACATCTCTTTCTGGACAATCATGTCTGTAATATTTACATTTTAGTGTAAAAAATCTGGAACATTCTGTTGAGAGTGGGACTTTAAGTGGTATATTTTCATGATTTTTGTTAACCTCACTTTTTTCCTAACACCCTTGAATTTTGAACCAGGTGCCGCCATTGCCGGAGTATACCGCGCAGCAGGGAAGGAGATGATACCATTTGAGGCCCTCACCCTGGGCACGGGACAGACGTTCTGTGTAGTGGTGGTCTCTTTTTTACGGGTTTTAGCTACTCTATAGCATATACTCTCTATGGTATGAGGTCGAAGCTCTGTTTTATAACAGCCTCAGAAGGAATACATTGGAGTAGTATTTTCTTCGCTCTCCAAATGGAAGCAACGTGGATGAATAGGAATCTGAACCACATCTCCGCCTCTTCTTCAACTTGACACGCCAGCCATCAAAGGTCTCTGTGGACTCCTATTATTCCCAACCAAGACAGAACAAGTTGCTTGCTTTTCTTTCTATGGACATTTAATTGAAGACATGCACACCTTGACCCAAGCCAAGCCATCATCGCTTCTGGATTGTATCCCTTGCCACTTGAATTTCCAATAGTCTGTGAGGAAATGCAGAGTCTCTCACCTCTTTCAGAGCAACTATGGAAACTACTGGCTCATTTCAAGTGTGAGTACTCTGTGCTGAAATCTTAGTTGACCTAAACTTGATTAAAATCTGAAAACTCCTTTTGCGACAGCTTCATGATGATAACACCAAGTTTCAGTTGAGTCTAGCTGTGAGAACAAATTTAGTGAACTATAACAGGAAAACAATTGAGTAACTCAAGGAAATGGCTTTGGTCCCACTGAGAATGTGATATTTTATGGAAAACTGTCTTGACCTCTGGTTATTTATTTTAACAGATGTGAACTTAACTGTTTTGTACATTTGGCCAAAATAAGCTAGTTAATTCAGATGCTGGGTTTGTTTTGGTTTTTCTTTTCCCAAGGGAAGGTCTCACTGTGCATGTGGTCCAGGCTGGCCTTAACCTCACAATCTTACTGCCTCAGCCTCCTAAGTGCTAGGATGACAGGGATGCACAAAACATTTTATTTTTAAAGTGATGAGCTCACTGTGTGGGCCAGGCTGGTCCCGAACTCCTGCACGCGAGTGATCCGCCTGCCTCAGCTTCCCAAATAGCGGGACTGCAGGCACACACCATCATGCCTGGTTGAGACTTTTCCAAAGAATTTCTATGCCCCATTTGAAAAAAAATTTAGTTTTAGTTTAGCTTGAGTTGAAATTTTAAGCCAGATTGGGTTAGGGTACCTTTCCCTTTGGGCATTCAGGCACATATATACATCCGACATGCTATGATAGTTTTTCTTAGAGACTTTAGTTTATAGATGACTCTTGAGAGATTGAGGAAGTGTGGCTGAAATGAGGGTAGGTGTTGGGGACTTGGGGGTTGTAATCTGTTTACCTAGCACGGCCCCACAACCCACTTTGCAGTATTAGAGCATCACCTCCCAGAAAGTGCCTGAAGTTTCCTTTCCAGGCATACCTCCATCCTGCCCCTTTCAACTTTTAGTCAAGAGAATTTTTATCCTTAAAGAGATGTCCAAGTTTTAAATTTTGGATATTTAATTTTTGAGATTTTTAAAAACTCAACATTTAGCTGTTTTAATTTCTATTCTGCTGCTGAGTTCTTTTTTCATTGAAAGGCCTGGAAAAACTGTGACCTTCAAAAGGGAAACAATTGCAAAAATTAAGTAACTTTTACCACCTAAACTGTTTAATACAGGGCACAATCAATGGTGGTGTTGTCTTCCAGACAATAACTGTCATCCTGAAGGAGGGCTTTCATTGAGAGATGACAGGTCCCAGTCCATGAGCTCAAATGCACGTGAATTTATTTAAAGCCTCTGGCTTCTGATTAGAAGGATCAGGAGGATCAATTTGTTTAATCACTTATCAAAATTACAGTGACATATATCCAAGTAGCAGGAAAATTGTGAGTACACGTAAATGTCCTTTCAGATTTCCTAACAGGAAGCTCAGCTTTCTTCCAACAAATTGTTAAAGATTTCAGTTTGTAGTTCAAAGAGATGTGTTTTGTTTTGTTTTTTAGAAAATATCCCTTCAAACCATGTCTGTAATCCTAGCTACTCTGGAGGCTGAGATCATAGGATTATGGTTCAAAGCTGGCCTGGTCAGAAAAGTCTGTGAGACTTTTATCTCCACTTGACCACCGAAAAGCTGAAAGTAGGGCTGTGAATCAAGTAGCAGAGCACCAGCCTTGGGCAAAAAAGCTAAGGTGCAGCACCCAAACCCTGAGTTCAAGCCTCGAAGCTAGTACACACAAAATGAAGGAAGGAAAGGAAGGAAGGGAAAAATCTCCCTTCAGTTTAAGAAACTCCTTTTATACTGGAAGATGATATTGAGTATCACTATTAGATGATGCATCTTACTAGAGGTTTCACCTAAAACATTCTTTAGGGTATAATTTCACAAATTAAACATGTGGGGCCAGTAGTTAGGGGACTGTTACCCTGAATACTAACTTTTGAACATAACGACCCATGATAAAAATGTTATTTTTATTTGGAGCCAAGATGAGAAAGTTAGGACATTCTGGAAGATCTTTTTTTTTTTTCCCCCAGGGCTGAGGACCGAACCCAGGGCCTTGCGGGTGCTGGGCGGGCGCCCTTCCGCGTGCCGGGCGGGCGCCCTTCCGCGTGCTGGGCGGGCGCCCTTCCGCTGGGCTAAACCCCTAGCCCCCTTTTGTTTGTTTCTTGTTTGATATACTTTATCTGTTCTTTTAAAACACTTAAAATATAAAGTATATCTCCAAATTATTGAATGTTTTATTTGTCCCAGTTTGTGAAGCATTCTCATCTGAGTAAATGTATATAGAATTTATATAGATTAAACTGCGTAACTTAAATGTTTTCAGGGAGAAACTTTGAATGATAACAAAGAATGTATTCCACTTTGGTGGGTTTTTTTCCTGTCTCTTTTCTTCCTGCTTCTTGTCTCAAATACAGAATTATTTGCAGTTGGCTGCTCAGATGATAGAATGTTGGCATTCATGTCGAACATTTTACCTAATAAAATTTTTTGAGAACTTTTGCCAACAACTGACTTTCTTAGAGACATTCAGCCATCATTTCCCCAGCAAGGTTCAACTTTACTTTCTGTAAATGCTGAGAAAAGGGAGGTAGTCCTCAATAATTTTTTGAAAATCAAAAATCAACCCTGTTGATTCTTTAATAGGCTTTTGGGGTGAAAGCATTTGGTGAGAACTGAAAAGATTCATAAGCAAGAGCAGAATGAATGTTGCAAGAGAAAGATGTCACTGTACTATGTATATTTGCCAAAGTCTGCTAAAAGGCATCAAGTAACACTGTTTCAACTAGTGAGAAGCAGCTGATGGAAATAACTAACCTTGCATCCTTCCTTACATCCCTTCACATTTTTAATCAATCATATGTTGGCTTTTGATTCCAATGTCCTTTCTGACCATTCTGGTTTGCATTAAGTTCTTATTACACTGCAGAACACGCCAACCTTCCCTTTGGAGCTGTTTCCTGGAATGTGACGCCCTGGTGCCGTTAGCAATCCACACACAGAAGTCTGTGAAGTTGCATTTCTTTTTTTGTGCATTCTGTGAGGCTGGTTGTGACCAAAATCAGCTTAACTTTTTTAAAATTAGGTAATTTCACTAACTGCTACAGTTAAAATGATCAAATCTTTGTACAATAGGAAATTATTTAAACTTTATTTTTCTACTGACATTTCTAATTCTAATGTGTAAATGTTTATCAATAAAGAGTTACTTTAAATTCTTTGGTTTGGAATTGCATTTCTTTTTGAGTAGCCAGAAAGTTTATCTTTTGTAATAAAGTTGATCAGTTTTTTTTTTTGTTGTTGTTGTTGTTTGTTTTTTGGTCAGTCATGGGACGTGAACTCTGGGCCTGGGCATTGTCCCTGAGCTCTTTTGCTCAAGGCTAGCGCTCTATCATTTTGAGCCACAGCTCCACTTCTGGTTTTTGACTGGTTAATTGGAGAGAAGCGTCTCACGGGGACTTTCTGCCTGTGCTGGCTTCTATCTGCGATCCTCAGCTCTCAGGCTCCTGAGTAGCTAGGATTACAGGCGAGAGCCACCAGCACCTGGCCTTTCACTGTATTTTATGTCAACTTTTTTCTGTTACAGGAAAATTCTTTTTTTTTTTTTTTTTTTTTTTGTCGGTCGTGGGGCTTGAACTCTGGGCCTGGGCGCTGTCCTTCAGCTCTTCAGCTCAAGACGAGTGCTCTACCACTTGAGCTACAGCGCCACTTCCGGTTTTCTGGTGGTTTATTGGAGATAGGAGTCTCATGGTCTCTCCTGCCCGGGCTGGCTTTGAACCGAGATCCTCAGATCTCAGCCTCCTGAGTAGCTAGGATTACAGGCATGAGCCACCAGCGCCCGGCTACAGGAAAATTCTTACTCAAAGATGTAATTATACTTACATGTGACCTGGATTCATTAACTCTGTGGGATATCAAGAAACTTTGGTATGACTCTATACTCTTGTTTGTGAATAACATTTCTATAGTAAGAATAGTGAAGCATTGCTTGTAGGTTAGGTTCTTGTAAGCTTGTGGCAACCTTTTGTCACCTGACCTGTTTTAGGTATGTGTCTGTTCAAAGACATCTTTCACTGGGAGCCAGTGGCTTATACCTCTAATTCTAGCTACTCAGGAGGCTGATTTGAAGATCAAAATTGGAAGCCAGCTGTGGCAGGAAAGTCTGTGAGACTCTTATTAACCACCAGAAAACCAGAAGTGGCATTTGTAACTCAAATGGTAGAATTCTAGTCTCGAGAAGGAAACAAAACAAAACCAAAAACTCAGGGACAGTGCCTTGAGTTCAAGCTCCAGGATCCACACAAAAACTCACTTGCACACATCTCAGAAGACACCTTAGTTGCAATACACAACAAAGGGAGATTAAGTGCTGAGAATGATGGTTCAAAGCCAGCCCAGGCAGGAAAGCCTGTGAGACACATCTCCAATTAACCAGCAAAAAGCCATAAATGAAGCTGTGGCTCAAATGGTAAAGCAGAAAAAGTTCAAGTATAGCACCTAGGCCCTGAGTTCAAGCCCCAGTACAAATAGGAAAAAAAACAAAAACAAGAGCAGGGCGCCGGTGGCTCACACCTATAATCCTAGCTACTCAGGAGGCTAAGATCTGAGGATTGCAGTTTGAAGTCATCCCTGGCAGAAAAATCCCTGTGAGACTCCAATTAACCACTCAGAAAACAGAAGTGGCACTGTAGCTCAAGTTGTACAGTGCTAGCCTTGAGTACAAAGAGGCTCAGGGACAGTGCCCAGGACCTGAGTTCAAGCCCCAAAACTGACCAAAAAAAAAAGTTTACAAACATTAAATGCTTATTATTGATGGAAATGCAGGCTGTGATGGAGTAATGTGCAGTGTGATTCAACTCAACTACGTCCCCTAAAGACCCAGCAAGGCAGGGGTGGAATTCTACAGAAGAGGGAAAAGGTAGCACATGGACATCTATTGGTAGTTCTTCCTTAAAAGTTTGACTATCTCCACTTGTTGAAGCAATGGGCTCTCTCAATCTGATGTGAAAAACTGCACCAGCTTGGCTTGGCTTTCTGCCTCATGTTTTTAAGCATCTGCATGTAAAGAGCAAATCAGTGGAGGTGAGGGGTTAAATTTGAGGTTGTGACCAAGCATAGGGTCACACTCTTCCATTGGCATTAAAAAATCTCCAGCAGAGCAGAATTCCATTCTGTTGTTTTAGCTGCTGTGAAAGGGACAATTCTTGAGAATCTTGGGTTTTCCTCCTCCTCCTCATAGCTGACTCCTACAGCTTGCTTTGCCATCTCATCTAGGTCTTCATTTGATGGGCTCTACTGTCTTGTCTGCCAAAAATTCTCCACATCTTTTTCATTCATTGTCCTAAAGGCCTCCAATTATTTGCCATGCAGTAGGTGTTATTGACTGTTCTTTATATATGTTCTGTGACACTTTCTACACAGTCTGGCCAAACTTTCTAACAGTTACCAAGAGCAGCTGACGATATTAATTCCATGCTATTCCAGTGTACCTGATAATGTTGCATATAGTAACTGACTACCAGTAAGACATTATTGTGGTTTCCTTGGTGGCCTTGTGGGTCTTCCAGGCCTTCATTTTAAAGCTTGTGTAGTGTGCCTTGAAAGCTTTTATTATGCCCCAATCAAGTGGTTGGATGAGAGATGTAGTATTTGAGGACATAAGAAAAAACAACAACAAACTTCTGCATTGGGGTATGCATATTCCAGATCTTCATGGCAATGGACAAAAGGCATTAGTAAAAATCAGTAAAACCTTGAAAGCAAGATTTCTACTCTGTACTTTTTTGTTCCACCAACAATGGACTGGCATATGTTTCGCATTTTCCTCTTGAAGTGTTTGTGAACTGTGGGCTCTATACAACATAAAGGGTTTGCACTTCAAGTCGCCCTTGGCATTGGCACACAACAGCAAAGCCAGGAACTTTAGAGGCTATTTGCATTATATGACAGTATCCTTGTTTAGCCAGTCTTGCTGGGCACTGGTGACTCACACCTGTAATCCTAGCTACTCAGGAGGCTGAGATCTGAGGATCATGTTTCAAAACCAGCCCAGACAGGAAAGTCTGTGAGACTTTTATCTCCAGAAAACCAGAAGTGGAGCTGTGGTTCAAATCGTAGAGCAGTAGCTGTGTGGAGATGGGGGAGCTCAGGGACAGCTCCCAGGCAGAGTTCAAGGGCCACCACCGTCAAAAAGAAGGGAGGGAGGGAGGGCCAGTCTCCTCACTATTGTAACCCTGCTCTTCACATAACTCTTACCCTGGATGACAGTGTTATTTAAATCCTTCTTCTGATCTGCAGAACTTGCCTGGCCTTTAACTTTTAACATTTTTGGGGGGGGGGGGGGAAATCTACCACAGCCACCTTCCCAGCCCAACTTTAAAAAAATTTTTTTTTTGGGGGGGAAATCTACCACAGCCACCTTCCCAGCCCAACTTTTAACATTTTTTAAATTCATATCACATGGCTACACTTGCCAGCAAGGTTTCGCATTTCTCTTACCCCGGATAATGTGACCTTTGGCCCTCACAGCAGGGCTGTCCATTATGCTGTCTGTACCAATCTGTTTCATCAATCCAGATTTAGCTGCTTCTCCATCCTTTCCACGGCTTCCGGGTAGATATTGACTTGCCCTTGCACACAGACTGGAGCATTTCCCGCTCCTTTTTTGGGGGGGGGGGGAGGGGTGGCCCAGTCGTGGGGCCTGAACTCTGGGCCTGGGCGCTGTCCCTCAGCTCTTCAGCTCAAGGCTAGCGCTCTACCACTTGAGCCACAGTGCCACTTCCGGCTTTTTTCTTTTTTGGTTTGTTTTTTTTTTTTGGTCCAGTCGTGGGGCCTGAACTCTGGGCCTGGGCGCTGTCCCTCAGCTCTTCAGCTCAAGGCTAGCACTCTACCACTTGAGCCACAGCACCACTTCTGGCTGCTTATGTGGTGCTAGGGAATCGAACCCAGGGCCTCATACATACAAGACAAACGCTCTACCACTGAGCCACCTTCCCAGCCCTCCCGCTCCTTTTTTTGGTGTGGGATTCTAACATTGACGAGGAACTGTAAGTCCTCCTATTTAACCATAACTGGAATCTCAACACTGCAAGTTTCCATTCTCTGTGCATGCCCAGGAATGAGCCCAGAAAGCAATAATTATCGACTTTGAGGACTATAAGGTTAAAATTTAGCTACCCAGAAAGGTTGAGAATACAGAACTAAGAGTCAACTGTATTTCCACAAACAGGTAGTTTTATTTAAGCATATTTATTGGGTCAACGCAGTGAGGTTACGCTGAAGACTACAAGTCCCAGCATGCACAGCGCTCGGGAGTGCCCGGGCTCCCGCTTGGGCCCAGGTATGGTGGCCGGAAGTGGCGTCTTTGACCACGTGGCACTCTGTGCGCATGTGCACACGCCTCCGGGGCCGCCCTAGCAGTCGCCGCCCGGGCTCTATGGTCCCTCCCTAGAGCTTTCCAGGAGGGGGAGGCTGCCCGGGTCCTGGTGGGTTGCGCGACCCCGAGCTGCAACAACATGGAAGAATTCGACTCCGAAGACTTCTCCACCTCGGAGGAAGACGAAGACTACGTGCCGTCGGGTGAGCGAGTCGGCCTGAGGCGAGCGGCGGATGGTCCCGCCCCGAGCCTCACGTGAGGCGCTCAGGGCCCCCCACCCCAGCCCGGGTCGGCGCCGCCGCCGCCGCCGCCGTGGCCCCCGAGGCCCGTGGGCTCCGCGCCCGGACCCCTGTCACCTCCTCCCGGCCGCCCGGGCCCGAGGCGTGCGCGGGCCGGCCTCGCGCGGCGGCTCCCCTGGGCCCGCGCGGGCCGCCGCCCCCTGTCGGAGGGCGGGAACCGGCACGTGAGTGCCGCTGGTCTCCGGGGACGCCGTCTGCGCGCCCGACGGCAGCGCCGCTGCTCGAGGCTCGGAGCCAGCGGGCCGTGCCACCGCCACGTCCAGGATCGGGCTGCCCGCGGCCCGCGCCCAACCCGGGCCCTGGTTGTTAGAAAGTCCCGTAAGGTGGTGCTTTGCCTCTTTACAGGGTCAGCGCCTTGCTGTCTTCTCGGAACTTCTTTTTTTCTTTTCTGTGTGCGCCTGGGGCTTGAACTCGAGGCACGGGACGCTCTCCCACCCCACCCCCACGCAAGGCTGATGCTCCACCAACTTGAACCATAGCTCCACTTCTGGCTTTTTGTTGGAGCGTTGGAGATAACAGTCTCACCGACTTTTCGGCCTGGGCTGGCTTTGAACCACAATCCTCAGGACTTTGCTACAATTACAGGCCCCTCACCTTGCTGATGTCCTTAACTTTTATTCACACAGTCTCTTAGGTGAAAAAAAATCTCTCATCTCAGTCGTTCTTACGCCTTCAGTCCATCCACTTCTAGAAAAGTCTCGTGGACTTTTCTCTTGGGGCTGGCTTCAAGCCTCTATTTCAGCCTCCTCAGTAGCTAGCGTTGCATTCATGAGCCAAAGGTGCCTTGTTACTTGGGGAGCTATTTTCATTAATAGTTATCATTCTTATCCCACTTCCCTTCATTCTCCCCCCACTCCAACCCTTTTCACAATAGAAATGTTTTTATGTGAGAATTTCTTTTTTTGGGGGGGGGGCTGAACTATGGGCTTGGGCGCTGTCCCTCAGCTCTTCAGCTCAAGACTAGCGCTCTACCACTTGAGCCACAGCGCCACTTCCGGCTTTTTTCTTATGTGGTGCTGAGGAATCGAACCCAGGGCCTCGAGCATGCAAGGCAAGCGCTCTACCGCTGAGCCACCTTCCCAGTCCTTATGTGAGAATTTCTTTGTTTGTTTGTTTTTTTGGGTCTGGTCATGGGGCCTGAAGTCTGGGCCTGGGCGCTGTCCCTCAGCTCTTCAGCTCAAGGCTAGCGCTCTACCACTTGAGCCACAGCGCCACTACCGGCTTTTTTCTTTTTGCTTATGTGGTGTTGAGGAATCGAACCCAGGGCCTCTGGCATGCAAGGCATGCGCTCTACCACTGAGCCACCTTCCCAGCCCCTTATGTGAGAATTTTTATCTGACCACATTATTATATGATTCCAGGTGGGGAGTATAGTGAAGATGACGTCAATGAATTAGTGAAGGAAGATGAAGTGGATGGTGAAGAACAGACCCAGAAAACCAAAGGGACAAAACGGAAGGCTCAGAGCATTCCAGCCAGGTGATGCTGCCCTTTAGAGTGCTGAGATTGATCACATGACAGGGTTTGGTCTGGGTTTTGTGCTTTTTTAAAAAAATTGTCTGGTATTCTAACCTTTCTGTCTTTTGAGGGAAACATTTGCTGATGTTTTAAAATTAAGTTCTTTGGGAAGTTAACAATTTTTTTTTTTGTACCAATCCTGGGGCTTGAAACTCAGGGCCTGGGTGCTGTCTTGTCACCTTTGTGCTTAAGGTTAGTGGCTTCATGCATGCTAGGCAAACACTGTACCACTAACCACATCCCCAGCCAAGTTAATTTTTTTTTAATTAAGAATTGCAAGGATCTCTCTCTCTCCCTCTCCCTTCCCCCCTACCCCCCCCTCTTTCTTTCATCTTGGGGCTTGAACTCAGGCTACCACTTGCCACAGCGCCACTTCTAGTTTTCTGGTGGTTAAATGGGCTTTCTTATCCAGACTAGCATCAAACTGCTATTCTCAGAGCTCAGCCTCCTGAATAGTTAGGATTATAGTCATAAGCCACCAATGCCTGGCTGTTTTATTTCTTTAAAAGTACTTTTATAACAAACTTAAAATCTAGAAAAGTCCTTTATTTCACCAAAGGAGTTCATAATGAGTTTTTCATGCCATATTGTTTGACGTGGGTTGCAGATTATTAACTACAGGGGCTTATCTCTGGCCTGGAGCCAGGATGCAGAACAGGTGACAGACAAATCAACAAGACCCATGAATTGACACAGAAAGCATGACACAGAAATGCTAGAGAGGCAACATTGCCATAATACAAACCTTAGCCCAAGATAGCTGAGGAATCAGAAAATCCTAATTTAAAAAGGGGGGGCGGGGCATATATCTGATATTGAATTACACAGTCACCAAAGTTTGAATTTTTTTTTTAATTTTTTTATTGTTATAAAGGTGATGTGCAGCCAGGCGCTGGTGGCTCACGCTTATAATCCTAGCTACCCAGAAGGCTGAGATCTGAGGATTGGAGTCAAAGCCAGCCCAGGCAGGAAAGTCCGTGAGACTTATCTCCAATAAGCCACTCAGAAAACTGGAAGTGCTGTGGCTCAAGTGGTAGCTCTAGCCTTGAGCTGAAGAGTTGAGGGACAGAGTTCAAGCCCCATGACCGACATAAATAAATAAATACAGGTGATTGCAGAGGGGTTACAGGTAATATGTATATTTCTTTGGGGGGAAGGGCAGTGTCACTCCGATTTTTTTTTTTTATGTGTGTGGGTTATGGGGCTTTAACTCAGGGCTAGAGTGCTGTCCTTGAGCCTCTTTGTGCTCAAGACTACCATTTTACCACTTGAGCCATAGCACCACTTCCAGTTTTTTGAGTGGTTAATTGAGATAGGAGTCTCACGGGGACTTTTCTTCCCAGGCTGGCTTTGAACTAGCATCCTCTGATCTCTGCTTCTTGAGGAGCTAGGATTACAGGCATGAGCCACCAGCACCTGCCTTCTAATTAATTTTCAATTCAAATAGAAGCATCTTATTTTGTCTTACTGAATACTGAAGCGGTTTATGAAAAGGAATAAAAGAACTTTAGATATTAGATGACCATAAAGTCAAAATACTATAAGATGCAATATATGCTTATGTCTTGGACACTGTACTTTTTTTTTTTTTTTGGTCGGTCATGGGATTGAAGGCTGGGCTTGGGTGCTGTCCCTCAGCTCTTCAGCTCAAGTCCAGTGCTCTACCACTTGAGCCATGGCGCCACTTCCAGTTTTCTGGGAGTTAATTGGACATAAGAGTCTCATGGACTTTCCTGCCTGGGCTGGCTTTGAACCTCAATCCTCAGATCTCAGCCTCCTGAGTAGCTAGAATTACAGGTTTGAGCCACCAGCACCCGGTTGGACCCAGTACTCTTATCCATAAGTTTCTCTGTATTCTAACTTTCATTTCTTTACAAGGTAATGCAGAGTATTTATATTTTTTTCCTGAGAGCTCTTGGAGGAAATAACAGAAATGAACTTGACTCCCTTCTCAATAGAATTTATTCTTCAAATGGAGGAGCTTGAAAAAGTAAAAAGAAAAAAAATACTTGGCATATCTGTGTTCTTGGAATACTCTTTCTGAACAGATTAGTGCTATGAAGTGATTTGGTGTTGAAAGTGATGTGAGTGGAGACAGTGCAGACAGTAGGAACTCTAGTTATTTTTACAAATCTCAGGTTCCTTTCCTTGCTCCCCTTATTAGTAGCCCTAGATACATTTTTTAAGTATTCAAGGGATAAAAATAATTTTGTGTTGTGGAGGAGGTGGGGAAAAACCAGTTGTTTAAGGATACAGGTGGACCTGTTGCAACAATGAGAAGTACAAGTTGTCATGTCCAAAACGAGCTTTACAACGTCGGTGTGGGGGGGAGGGGGGAGAAGGAGAAGGATTGGGATTGGGGGGGAGGGGGGAGGCTGGGAAGGGATGTGAAGGGTAAACAAAGGAGGAGGCTGCAATGCTTGGTAAGAAATGTACGCATTATCCTGCCCACATAATTGTAACTCCTCTGTACAGTATGTTCACAAATAAAATAAAATTAAATTAAAAAAATAATAATTTTGTGTTGTCTGTCCTGTGTTTCTTCCTTGGTGATTGTTGGTGAATAGGAAAAGGAAACAAAGTGGCCTCTTGTTAGAAGAGGAGGAGGAAGAAGAGGATACCAGGGCAGAATCTGGAGGAACTAGTAGCGAGGAAGAAGATGGAGAAGAGCAAGAAAAAGGCATTGGGTCAGAGGTTGCAAGGAAAAAGAAAGAAGATGAACTGTGGGCCAGCTTCCTCAATGATGTGGGACCAAAGTCAAAAGCATCCCCAAGTACACAGGTTAAGGTAAGTTTAGAGATGAATATCTCTCCAGAAATATCCCAAGTTTTCAGAATTTTCTGTTTCTTTTTTCTTTGCAAACTGAGATTTGAATCTTATCGCAGATAAGATAATACCTTATTATGGGGGCTAAGTTTAGACTTTGGTGTAACTGATTGGATTTCTTTATCTTTTCACAGACAGGAGAAGAGAGTGAAGAGACAAGTTCAAGGAAGTTGTTGGTAAAAACAGATGATTTAGAGAAACCTAAAGAAACTGAAAAAGTTAAAATCACCAAGGTGTTTGATTTTGCTGGTGAGGAAGTGAGGTAAGAAGACCTTTATTTTTTTATTTTATTTAATTTTTTGGGGGGTCCTGTTGTGGGGCCTGAACTCTGGGCCTGGGCGTGCTGTCCCTCAACTCTTCAGCTCAAGGCTAGCACTCTACCACTTGAGCCATAGCCCCACTTCCGGCTTTTTTTCCTTTTTGCTTATGTGGTGCTGAGGAATCAACCCAGGGCCTCAGACATGCAAGGCAAGCGCTCTACCACTGAGCCATCTTCCCAGCCCAAGAGGACCTTTATATACTAATGAAGCCAATAAAACTAATGCTTTTAAAAATGAGCAACTTTCTTTCTTTTTTTTTTTTTTTTTTTGGTCGGTTGCGGGGCTTGAACTCTGGGCCTGGGCGCTGTCCCTTAGCTCTTCAGTTCAAGGTGAGCGCTCTACCACTTGAGCCACTTCTGGTTTTCTAGTGGTTTATTGGAGATAGGAGTCTCACGGTCTTTCCTGCCGAGGCTGGCTTTGAACCTAGATCCTCAGATCTCAGCCTTGTGAGTAGCTAGGATTACAGGTGTGAGCCACCAGCGCCCGGCTAAAGTGAGCAACTTTCTAAGTGATGTTAGCATCTGTCTTCATTTTAATCCATCTTAACATTTTGGAAAAGTTTTAGATAATCTGAGAAAAATTTGTATTTCCACTTTGTCATCACATGTTTTGTGACTTTGGATAAGTCATTATTCTAAAGAGAATGTGAACTAGCCCTAGGAGGCCTCTGAAATCAGGTAGCAATTGAAAATTCTTGGGGAGAAATTTGGCTCCAATATTATTTTCTTAATGTTATTTAAATGGGTTCAAAGCTTATTTACTATAATATAGAAAAACAGTAGAGGCATAAAGTCTTGACTAATTTAGCCTACTGGGTGTTTTAAGTTAAAAGCCATATGCTTGGAATTTCTTTTCTTCCTCTCCCTACTTAGCTAAATTTATTATATGAAAACTGCATTGTAATTAAAAGTTAAGAACAGATGAAATATCAATCAGTTTTTTTTAAGTGGCTATGTTTATTTCCCTTAACAGTTACAAATTAAACATGGAAACAGCCTGAAAATTGAATTTCCCCTGAAGTTATTGTTATTAAAATAATACCTGGCTGGGTGCCAGTGGTTCCTGCCTGTAATCCTAGCTACTCAGGAGGCTGAGATCTGAGGACTGTGATTTAAAGCTATCCCGGGCAGAAAACTCTGTCAGGAGGCTGACATTTTAGGATTTGGGGTTCAAAGCCAACCTGGGCAGGAAGATCTGTAAGATGCTAGTTAACCACAGAAAGCTGGAAATGGAGCTGCGGCTCAAGTGCTGGAGTGCTAGTTCTGAGCAAAAGCCCAGGAACAATGTCCAGACCCTGAGTTCAACCCCATGACTGGCAAAAAAATAAGACAAAACACTAGTCTTGAGCACAAAAGCTCAGGGACAGTATCCAGTCCCAGAGTTCAAGCCCCAGGACCAGAACAAAAAATAATAATATCTGTTTCCCAGTAATTATAATCATCCTTCTATATTGGAATATTGGTCCCACTGTCAAGCCAGATTCCTTACTCATGTTCATTACATAAATAAAATGGTGTAATATTTGTATATAAATTATTCACAGCTTTTTGCATCTCTGTATTATTTATAATACCTAGCTCAGTTTCAGTGACACACAAATAGTATTATTGTTTAGGAAATAATGACATGAAAGTCTGTACATGTGCTGTACAGATGGAGTTCTAGTTTTCTGCATATTTTCTGTCTGTGCACCATTGAATTGATGATGTGGAACCCAGCAATACAGAATCAGCTGCACTTTTGTTTCATTTGTGTTTCACTTTTGTTTTGTTGCTTATTCATGCTGGTACTCAGGCTTGAACTTAGATATTTCAGCTTAAACTCAGTAGTGCTTTTACTTGCTTTTTAACTCTGCCCCTTAAGCTACACTTCTAATTCCAGCTTTTTGCCTATGCTGGTTTTGCCTGTCCTCAGATATCAGCCTCCTGAATAGCTAAGATTATAGGTATGAGCCACTGGCACCCACCTGAACTGTATGTAAGCAATGAAAATGCATTTTGAAAAACGAAATTTGGCATAATCAATTTTATCAATAGTATGGAGCAAAAACTTACTGTTTTATTTTCTCCTAAACATTTTCTTATGAAAACTGTCATACAGAAATGTTGCTGGAGGGCTGGGAATATGCCTTAGTGGTAGAATGCTTGCCTAGCAATGCGTAAAGCTCTGGAATTGATTTCTCAGTACCATATAAACAGTGGAGCTTTGGCTTAAGTAGTAGAGTGCTAGTCTTGAGCAAAAGAAGCTCAGGGACAGTATCCAACCCTGAGTTCAAGACGCAGTACTGGCAGAAAAAAAATGTTGCCAGAATAGAATGAATATCCATGTGCTTATTCGTTGTTTTGCCTTTAATATACTTGTATTTTTTTGTTTTATTTAATCCATTTGGGAATTGCTTATAAACATTATAATATTTAGTTCTTACATACTTCAGCACATGTCTCCTTTTTGTTCTATAGGAGATCCAGGATTGATAATGACAAGTTAGATCACACAGACCACATCTGTTAGAGTTGTTTATTATAAGGTACTCTTTTTTTGGGGGGAGGGAGTCCGGTCGTGGGGCCTGGGCACTGTCCCTCAGCTCTTCAACTCAAGGCTAGTACTCTACCACTTGAGCCACAGCGCCACTTCCAGCCTTTTTTTTCTGCTTATGTGGTGCTGAGGAATCAAACCCAGGGCCTCGTGTATGCAAGGCAAGCACTCTACCACTGAGCCACCTTCCCAGCCCTAAGGTACTCTTTTCCTTGGGAGTTAGTTGTTTTGGGGATTCATTCAAGAATGATGATATGAATTGGTAACTCTATTGGAAGTTACTGAATTATCCAATGGGGTTAAAGAAAACACTGTCAGTAAGCCAATCATTGATAAGTCCTATAAAAATAATGCAGAGACATCTGGGTGCCAGTGGCTCACGCCTGTAATCCTGGCTACTCAGGAGGTTGAGATCTGAGGATCATGGTTCAAAGCCAGGCCATGTAGGAAAGTCTGTGAGACTCTTACTTCCAATTAATCGCCAAAAAGCTGAAAGTGGGCTGTCTCATCTAGTTTGCCTTGAGCACAAGTGCCCAGTCTCTGAATTCAAGCCCCAGTAGCAGCTGAAAATAAAAATAATGTAGGGAGCCGGGCGCTGGTGGCTCATGCCTGTAATCCTAGCTACTCAGGAGGCTGAGATCTGAGGATCGCGGTTCAAAGCCAGCCCGGGCAGGAGAGACCGTGAGACTCCTATCTCCAATAAACCACCAAAAACCGGAAGTGGCGCTGTAGCTCAAGTGGTAGAGCGCTCGCCTTGAGCTGAAGAGCTGAGGGACAGCGCCCAGGCCCAGAGTTCAAGCCCTACGACCGACCAAAAAAAAAAAAAAAAAATAATGTAGGGAAGTTCTATAAACATAATACACTAAGCTGGATACTGGTGGCTCATGCTGTAATTCCAGCTATTTAGGAGGCTGAGATCTGAGGATCACAGTTCAAAGCTAGCCTGGGCAGGAAAGACTATGAGACTCTTTTCTCTAATAAGCTACTCAGAAAAAGCTTGAAGTGGCACTGTGGCTCAAGTGGTAGAGGGCTAGCCTTTGAGCAAAAGCTCAGGGACAATGTGCAGGCCCAGAGTTCAAGCCCCAGAACTGGCAAAATAATAATAATTATTATTTTTGTACTGTGTTGATGTTGCATTAGACATATAGATTTAAAATAAAAACTTTTACACTTCTGTTTTAGCCTGGATTATATCCATGTGCATACAGAATATCCAAGGAAGAGTTATTTATATCTTTACCAGGAGCCTGCATAGAGAGCCCAAAAAGCTGGGAATAAGCTGATCAAATTAAAATTTATGGTTTGTTTGCAAATACAAATACATTCCACAAGTTTACTACTTAATTTTTAAAGTAAGCAGCAAGTTTTAATAATGGCTGAGTATTCAAGGAGTTTGCTGTTTCCACATTTTGTCAGAAGAGGGCAGTACCAAATCTATCAAAAAGGAAACATGAATATGGAAGGACTTATTTTTTTCATTAATTATATACTCATGCACACATGTTTATTCCTGAAAGTAATATGTTTATTGTTTGTAAAAAGCCATAAATTGCAAGACAAGAGATAGTACTCTTTTTTTTAAAACATTTTTTTTTTTTTTGTCTTTTCTCTTTTGGTACGGGGGATTAAACTCAGGAGGTTATACTTGCTAGTCAAGCACATTGCATCTGAGTCACATCCCAGTAAAAGAAAGTATTCTTTAACTACCTCTTCCTAAAGAGAATGGAAACTTTATTAATACTTGGTATGTTGGCAGGAATTTTTTTAAACATTATTTATATTTAACTTTGGTTATAAGTAACCCTCTTGAGGGAGATTTGAATTTTAATTAACAATCCAGACATAAATTGGTGCCTGGATTTTTTTTTTTTTTTTGGGTACGGTCGTGGGGCCTGAACTCTGGGCTGGGCACTGTCCCTCAGCTCTTCAGCTCAAGGCTAGCGCTCTACCACTTGAGCCACAGCGCCACTTCCAGCTTTTTTTTCTTTTTGCTTATGTGGTGCTGAGGAATCGAACCCAGGGCCTGAGACATGCAAGGCAAGCGCTCTACCACTGAGCCACCTTCCCAGCCCTTGGTGCCTGGATTTAAGCATATCTTTTCATCCTGTCCTTTTTATTATTATTATTATTTTGGTTGGTCATGGGCTTAAATTCAGGGTCTGGGTGCTGTCCATGGGCTCTTTTTTGCTTAAGGCTAGCAATCTACCACTTTGAGCCACAGCTCCACTTCTAGTTTGTTTTCTGAGTGGTTGATTGGAAGTAAGAGTCTCATGGGACTTTCTTACCCAGGCTGTCTTTGAACCAGGATCTTCAGCTCTCAACCTCCTGAGTACCTGTGATTAGAGATGTGAGGCAGCGCCTGGCTCTTTTCGTCTATTGATATCATTATTCTGCTTTTTCTTTTTGTCTTTGTATTAAGTTAAGAACTTTACTACCTCTTTAAGAAATGTGCGAAGGCTCGTAATGGCTTGGAAGAGAGTGCAAGTGTAAGCATAAGGTGGTGTTAGCACAAAACTAGTCTTAGTTTTTCTTTTTTTTTTTCAGTCCGGTAGTGGGGCCTGAACTCTGGGCCTGGGCTCTGTCCCTCAGCTCTTCAGCTCAAGGCTAGTGCTCTACCACTTGAGCCACAGTGCCACTTCCGGCTTTTTTTCTGCTTATGTGGTACTGAGGAATTGAACCCAGGGCCTCATGCATGCAAGGCAAGCTCTCTACCACTGAACCACCTTCCCAGCCCTAGTCTTAGTTTTTCTAATGGTGTTTTGATTGTTCAATTTTGGATTTTTGGTGTTTCATAGTTTATTAACCTTGGTGAATGGGGAAAATGGTATTTTTATCTGTCCTTATCATATAACTAGCTGAGCCAACTAGCCCAGACTTTTTAAAATGATTCATCTTTTGGAAAAGGCCAGTCATGGAAAGTTTCTGCCCAAATGAAGATTTTTCAGGAAGTACTGAGTAAGTGAAAATGAATTTAAAATGGAATTTCTGCTTGAGAATACCTGAATTAATTGTTGCTAATAATAGGCCTTTTTCCAGTGGGTACTGGTGGCTCATGCCTGTGATCCTCACTACTCAGGAAAGTGACATCTGAGCATCCACCTTCAAAGCCAGCCTGGGAAGGAAAATCTGTGAGACTCTTATCTCCAGTTAGCCACCAGTTAGCTCAAGGACATTAGGCCTTTTCCTGTCAGGGGTCCCTTTTGTAGTAGATACTCTATGCTCACTTTACCTACTTGTATTATCTTTACTTTTTTTTTTTTTGGCGGTGGTGGGGCCTGAACTCTGTGCCTGGGCATTGTCCCTTAGCTCTTCAGCTCAAGGCTAGTGTTCTACCACTTGAGCCACAGCACCACATATGGCTTTTTCTGCTTATGTGGTGCTGAGGAATTGAATCCAGGGCCTCATGCATGCAAGGCAAGCATTCTACCACTGAGCCACCTTCCCAGCCCATCAGGGGTCCCTTTTGTATATGAAGTGATCTATAATTTAACTATTCTACTTGAGAATGCTTTGGTAGGCTAATCTCTTATTATTGTTTAAAGTAGGGTTCTAATATTCCCAGTCTAAAGAATAATCTTGTAATGTTTGCATCAGTTATCAAAAATCCTGAAAAAACAAAAGTTTTTAAGCCAGGCACTGGTGGCTCACACCTGTAATCCTAGCTATTTAGGAGGCTGAGATCTGGGGATTGCAGTTCAAAGCCAGCTCAGGCAAGAAAAATCCATGAGATTTTTTTTTTTTAATCTCCAATTAACCATCAGGCCCTGAGTTCAAGGTTTACAACTGACAAAAGGAAAAAGCTTTATGTATTATGTTTTCTAGTGAATTATGGGCAAGACTCTGGCACTAGAAAGAGTTGTTTCCACTGGTTATACTTTCTCCATGCCTTCTCTGCAGTGCTTACTATTTCATGAATTGTCATGGCTTGCTTTCATGATTGTTCTGCTATCCTGTGAGCTTAAGGCAGAAGTAATTGTGTCTACCCAGTGCCAGGATCACGGTAGCGTCTCCTAAGATATTTATCCAAGTAGCTAATGAAAGTAGTAAACCCAGAGCGCTATCTTTGAACAAAAGAAGCTTAGGGACAATGCTCAGGTGCTGAGTTCAAGCCCAAGGACTGGCAAAAAAAAAAAAAAAGTTGCTTTTGGGAAGGTGGCTCAGTGGTAGAGTCCTTGCCTTGCATGCCTGAGACCCTGGATTTAATTCCTCAGCACCACATAAGCAGAAAAGGCCAGAAGTGGCACTGTGGTTCAAGTGGTAGAGCACTAGCCTTGAGCTGAAGAGCTCAGGGACAGTGCCCAGGCCCAGAGTTCAGGCCCCATGACTGACCAAAAAAAAAAAAAAAGAAAAGAAAAGAAAAAGAAAGTAGTAAACCTAGAAAACAACAAAATCAAGCATGCATGATGCTAAGGACTGTGCTTATTCCCAATAAATTGGGCTGACATTCTGAAATTTCACAGTGGTCTATCTTGATGTGTATTTTTTAAAGATTTGTTCCATGAGTAGTCTGTGACTTTTGGGGGTTGATGGGGTTTGTAGTTCTGGCATGTGCCTCCCACATATTAGTCAAGCACTCTACCACTTGAACCATGTCTCCAGCCCTTAAATGTTTTATTTATTTTTGCTGGTCCTGAGAATTGAACTCAGGGCCTGAGCTCTGTGAGCCACGCGTGCCCAGCAAGACACAGTTTGAAATATAAAACACGAGCTGGGTGCCAGTCGCTCACGCCTGTAATCCTAACTACTCAGAAGGCTGAGATCTGAGAATTGGGTTCAAAGCCAGCCAGGGCAGGAATGTCTACGAGATTCTTTTTTTTTTTTTTTTTTGGGTCCAGTCGTGGGGCCTGAACTCTGGGCCTGGGCGCTGTCCTTCAGCTCTTCAGCTCAAGGCTAGCGCTGAGCTACAGCGCCACTTCCGGCTTTTTTTTCTTTTTGCATATGTGGTGCTGAGGAATCGAACCCAGGGCCTCATGCATGCAAGGCAAGTGCTCTATTACTGAGCCACCTTCCCAGCCCCTGTCTATGAGATTCTTGCCCCCAACAAAAACTACTCAGAAAAAGCTGGAAGTGGTACTGTGGCTTAAGTGGTAAGCCCTATCCTTGAGCACAGAGAGACTCAAGGACAAATCTCAGGCCCTGAATTCAAGCCCTAGGACTGGTCCCCCCAAAAATACCTGGGTCTTGATAACTTTGCCCAGCTAGACTTGAACTCTCTCCATCCTCCAAAGTTCCTCCCAAGTAGTTAAGATTACAGGCACGAACCACCAATGCTAGCTCTGTAGTTCTTTTTGCAGAAGCTTATCCTTCCTTCTAAGAAATTTTCTTTATTTTAGGGGGAAGATTGAATTCAGAGCGTCAAGCTTCCACACCAACATTGAGCTACACCCCAGTTCTGGATTTTTTTTTTTTTTTTTTTTTTTTGGTCAGTATCGAGGTTTGAACTCGGCCTGGGCGCTGTCCCTGAGCTTTTTAGCTCAAGGCTAGCCCTCTACCACTGGAGCCACAGCGCCATGTCTGGTTTTCCAAGTGGTTTAATGGAGGCTGGCTTTGAACCATGATCCTCAGATCTCAGCCTCTTGAGTATCTAGGATTACAGGCCAGCCCGGTAGGTGGTATCTTGAGGCAAGGGGTCTGAGCTGCTGATACAAACTTTCAGCCAGTTTTAGCCCATTCTTGTCCACCTTCAAAAGTTCTTGGTGTTGGGGCTGGGAAGGTGGCTCAGTTGTGGGGTGCTTGCCTTGAATGCATGAGGCCTTGGGTTTGTATCCTTAGCACCACATAAGCAGAAAAGACCAGAAGTGGCACTGTGGCTCAAATGATAAGAGTGCTGGCCCTGAGCTGAAGAGCTCTGAGGAACAGCGCCCAGGCCCAGAGTTCAGGCCCCATGACCGACCCCTCCAAAAAAAGTTCTTGCTATCAATTTAATGAGCTGTTTTGTTGTTTTTTTTTCTTCTTCTGTGCGTGTGTGTGCCAAACCTGGAGCTTGAACTCAGGGCCTGAGTGCTGTCCCTAAGCTTTTTTTCTTCTTCCTGGTTCCTCCCCCCCCCCCCATACCCCCATGGCTCAAGGCTACTGCTCTACCACTTGAGCGAGGCTCTACTTCCTTTTCTCTCTCTCTCTCTCTTTCTTTCTTTCTTTCTTTCTTTCTTTCTTTCTTTCTTTCTTTCTTTCTTTCTTTCTTTCTTTCTTTCTTTCTTTCTTTCTTTCTGTTGGTCATGGGGCTTGAACTCTGGGCTTGGGCGCTGTCCCTGCGCTCTTCAGCTCAAGGCAAGTGCTCTACCGATTGAGCCACAGTATCACTTCCAGTTTTCTGGTGGTTTATTGGAGATAAGAATCTCACAGACTTTCCTGCCCTGGCTGGCTTTGAACCGATCCTCAGATCTCAGACTCCTGAGTAGCTAGGATTACAGGCATGAGCCATCAACGGCTGGCTCCATTTCTTTCTTTTTTTTTGGTCAGTCATGAGGCTTGAACTCTGGGCCTGGGAGCTATCCCTCAGCTCTTCAGCTCAAGACGAGTGCTCTACCACTTGAGCCACAACGCCACTTCTGGTTTTCTAGTGGTTTATTGGAGATAAGAGTCTCACGGACTTTCCTGTCCAGGCTGGCTTTGAAGCGGACTTTCCTGCCCGGGCTCGCTTTGAAGCGCAAGCCTCAGATCTCAGCCTCCTGAATATCTAGGATTACAGGCATGAGCCACCGGCACCCGGCTAAAACATTTTTTAAAAAAATTTTTTGCTTTTGGCCAATCCTGGGACTTGAACTCAAGGCCTGTGTGCTGTCCCTTAGCTTCTTTTGCTCAAGGCTAGTGTTCTACCATTTGGCACAGCTCCACTTTTGGCCTTTTGGTGATTAATGAGATAGGAGTCTCATGGACTTTTCTACCTTAGCTGGCTTTGAACCATAGACCTCAGACCTCAGCCTCCTGAGTAGCTAGGATTATAGATGTGAGCTACCGGCACCCTGTTCTTATTTGTGTTTTTTAAGTAGTTTTGGGGATTGAAGTCAAGGCCTTGCATTTGTTAAGCAAGCACTCTACCTCATGAGTCACAGCTCCGGCCCTTCTGGGATTCTGTGGTACAAATTGACTTGCTTGTTGTTGGCTTCAGTGATAAGAGAATACAAACCAAAGACAATAACTTTCTATTTGCTTCCTATTTCTTACAAATTTGATTAGTCTCTTTTCTGTTAGACATCTGGATATCTTTGTATAGTTGTAGTTTTTAAATTTGCTATTATTTAATAGGGTATATTTGGTAGGGAGAGAATAAGGTTGTGTAAATGGGAGCTTCTAGCTCTTCATTAATTCTGTTGAATCTGCTCCTTTCCACTTTCTTCTTGTGTGGTGACTGAGTTCCAAATAATTCTTGGTGGTGGCTGCACAAAGGCCCCTTCCATAATCGGTCATGTTAGGGATTTGGAAGCATATTAGATGGGAAATTTATGACAGCCTTTTTTTTTTTTGCAGTCATGGGGCTTGAACTCTGGTCCTGGGTACTGTCCCTGAGCTCTTCAGTTCAAAGCGAGCATTCTACCACCTGAGCCACAGCACCACTTCTTGTTTTTTGGTAGTTAATTAAAGATAAGAGTCTCATGAACTTTCCTGCCCAGGCTGGCTTTGAACTGTGATCCTCAGATTTCAGCCTCCTGAGTAGCTAGGATTTGCAGGCATGAGCCACCGGCATCTGGCATCCTGATGCAGGATTCTCTCTAGCATTGTTGCTTTATCTCTGCATAGTCTTAATTAGTAACTTAACTCCCAAGATTTCACTTTTCAAAGTCATGAATGTAAATATGTCAGCCAGCTGTTGTTACAATAATGCCAACAAACCATCCCTAACTTAACGGCATGCAGCAAACAAAAGCATTTATTTGCTGCTCATGTACATCTAAGTATCTGGGATGTGACTGAGCTGTTTGGATGAAGGCTGAACCTTTACTCTGTGCTAAAGGCAGGTGCAAGATCTACCTGGAAAGTGAATAAACATAAACTTGCATTTCCTCAGAGGTGGAATTTAGAGTATGTACCAGTCATTCTTGGCTAGTCTTTTATTGGATAAGCTGGTTGAACACTTACTATACGATGACCATAATTTTGGACCCTCCTACTGACAGATGAGAATATAAATAGCATTCTTCATGTTTTTGTTCACTGGCAAGTCATAGAGGCATTAGGTAATTCTCTTAATGTTTGTCTGAAATTTCAGGCACCATATTTTCTTATCCTTAGTTGATTTATAGAATTCAGGATTATGGAGGGCAGTTTTTCCAGATTTGAAATGACACTAGTTATCTTCCCTTTTCCTAGATTTTTTTTTTTTTTTTTTTTTTTTTTTTTTTTTTTTGGGTCCGGTCGTAGGGCCTGAACTCTGGGCCTGGGCGCTGTCCCTCAGCTCTTCAGCTCAAGGCTAGTGCTCTACCACTTGAACCACAGTGCCACTTCCGGCTTTTTTCTTTTTGCTTATGTGGTCCTGAGGAATCGAACCCAGGGCCTCATGCATGCAAGGCAAGCACTCTACCACTAAGCCGCCTTCCCAGCCCCCTTTTCCTAGATTTTTGCTTCTCCTTGTTCCTCTTGTAAATTTCATGTTTCTTTCCTTGAAACAGGGTGACTAAAGAAGTGGATGCTACATCTAAAGAAGCCAAATCCTTCTTGAAGCAGAACGAGAAAGAAAAGCCACAGGCTAATGTTCCTTCAGCGCTGCCATCACTCCCTGCTGGATCAGGGTGAGTATTTTAAGGTTCAGACCCAGGTGTACTTAACACTTGGGAAAGCTGTTTTCCAAAGGACCTGCTTTAAAAACTGCAGTACTCTTGTTTTCTAGCGCTAGTCTTGAGCTGAAGAGCTGAGGGACAGAGCTCAGGCCCAGAGTTCAATCCCTACGACCAACCAAAAAAAAAAAAAAAAAAAAGGAGCTCAGGTACAGTGGCTAGGCCCTGAGTTCAAGTCCCAGGACTCAGTTTACTTACTTTTTTTTTTTTTTTTTGATCATGGGGCTTGAACACTGGGCGTGAGTGCCGTCCCTCAGCTCCTCAGCTCAAGGCTAGAGCTCTACCACTTGAGCCACAGCGCCGCTTCCAGTTTTCTGGTGGTTTATTTGCAATAAGAATATCACAACTTTTCCTGTCCAGGCTGGCTTTGAACCATGATCCTCAGATCTCAGCCTCCTAAGTAGCTAGGATTACAGGTGTGAGTCACTGGCAGCTGGCTTATTAATTATTAAAATTTATTTTATTTATTTAAACTGGTAAAGCAGTGGTTGGGGGAGAAAAGGGGAGAGAGACAAAACATTTCCTACAGGAAATGGGAGTTACAGACTTTGAGATTGGCTTTGCTCTCTTGCTCAGGCAGAACTCAAACTCTTCTTCTTTTTTTTTTTTTTTTTTTTTTTGGGTCTGGTCGTGGGGCCTGAACTCTGGGCCTGGGCGCTGTCCCTCAACTCTTCAGCTCTACCACTTGAGCCACAGCACCACTTCTGGCTTTTTTCTTTTTGCTTATATGGTGCTGAGGAATGGAACCCAGGGCCTCAGGCATGCAAGGCAAGTGCTCTACCATTGAGCCACCTTCCCAGCCCCTCAAACTCCTCTTGAAGGCTGGCTTAGGGGATTAGATTATCAACATTGGCATTATCTCTAAACTGACTTAGCAAGATTCCTGCCAAAACTGGGCTATACTGGTCCAGCAAGGATAAGGGTGTGTGGCAAGGCTTAATTAAGAATAAGACTGAGACAAGCCTGACTGAAGTTTTAAGAAAAGAGTCTTTCTCAGGTATGCATACAGGGCAACTCCCTAGGCAGAGAGCAATAGGGATAAGGTCATAGAAGAAATCTGGAGAGGCTGATTAGAAGCTGTTCCTGGGAGCTATTCCAGTTGAATGTTCGGAAATTTTTTTCAATAGATTAATTACTGCTCACTCCCTTATAAGGGGGTAAAGTGAAATCTGACCCAAATCAAGTTCTTTAAAAGCTGTAATGGTCAATAACTGCCAAGAGCCTGAGTCACAGTCTTCAGAACTATAGATAAAAATGAGAATTCATTTATTTATGATACAGTCCATGCTGTATCATGAACTTAAATTTCTGATGTGTTGACTGACCTTCAGGGCTAGTCTGATTGTTAGAATTATGCTTGGGAAGAAGCAGGTCAGAAGAAATTCAGCTACCCTGAGTGTCAGAGTGGACTTGTTCTTCCAGTACAAACTTTAGAAACTGCTGCAGACTCCATATGCTGGCTATGGAATTAATTATTTATTTGCCAGTCCTGGGGCTTGAGCTCAGGGCCTGGGCACTGTCCCTGAGCTCCTTTTGCTCAAGGCTAGCACTCTATATCACTTGAACCACAACACCACTTCTGGCTTTTTCTCTTTATATGGTACTGAGGGATCGAACCCAGGGCTTCCTGCATGTTAGGCAAGCACTCTACCACTAAGCCACATTCCCAGCCTGGGAATTTTTTCAAGGGAAAAATCTATGGGAATAACCTTGTTTGATCAAAAGAAAATGCAACAAAATATCTTTCACTTTTTTTGGGGGGGATGGAGGAGAGAAGCTGCTTCAGTTTATAGAACTTGTGTAGCAAAAAACATGTTATTTGCTTATTTTCCTTTTCTGTAAACAGATTTAAGCAATACAGGAAAACCAGAGCAGGATAGTAAAACATCCTGTCTCACGTTGTTAGCTAACAAATATGAGCAGATTCAGAGGAGCAAATGTTTGTAACAGAAAATGCATTTCCTCCATGTGTTTAAAATAGCACACTGCTTAGACTATAAAAAGCCAAAGTTTATGCTTTGGGAATGGAGTAAAACCCTCTTTTAATTAGAGGCCAGAATGAGACTGCAAGAAGTATTCTGTCTACATTTGGCAGTAAAAATCTTAGTGTCTCTAAATTCCCAGGGTCTCGTCATTCCAAGTTCTTGATCCATCTCTTCCCGGCACCCTCTGTCTTTACCACCAGCACACTACAGTCACTTGTAGCTAGCTTTCATCTAGCTGGCTGGCTGGCTAGACTTCAACCCCACATTTGCTACTACTTTTAACCCAACATTTATTACTTATTCTGTTAGTCTCATCAAAATTTATAATCCTAGCTGTAGGCATTTGCTTGTTTTTTGGAGGGCCTAGTTCTTAGCTGCCTCCTTAAAGGCTAGAAACAACCTAAAGCAATAAAACATAAGCTAGAAAGACAGGATTTTCCCCTGTAGTTTTATCTTGTCTTCTTGGTCTGTTAAGCAAAGAAAAAAGTGTAACTGTTGAATCTCAAAAAACCTCTTGGGGGCTGTGAAGTTGGCTTAGTGTAGATTGCTTGCCTCGCATGAGGCCGTGGGTTCGATTCCTCAGCACCACATAAACAGAAAAGGCAGGAAGTGGCACTGTGGCTCAAGTGGTAGAGCGCTAGCCTTGAGCTTAAGAGCTGAGGGGCAGAACCCAGGCCTAGAGTTCAAGCCCCACAACTGACAAAAAAAAAACAAAAACAAACCTACCTCTTGGGTGTGGTATCTGTTGAAGCAAGTTTGTCCCAAAGCTAGAAGAGACAGAATTCCTCAATGCCATACTAAAGATTAAGTCCCAGACTAAAGACTAAGAAGACAGTAATGCCTGACCCGATGGTTTGCCTGTGTTCAGTATACTTGACCAGTCCCAGGAACCTAATGACTCAGCATGAACTTTGCTCATTTTAGCTTTTTAGTGTTTCAATATTACTGCCTTGATAAAAGAATATTAAGCATTTTACATAAAATAATAAAAATCAGATGTAGCCATGATATTGGGAGGAAATATTCCCAAGGTTTGGTCAGAATCTATTATGATGATCAGAAGCCGTCAGACCCCTGACCCATGTAATTTTATTTATTTATTTTTTCTTTTGGTTTTGTTTTTAAGTCCAGGCTGGTCTCAAACTCACGCTCCTACTGCCTCAGCATTTTGATTTTTTTTTTTAAAGGGTATTTTAAAAGGATTGTTGTCATATTGTGGGGAACATTTCAAAGCTGGAGCTAATGATATTTTATATGTTTTCATTAAAATGAAAGAGCCTGTAAATTACAGCAATTATTTATATCCATAAAAACAAAAAAGATGAGCTACTTCAAAAATTTGACTTCATGGGCTGGGAAGGTGGCTCAGTGGTAGAGCACTTGCCTTGCATGCATGAGGCCCTGGGTTCGATTCCTCAGCACCACATAAACAAAAAGAAAAAAGCTGGAAGTGGCACTGTGGCTCAAGTGGTAGAGCGCTAGCCTTGAGCTGAAGAGCTGAGGGACAGCGCCCAGGCCCAGAGTTCAGGCCCCACTACCGGACCCAAAAAAAAAAATTTGACTTCATTTCCTGGTTCAGTCCTTTCATGTGATGCCTGAAGAGTTGGCATGAGCCAATGTTCCTGATGAACAGATCTGATAGTGAAGTTTTGTGATGTTTAGAGGATGGCCAGTCCAGTTAGTTTCAAAAGACTTAACTATGAGGGAAGGAGAAATTCTGACAAACATGACCTATGGTATTTTTGGTGATTTTCTTTTTCAATTTAATAATTATAATTGGGTATAATTTTTTAATACTATCTGTATTTTTTTAAAACAGTCTCAATCTTTTCTCCCTTAGCCTCTCAAATGCTGGGAGTCTAGGGATGTACCACTGGCACAAAAAACAGCTTTATTGAGACATAGCTTATACTTCATATAATTTACCAGCTTAAGTTCAGTTCGTTGGTTCTTGGAATATTCAGAAGGTTATACATTCATAGTGCTCAAAACTGTAATAATTTCTATCACTTCCCAAAAGAATCCTGAATTTGTCAGCAATCATACTCCATCTTCAACTCCTCCCCCATTTCCAGACAACCACTCATCTACTTCTGTGTCTACCTTTGCAAGATTTGGTTATTTTCATATGAATGGAAGCATGCAATATTTTTTCTTTTATGTCTGATTTCTTTGACTTAGTATATTTTCATGAATGCTATAGCACTTCTCTGTACTTCATCTTTCTTGTGTCCTTTTTATTTGTACAGTGTAGTGATTAATACTTTGGGGTTTTTGTTGTTGTTTGGGTGTTTTGTTTTGTTTTGTTTTCTGCTGGTCCTGGGTCTTGAACTCAGGGCCTAAGCACTGTTCCTGAGCTGCTTTTGCTCAAGGCTAGCATTCTACCACTTGAGCCATAACACTGCTTCCAGCCTTTTCTGTTTTTGTGGTACTGAGGAATTGAACCCAAGGCTTCATGCATGCTAGGCAAGCACTCTACCACTGAGCCACCTTCCAAGCACAAGAGATTAATACTTTGTTGTTGTGACTTTACCAAGTTTTATGTATCCATTTTATAGTTATCGGACATAGAATGGTTTCACTTTTTAGTTATGCGAACATTTATATACAGACTTTGGTTGTGTGTTTTCATTGTTCTTGGGTATAAATATAAGAGGAATTTCTGAGTCATATGATATTTTACCATGGACATGCTCTTAAATAGGAGAATTAGCCATAAGGCAATATTTAGGACATAGTTAAAGAAGGATACCTGCATGCCTAGATTTCTTTCATCATTTCTCTGAAGCACTCACTACATAAGTTCCTGCAGAAGGATGAAAACTGACGGGAAACTGTCATAGAAAAAAAAGAAAAGAAAAAAGCAGTTTCCTTCTCTCAAAATTAATTCTAGATGGCTGGAGATGTGGCTTAGTGGTAGAGTACTTGCCTAGCATGTATGAAGCCCTGGGTTTAATTCCTCAGTACCTCATAAACAAAAAATCAGAAGTGGCACTGTGGTTCCAGTGGTAGAGTGCTAGCCTTAAGCAAAAACAAGCCCAAGGACAATGCACAGGTCCTGATTTCAAGCCCCAGGACTGGGGAGAGTGGGGGAGGGAAAGCTCATTACTTGTTCTTGCATTAGAAGTACATAAATTAAAGTTGGAACAATATAGAGATGAACATGGTCTCTTCACAAAGATGACACAAATTCGGAAGCATTCCATATTTTTATGAGAATATGGTGGAGAAGTGAAAAGCCAGTTTGTTCGAACTTAACAGACAGGGTGCAGCCAGTAAGTGGTGCTCAGAAATGTGTGGTGAGATTTTTTTTTTTTTTGGTCACAATGAGTAGAGGCTACTGGTACTTGATGGGGTTGAGGGAAGCTGAATGTCTCTCATGACAGAGTAGTTTATACACAGAATAATTTCCTTCACTGGCAACAGTGTCCCCTTTGAAACACCCCTTTTTTTTGGGGGGGGTCCGGTCGTGGGGCTTGAACTTTGGGCCTGGGCGCTGTCCCTCAGCTCTTCAGCTGAAGGCTAGTGCTCTACCATTTGAGCCACAGCGCCACTTCCGGCTTTTTTTTTTCTTTTTGCTTATGTGGTGCTGAGGAATTGAACCCAGGGCCTCATGCATGCAAGGCAAGCGCTCTACCACTGAGCAACCTTCCCAGCCCCCTTTGAAACACCCTTTTAGGGAGCTGGTGTCCCTCAGATTATGTCTGAGCTTCCCTTCATTCACAAACATTTACAACTTAAGAAAATTATAACTTAAATTAGAAAAATAATGCTTTAAAGATTCAGCAAAAGGGCTGGGCATGGTGTCTCTGTCTGTAATGTCAGCTACTCAGGAGGCTAAGATTGTGAAGCAAAAAATAGCAGGACTTCATCTTAATAAGATGAAGTCTTCTGCTCAAGCAGAAGTAGGAGGATTGTGGTTTGAGGCTGGCCCCAGGCAGAAAAATTCAGAACTCTACCTGGAAAATAACTAAAGCAATAAAGGGCTGGGAGCATGGCTTAAGCAACAGAAAGCATGAGGCACTGAGTTCCATCCCTAGTAATGTTTTAAACAACAACAAAAAATATTTTCCCATAAATAGTTGGAATGTTTTGAATTTCTTGAAGGTGATTTCATTAGACTTGGAGATAGTGTTCTGTCCAAGTTTATAATTGAAGAGTGTGAGTAGAAAAATTAATGGGTTTTCTTTGGGAGTAGAAAATTGACATTAAATGTCATTTGGGTCTGGAAATGAAGTCCCTACTGATTTACCTAAATGAAATTCCAAACACAGAAATATTTTCAAAGCAAGAAATTTTTTATTTGTAATCACCAGGACAGGTGGGCATGAACATGTCAGTTTGGATTGAATTCTTACAGCAAATACTATGAACCTAGAAAAGCGGTCCCAATACTTTACAAGATTGTCTGGAGTTAAATAATTTTAGTGTTCTTAGAATTAGTCCAAGACGAAATGGTGCTGTAGCTCAAGTGGTAGAGCGCTCGTCTTGAGCTGAAAAGCTGAGGGACAGCTCCCAGGCCCAGAGTTCAAGCCTCACGACTGACAGGAAAAAAAAAAAAAAGAATTAGTCCAAGAGTAATATTTTTATTTTATACAGCAGCTTCTTTTCTTTGTTCTTACCCTTAAATTACAGTGCTAATAACTTTTTAAAAATCATGATCTTTAAGAGCCAGGCATCTGCCTGTATTGCAAAGCCTCTTTGCTGTACTCTTAAAACCTCAATTGTACCATATTTCTTTTCTTGTTAACAGTGAGATAGTTAAGTGCTTTTAGCACTTCATGGGCATAACAAGCAAGCATTTGAGTGGTGATAGTCTAGAAAGTCTATTCAGCATGATAGTAGAAATAGACTTGGGAACTGGGAAGGCTATATAGACCTTCACTTAAGGAGATGCTTTAAGAATGTAAAATAGGCGCTGGGAATGTGGCTCAGTGGTAGAGTGTTTGCCTTGCATGCATGAGACCCTGGGTTGATTCCTCAGTGTGACATAAGCAGGAAAAGCCGGAAGTGGCATTGTGTCTTTACTGGTAGGGTGCTAGCCTTGAGCTGAAGAGCTCAGGAACAGTGCCCAGGCCCAGAGTTCAGCCCCCACTCTGACCCCCCCAAAAAGTAAAATACTCTGGCCAATTTGATAAAGTAATTTGTTGACAGTAGACTTTATCTTCTTTTAATGTGCACTAGGGGGCATAATTCCCCTCTGAAAAAGATAATGGGGGGGGCATTGTCTCAGGAACTTCTTGAAGCATTCCTTGACTCAGTATAGAAGCATTGCACTTTTTCTTTGCCTAATTAGTCTTTGAGATTTCTTTATTCTATGCAGCTTCTATGTTTTTAAATTAAAATTTGTTTGGTTTTCAACCCTATCATGTTTGGGAAGTAAAAGATGGTTTTTCTTCTTTAATTTTTCTCCTTTGAAGAGTGTCTGAGGAGTATTTTAAGTTAGAAATAATTTATTTTAGAAATTTTTTTTAGAAAAAAGGCAATGGAAGTTCATTTTTGTCTGCCTGATTCTTTGTTCCTCATCCCAGAGGGTAATTGTTAACAGGTTATTAATTTTGTACATATTCTATCCATATGCTTGTGGGATGTGGTAAGTTAAATAAGTGGACTCACTGTTACTAAGTGGTAGGTAAAATAAATGAACTACTTATTGTTCTGAAACTTAACATTCTTAGAAAGTCTTAAGTGTGTTTTAGGTATCTTTATAGGTTCAGTATAAACATCTTTTTTAAAACAAAAATACTTTTATGGTATTCCATTTAGTGAAGATTCCATAATTTGAGTAACCCTTTCCTTACTAATTTAGTTTTCTAAATTTTACAGTTAGAAGTAATTCCATAATAATTCTTGAACATTTATTTCTGTATTTTCATGCTGTGATTTCTGGAGGTAGGACTGCTGGGTCATTAGGTATGTGTATCTTAAATTCTAGCAGATACCACCAAATATGGCCAGCTTGAAATCTTACCAGTATTAACTGATAGAGCCCAGTTCTGTGTTGTTGTTTTGGTTTTTTTTTTTTTTTTTTTTTTTGGTTCGTCATGGGGCCTGAACTCTGGACCTGGGCACTATCCCTCAGCTCTTCAGCTCAAGGCTAGCACTCTACCACTTGAACCATAGTGCCACTCCTAGCTTTTTCTGCTTATGTGGTGTTGAGGAATCAAACCCAGGGCCTCATGCATGCAAGGCAAGCACTCGACCACTGAACCACCTTCCCAGCCTCTGTTTATTATTACCAGTATTCTTCCGAGGATTTCTCCATAATATTTTGACAACTGGATCATCCTAATATACAGCTTGGAGATAAAAATCTTCCCTTTCTTGAAAACCTTTATCAAGCCAAGCTGTGTCTCCATCCTATAATCTTAGCCATGTGAGAGCCTGAGGTCGGAATCATGGTATATGCCTTGGCTACCAGAGAAACACAGTGGCTGGGTGTAGTGGTGAGGTCCTGTGATCCCAGCAATGAAGTGAAGCATAAGTAGGATTGTAGCTTGTGACATTCTAAGCATAAATCAAGACCAATGAAGAAAACAATGCAAAGGGCCTGGAGTCATGGTACAAGAGGTAGGGTGCCTGTCTAGCAAGCAGGAGGCTCTTACTTCAAAACTCCATTAAAAACAAAAACTTTACCAAGAATAGTTTTTCCCTTATAATTAAACTAATGGCACTTTTTTGTACATTTGTTTGCCAAATACATAAATTAAGATGTGGGTATTATAATCTTCTATATCAGATGATCAAAGTTAATTCTTAACTGTTTTAAGAGTTTAGTTGAGGCCTGTTGTCAGTTGCTCATCATTCCTATAATCCTAACTAGTCAGGAGGCTGAGATTTGGAGGATGGTGGTTCAAGGGCAGCCATGATAGAAATGTTTGCTAGATTCCTCTCTCCAAAATAACCAGCAAAAAGCAGGGCTGAAGGTATAGAGCACTAGCCTACCAGAGCATGAGGCCCTACGTCAAGCTACAGTACTATCCCTCTTTCCCCCCAAAGTATGAGTTTTCAGTAAAAAGTAAGAATGTTTTACAAACATTTAGAGCAATTGTAAATCATGTTAGGAACTTACGTTATTGAAAATGCTGTGTGTCAAACTAACAGAACTTAAGAAACAAAGAACTCCCCAACTCGTCTGGTCGAACCACTAAATAACCCCATGCTGCTGATCACATGTATGTATGGTGTATAACATGTGAACACCGTTATATGTTAACAGACTGTGATAGACAATTTGCTCCAGGAAAGTTAGAATGAACTTGTGACTTTAAATGAGCATCATTATTCCACAATACTGTGAAATTCCGGAAATTATGTAATCACTTAATCACAATAAAAAAAACTCGGGGAAGGTAGGGAGGGAGGGGATTGTAGGGGGAAAACAATGGAGGGGGTAACAATGTTCAAGAGGAAGTGTACTCATTACCTCACTCATGTAACTGTAACCCTCTGTATAGTATCTTTACAATTAAAAAAAAAAGAAAATGCTATGTGTCCTTGTATTAGAAATTACTTTTCTCAAATCTTTTAATGTCTGTAAAGACATTATTCATTTGAAAACATAATCAGTGATGCTTATGTTCCATTCAGAGTTTGATAAAAAGAATCATTTGTACCATTTCGTGGATGGTTACAATTATGCAGCAAGATTTCTATTAGACAAACATTTTTATTTGTGTTGGCAAATGTTTCTTATGGGAGAGATTGGATAGTTGTGTTCTAATTATTTTGGTCAGGGATTGAAAATCCTTACTAAATCCAATTACTTACTTAGCCCTGGTTCTTACCAAAACCTTATTTAAATGAAACTATTATATAATTCAAAATTAAAATAATTTAAGACTTTTTAAGGCTTTTTAACTTAAGACTAATATTTCCATCTTATTGAAAATGGCAGATTCTAAGCAAGTATTTGTCTTTAGGTTTAGTAACTCTAGGTGTTCATGACAGAGAAGTTGAAGCAGTAGAATAGTGGTAATAGAGTATAGCTGCCTTCCACAAGATCATAAACTCAGTCTTTTGATTTTTAGCCTTTCCTTGAATTTGAACATGGTATGATTTCATAGTTGCTAATTTGAGGACAAACAGAAAATCCCATGCTTTGTATTGCTTTTTGCTTTAAACTGAGACTTCAGTTCTAGCAGCTTGTGCAACAGTGTGTTTATAAAGGTGGAAACAGAAGAGTTTTCTTCTCGGTTAAGATTATGCTTGACATGACTTGTTTAGGTCAGAAGTGAGAACAAGAAAGATCTAAGAAATAGTATGTACAAGTCCTCCTTGATCTTGGTTCCTTGACTAGTGTAACTAGCTTCAAAGTAAAGATTTGAGAAAAGTTTTGTTTAGCACCCTGTCTTGCTTCCTGTCCAAGTTTATGTGTTGTACTATGGGCTAACTAAATCTGGGGTTGTTTTATACAGTTTCAGAAAGTCTTCCTGATTTAACCCATGTTGGACCAGTCTGGACTTCAATTTCCCAGTCCTATGGTAGATGAAGTCTACTTTTCTCTTGGGCTGACTTGGGTCAGCTGTGTTGTATATTATTATAAAGGCCTCAGTCAGGCAGAAGTTAAGCTGTGTGAAGGCTTGGCTTATGAAGTGTCTATCTTTACTAAATTGGAAAATTTTTAAAGAATTTTAAAGAATCCTTTGAAGTACAACTTTTGCTAACATCATAACAAAACACAAAACGCAAAGGGTCAGTGCTGCTTGAGTAGGGAAAATCTTTGACAAAGGCTTTTTTTTTTCTTTTTTGTTGGTCTTGGGGCTTGAACTCTGGGCCTGAGCGCTGCCTCTCAGCTCTTCAGCTCAAGGCAAGCGCTCTACCACTTGAGCTACAGAGCCACTTCCGGTTTTCTGTTTTCTGGTGGTTTATTGGAGATAGGAGTCTCACGGTCTCTCATGCCCGGGCTGGCTTTGAACCGTGATCCTCAGATCTCAGCCTCCTGAGTAGCTAGGATTACAGGCGTGAGCCACCAGCGCCTGGCTTCAGCTTTTATTTTCTTTACACTTTATTGATCCCTGAAGAAATTAGTTGACAGTAGAAAAGGGAACATAATTCCTTTTTTTTTGTTGTTGGTTGTGGGGCTTGAACTCTGAGCCTGGGCCCTGTTCCTCAGCTCTTGAGCTCAATCAAGGCTAGTGCTCTACGACTTGAGCCACAGCACCACTTCACGGACTTTCCTGCCCAGGCTGGCTTTGAACCACGATCCTCAAATCTCAGCCTCCAGAGTAGCTAGGATTACAGGCATGAGCCACCGGCGCCCCTCTTACTACTCAGATTCTTTAGCCTGATCTGTTGAGTAACTCTCTCCTTTATCTCTCACTAATCTCATGTTTTTCTGAGTTACTCCATTTGACAGAGAGTAAAAAATGACTCCCTTTGACTTACAGTCTTGGAGCTTTGGTGTAGATATAATTTTCCTTAAATCTGGGAATTTGTGACTTAGTAGATGTGGAAATTTTTCAGACATTATCTCTTTGAATATTACTAGTATTCTGTTACCTTCCGAGGCTCCTGTCAGCTTCTCACTTTGTTCACCATTTGATTTCTCTTTGATAATTCCCACTTCATTATGTCTCTTGAGTTGCCCTTGGTTATTTCCTATGTTCAGGTTCTTTGCTTTTCCTTCAGCTTATGTAATCTGTTTTACCCAGTATGTTATGTTTAGTTTCAGTGATTTTTTTCATTTTAGAATTCCCTATATGCTCTGTTTTCCAGTCTGTCAGTCCTCCTCCCCTAGACTCTTACTATTATAATTTTGACCTCTCTTATTTCACCTCTCCTTCCCTTTTCTTTTCCCTCCCCTCCCCTTTCTCCTTCCTTTCATTCCCACAAGGAAGGATCTGAATTGTATAGACCAAGCTGGCCTCAGACTCGCAAATTTCCTACCTCTGTGTCTCAAGCACTAGAATCGGACTTGTACACTACCCACTCCACCAGAGTTTCCTAATTGTCACATTAAGTTTATTTCAGCTGTGTACCAGTGGCTAATACCTATAATCCTAACTACTCAGGAGGCTGAGGTCTGAGGATCTTGGTTTGAATCTATCCTGGGCAAAAAAATCTCAGAGACTCCATTTCCAATTAACCAGCAAAATGCTAGACTGATTCAAAGTGTTGGACCAACCATGAGTAAAAAAGCTGGTCAAGAGCTTGGGGCCCTGAGTTTATGACTCAATACTGGCATAATAAATGAATAAATATATAGATATATATCAATAGAATTTTATTTTTACCTGATAATCCTTTATCAGAAATTCTTGTGGTCCAAAGTTACTCTTATTTGTTTGCTCTTAAGGTGGCTGTCCTATATGGCTAAGAGTTAAGTTGTACTTTTCAAAATTGGATATAAATTTGCTTCTTCCAGATACCTTGAAGTCTGAATTGGGTTAATTTTTATGTTAATTTCTTGGTTTAGAGTTTCACTCAGTAATGGAATTGGAATTATTATTTTGAACCTGAAAAGCCCATGTGAGTATAGGCTCGGAGTTCAATTCTCAAAAGTGACTTTTCCCTGCCTCCCACTTCCCCCAAGAAAAACTTGGAAAGTTTTTATTTGTGTTCCGGGCTGTTAGAAGAATATTAGGGATGTGTAGAATTTCCACTTAAGTCAGGAGCTAAGTCTGTTTCTCTATCTTATATATATGCTCAGTTGTATTTTCACACATCTTGCAAAACCAAGGCCGGAAGTTATTGAAATTCTCTTCCCTCACCCTCTAGCCACTCTTATTAGCTCATGTCATTATTGTGGTTTTCAGTTCCTTCTTCAAGCCTCCTCCCCAGTGGTTTTCCTTGCTTTCTTAGGATACTAGCTGTATACTTAAAATTTTTAAAATATATTTTGTCTAGTGTGTCTAGTTTATCTGGAAAATGTTTAGATTGTCTTAAATATCATTCTTGCTCTTTTAAGGATATTCTTGCTTTTTTTCATACTTCTCAGCAATTAGCATGAAGCTGTTCCATACATTTGATGAATTTAAAGTGAGTTAAAGGAAATAATTTACTGGGCACTGGTGGCTCATGCCTGTAATCCTAACTACTCAGGAGAAAGATCTAAGGACCTCATTGTGAAGCCAGCCTGAGTAAAAAAGTCCAAGAGACTTTATCTCCAATGATTCAGCAAAAGTTGGAAGTGGAAGAATAGTGGAGTGCCAGCCTTGAGAAAAAAAGCCAAATGAAAGCACTAGGCCCTGAGTTCAAGCCCCAACATACACTCATTAAAAAAAGTAGTCGAACAAAGGGGGTTCAGTTCAGCATGTCAGTTTATGAATGCAATGCATCTTGATTAGCTTTACCCCTTCTATCATTCTTCTCAACCATTCCTGCCTCACCTATCCACTCAAGTTAAACTTTCATTTTGGAGAGTATAGTCTCACAAAGAGTCATAAAACCAGTACAGAGGATCCTTTGTTTGTACTTTTGACCCCATTTCCTCATGCTGCATTGTAGAGCAGCCAGAATATTGACATTGATGCAGTGAAGACAGCACTCCTGTCCATCTCCCCTTCTCTGTTTCTGGCATCTATAAGTCTAGAAATTTCCCTTTGAGCAGTTATTGATTAACAAATTTTGTTTCTTTCATAGTTACAAGGCTCTTCAAAATATCTGTTTCCTGTTTGGGTATGTGGTAACTTAAGGATTTTGTCTTAATTATGCAATTTGTGTTTGTTACTCTCTTAATATCCATTTTTTTTTTGTTTTCAGTTTTTGCATGTTTTTTGTTTTGTTTTGTTTTTTGGTGGTTGTGAGGTTTGAACTCAAAGAGCCTGACACTTGATAGGCAAGTGCTCTACCACTTGAGCTGTGCCCCCAGTCTCCCAAGTTTTTGTGGGTTATTTTTGTTTTTGGGCTTTTGTTTTTTATATACAGTCTCAGATTTTGCCTTCAGATCCTATCACCTTGCCCATCCCTCCCATGTAGCTGGGATTGCTGGCACATGCTGCTTGTGCTTGGAGATGGGGCCTTACTCTAACTTTTTGCCCAGGCTATCCTCAAAGTGCATTCCTTTCCTCTATAGTAGCTGGGGTGATAGGTATGCACCATTAGGTTCAGGTGTTAAATGTCCTTTTGGTATCTATAAGTGATAGCCCATTTTATTTCTGATCTAATAAGGTATGTCCTTTCTTTTTGTTATAGCTAGCGGCTTGTCAATTTTATTGATCTTTTCAGAGAACTCCTTGTTTCACTTGTTTTTACTCTGTTGTCTTTTCTGTTTTTAATTTTCTTTTTTTTTTTTTTTTTTGGGTCCGGTCGTGGAGCCTGAACTCTGGGCCTGGTCACTGTCCCTCAGCTCTTCAGCTCAAGGCTAGCACTCTACCACTTGAGCCACAGCACCACTTCCGGCTTTTTTCTTTTTGCTTATGTGGTTCTGAGGAATCGAACCCAGGGCCTCAGGCATGCAAGGCAAGCACTCTACCACTGAGCCAACTTCCCACTTCCCAGCTCCCCCCCCTTTTTTTGTTTTTTTTTTTGGTTGGTCATGGGGCTTGAACTCTGGGCCTGGGTGCTGTTCTTCAGCTCAAGGCAAGTGCTCTACCACTTGAGCCACAGTGCTACTTCCTGTTTTTCTGGTGGTTTATTGGAGATAAGAGCCTCATGAGCTGGGCACTGATGGCTCATGCCTGTAATCCTAATCCTAGCTACTCAGGAGGCTGAGATCTGAGAATCACGGTTCAAAGCCAGCCAGGGCAGGAAAGTCTATGAGACTCTTTTTTTCTTTTTTTTTTTGGCCAGTCATGGGCTCTGAACTCGATCTAGGCGCTGTCCCTCAGCTCTTCAGCTCAAGGCTAGCGCTCTACCACTTGAGCCACAGCACCACTTCTGGCTTTTTCTGTTTATGTGGTGCTGAGGAATTGAACCCAGGGCCTCATGCTTGCAAGGCATGCACTCTACCGCTGAGCTACCTTCCCAGCCCGGTCTGTGAGACTCTTATCTCCAATAAACCATTAGAAAAGCAGAAGTGGCACTGTGGCTCAAGTGGTAGAACACTCTCCTTGAACTGAAGAGCGCAGGGACAGTGCCCAAGCCCAGAGTTCAGGCCCCATGACCCACCAAAAAAAAAAAAGAAAAGAGTCTCATGGACTTTACTGCCCGGGATGGTTTTGAACCGTGATCCTCAGATCTCAGCCTCCTGAGTAGCTAGGATTACAGGCATGAGCCACCAGCACCCAGATCAGTTTTAATTTTCATGGTGTTCTCATTATTATTTCCTTACTTTTTAAAGTCTGAAATCTGGAACATTTCTTGTCCCAAGCATTTTGGATAAGGGATGCTTGACCTGTTACTCTTTTTCTAGATCTTTTTCATTGGAGACTTACACACATATACACACACACAAACACACACAGAGTATTTAATACTACATACACACACACACACACACACACACACACACACACAGAGTATTTATTTAATACTATAATTTTTCCTCCTGTGCTGTCTCAGCTGTTTTCCCACCACTTTTGGTATGTGTTCTTTCTATTCAGTATCTTTTTTTTTTTGTCGGTCGTGGGGCTTGAACTCTGGGCCTGGGCACTGTCCCTCAGTTCTTCAGCTCAAAGCGAGCGCTCTACCACTTGAGCTACAGCGCCACTTCCTATTCAGTATCTTTTTTAATTTCCCTTGAGACCTTGTCGTTAACTCATGAATTATTTAAAATATTTTATTTCCAAGTGTTCAGAGGTTTTTCTGTTGTCTGTTTGTTGTTGTTGCTCTTGGGTTTGTTTTCCTTATTATTGGAGAAACACAAGCTTGATGTCATCAGGTCTCTTAAATTGGTTGCCTTAGTTTTATGGTCCAGGATGTGGTTTGCCTTGGATGTTCCAATGACTCTTGTATAGTCCAGTGTCTTTTTTTTCCCTAATATATGTTAAGTAAATTCCTTTTCTGTCTAAACTAGTCAGTGTCAGTATTACAACTAAAATCTTAATGTCCCTTTGCATCTGCGTTTAGTAGTGTTTATCATGATAATTACCATGTTATACTCTAAAGTTTTGCTTTATCTGTTGGTTTCTACCTCTTTGTGAAATTGAGGACAAAGATCTTACCTTTTTTGTTTGTCCTGCCTCTTGTGGCAAAAATTTGTAAGTATTTGAGAGGATTGAATAGTTTCTTTTCTAAAGTAGTTGTTTAAGGGACTTGAATTCCACAAATCAAATTATGACTATGGTGCGTCTTGATCAAAGTCACCCCTTCCATGTTCTCCCTCATCTTTTCCTATCCCATCCCCACCCTAAAGTTACATAGTTCAATTTTAATATAATGTACATTGAATGTAATGAATGTATGTGTTCACCCTTCTTCCCTGCATTTGTGTCCCCCCACTCCTACGAAAAGGTTTTTATTAATTATATTGTAAAAGTAATGGGTTGGCTCAGAATGTAGGTCAGTAGCAGTGCTGAGTGTATGCTATACCTTGGGTTTCATCCCTAGCTCCATTCACATCACTTTTAAAATATAAGTTTGATCTATGGAGATTTAAATCTTACCCTTTCTGTCAGTCTTAGTTTTAACATCAAGGTATCTTGAGTTCTATAGTTTATATGTTCAGCAAGTAACTAAATCCAGAGACAGACTGTAATGCCTATTAAATTATTGGAATGACATTTTATTTCAGTTTAATCATGTCATAACTCAAGCAGAGACACGTGGAAAGTTCCTTACGCATTCTGCAAAACCTGTTTTGCAACTGATGCTGTTTCCTTCGTTTCAGGTTGGTGTGTCCTTTTGTAAAAGTGCTGCTTCTACAGTAACATGTTTCACAACACATGTCCTAGTCAGAGTATGCAAAAGCCTAGCTGGGTGCCTGCAAGCCTTGTTTCCTAGTAAGGAAGCACTTGGCATTCCCTCAGCCTTTCCTGAGCTAAACTTTGGGTTCTTTATAGATAACAAAAAGAGCCCTTCACTTGTTTTCTCCCATTTAGCATAGGTTTTTCAAAGTAGTGTTCCATAAAACCACTTCAGTTCCACAAATCAGATTATGCTTATGACTTAGCTCGGGAGTAATATGTATATATAGTATTTTGATATGGAATGTATGCCATTATTAAAGGATTCACGTTGTGACTTGGCTCCTAGCAAATTGCTGGGTGGAGTCCATGAGTAAATGTACAGGGATGCCAGGTGAACATTCTGCCACTGGATATGAGACTCTGTTTACTCCAAAGGTGATTTAGGGAGAATACCTGTTGATTGCTTTGGGGAATTTTTGCTGGCTTCCTACTTGGAGAGGTGATAGCATAAACTGTTGACTTTTTTTGAAGGTTTCCTTGAAATTCAGTATGGACCTATTTAGTAGCCTCAGGTCTTTCCCCCATTGGAACTAATGACTAGATTGTTCTTGAAGAAGAGAAATCTTTATCATATTTTCTTCTCATATTTAACTTCGTTTCTTGCCACATATTTCTTTCCTCTTCCGGTTACTCAGCCAGTAACCTTGTTATATGAACATTCTTTGGGAATATTCAAGAAAGGGATGAGCTATAAATAAAGCAAGATTTCAAGATTAGTATTCCTCAGTCTCATTTATAAGTGACAAATTGTAGCATAGATTGAAGAGTTTTGTGTGGATTCATGTGAATGTACTGGTAGATAGAAAAATGATAGAGAACTTTTTTTTTTTTTGGTCATGGGGCTTGAACTCTAGGCTTGGGCACTGTCCCTGAGTTCTTCAGCTCAAGGTTAGCTTTCTACCACTTGAGCCACAGTGCCACTTCCGGATTTCTGGTGGTTAATTGGAGATGAGAATCTCATGGACTTTCCTGCCCAGGCTAGCTTTGAACTGCAATCCTCAGATCTCAGCCTCCTGAGTAGCTAGGATTACACTCATGAGCCACCAGGGCCCGGTTGATAGAGAACAATTTAATGCTGATTCTCCATACTCCAGGCTTTATTATTTTCTGTTGTCTTCTGTAAATCTGTTCCTTATTTGTCAAACAACATGTGTTGAGAATTGCTCTTTGGTTTCCATAGCATTTGAATTTCATGCTAGAAGTAAGTTAGATATCAAAGGAACCTTAACTGATCAATTCATTGAATTGGTAGTTGTCTGCATCCATGTAGTCATCATCCAAAATAAAATATAGTTTGGTACTTTCACCCCAGAAACTTCTCTTACCACTTCCTTATTTCTTTTCTTTGTTTTCTCTTCATGATACTAGGGCTGGAACTCAAGGCCTCATACTTGCTTGGCTGGTAATCTACCACTTGAGCCTCACCTTCAGCTTGGCTTTTTGATGATTTGGAGACAGAGTTTCATGGACTTTTCTACCTTCAGTATTCCAGCTCTTAGTCCTAAGTAACTAGGAATACAGATAATGAGCCACGTTGCCCACTCTCCTCCCCTTCTCCCCCCTCCCCGCTCCCTTAGTCCTAAGGATTGAACCCAGGGTCTTTCACATGCTGACAAGCACTATACCATGAATGTACATCTCAAGCTCAAGCCTTCAGGGCACTTTCTGGTTCTGCTTTACTTACATTCTCTGTTCCTGTCAGCTGCTTTTTATTACATTATATAATTTTGCCTTCTCAAGAACTTCATTTAAATCAAATCTTTTAGCTTTTTTGTGCCCAGATTCACAACTTCCTCCCCCCTTCATGTCTCAGTGCTGAAATCTAAATTCAGAGTCTGGCACTTCCTAAGCAGGCACTTTATCACTTGAGTTTCTCTATCAAATATTTTTCAGATAGGGTCTCACTTTATACCTAGGCCAGCCTGGACTATTTGTCCTTGTAGTATGGGATGATAGGCACATAACACTGCACCCATTGACTGAGGTGGAGCTTCACAAATTTTTATGCCTGGGCTGGTCTCGAACCACAGCCCACTGGTTTCTGCTTCCGAAGTAACTAAATTACAGACTTAAGTCCCATGCTAGCCTTTGGAGTTAGGATTTTGGACTTCTTTCTTTTACAGTGGAGAGAAGAGGATGCTGTAGTGAATATTGCTGACTCTTAGGAAGCAGGTAAAGTGTAATTATGTATGCTTTAGACTGGATAGATTTAAGATTTTTTGCTTTTTTTTTTTGGTCAGTCATAGGGCTTGATCTCTGGAGCTGGTCACTGGCCCTGAGCTCTTCAGCTCAAGGCTCTACCACTTGAGCCATAGTGCCACTTCTGGTTTTCTGGTAGTTAATTGGAAGTCAGAGTCTCATAGACTTTCTGACCTGGGCTGGCTTTGAACCATCATCCTCAGATCTCAGCCTCCTGAGTAGCTAGGATTACAAGCATGAGCCACCAGCACCCACCTCAAGTTTTTGTTTTACTTGATTTTTTTCAGCCATAAAGTAGAATCATAATTTCTACTTTGTAGAACAGAGAATGAAATGTGATTGAGTTGTCTCAATATATTTCTCAGCTCAGATGAATTAAAAAGAATTGTTTTGCCCAGCACTGGTGGCTCACAGCTGTAATCCTAGAGACTGGAGTCTGAGATCTGAGGATCATAGTTTGAAGTCAGTCCAGACAGGAAAGTCCTTGAGACTCATCTCCAATTAACCAGAAAAAAGCCCAAGTGGGAGCTGTGGCTCAAATGATAGAGTGATAACCTTGAGCAAAAACTAGGAGAAGCTCCATGCCAGTGGCTCACTCCTAGCTATTCAGGAAGCTGAGAAGCCAGCCTGGGCAGAAAAGTCTGCAAGACTCTTATCTCCAACAAACTACTCAGAGGTGGGTGCCCTTGACACATGCCTGTAATCTTAGCTACTCCGGATGCTGAGATCTGAGGATCACAGTTCAAAGCCAGTGGTTCAAAGCCAGTATATACAATAAGTACCCAGGCCTTGAGTAAAACCCAGTACTGGCACACAAAGAATTGTTTTCCCTTTTTCTCTCCTTAAATAACAAAGTTGTCCTTTTATAGTTGAAATTAACCCAAAAAATATATAAAAATGATTAAGGCAGTTGGGAGTGGTGACACACTTCTGTTATCCGATCTACTGTAGAGGCAAAGGCCGAGGACTGGAAGTTCAATGCCAGCACAGTGTGAGCAAGACCCTGTCTCAAAAACAAAATATAGACAAAAAGGCTGGAAGCATGGCTCAGATGAAGCCCTGGGAACTCCAGTACTAAGCCTCACTTCCCCCTAAAAAATTAGTAGGGGAAAGAAGAGTTAACAAATAGATGAAATTTAAAACTATTGAAAACCCATATACGCTTATTTTTTTCATGGTTTTTAATAGTTTGTTTTATTGCATGAATACATGGATGAGGCTGTTTTGGAAACTCACCATTTTCCTATTTTTGAGTGCTGAGCAGTTCTAGATAGTTACCAGAGGGTGATATATTTTCCCCAAACACCTTTTTTTTGCATGCTTAAAATGTTTCCATCCCTTTTCCCCATAGGTTGTGTACTGGTGATAAATAGGAAATAGTAACTAGCAGATGAGTGTCACAGAGGGAGACACAAAATAGTTCTTTATGCTCACACTTCCACATGTGAAATCTCTATGCTGTTTTAAGCATTTCCTGTTTATTCTTTGGTTTATTATATTTTTCTCTAGATCAACAAAATAAGTATTTTTTACCCAAAAAGATTTCATTGGTTTTGTCACGCCTGACTCCAGTACCAGAATACCAACCTCTTTCTTGTGCCTGAATGAAGTTGGCCAAATACTGACTTCTCTTCCTTGTCGTGATTCTTTGAGTGCTTCTTGTTCACACACCACTGGCAGAAGGCAACTGGGATGGATTTCAAAGCCAGCAGTTCACTTTTAAACTATAAGCCTGTCCATTTCACAAGATCTGCCTTTACAACAAAACCTAAGCTGGAGGTCTTGTTGTCGCACTAAGATGCATTCAGACCCTCTTGCCCTCCACTCTGTCTCCATGTTGTGTCATTGTTTAAAAAAAAAAAAATTCAGTACTTGCTTTACATAAAACATGGAGCAGAAGGTTTGTTCTCAAAAGTAGGGGAATATAGAGGGAACTAGGACTTCAGATTAAATAATTTATTTTCCTTCTGACCAAACAGCCCTAACTAAGATTTGCTTACAGGTAAATACAGGACTGAAGAGTAGAATAGTCTTCTGAAAAGTTCCTCAATTTACAGCTTGGGTTTAGTTTAAGATTGTCTTTGTTAATAGGTTACATTTTGCTATAATGAACATATTTTCCAAACCAAAAACCAGCCAACCTGTCTTACCAGCTGTCTCCAGTAACCACCTGCCCTAGGCTTAGCACAGCCCAGACAAGCATTCTACCATAGAGCCACATTCCTAAATATGTTTTTATTTGTATTTTGAGACAGTCTTGCCAAGTTTCCCAGGCTGGCCACAAATTCCTAATCTTTCTGCCTCAGCCTGCTAATTAACTGGGATTACAGGCATGTGTCACCATGCCATCGAGGCCCAATAGTATCTTCTTTTTATTTGTGGATTTACTTACCAGAAAAGTTTCACATTGTGGTTACAGCTTCGGGGATGGTAAGGCAGGAGGATCATGAGTTCCAGGTTAACATAAGCTACATAGCAGCTTCCAGACTAGCCTGGCCTACATAACAAGACCCTCTCAAAACAAATAAGCAAAGACAAATATAATCACACATTTAGAAGTAAAATAGTTGGGATTCTCCAGGAAAACAGGGCATTTGGTTGTCTGGAATGGAAAAGGAAGTTGACTCTTCACAAGTGAAGTATGCTGTATTCTAAATTCCTTTCTACCATCTTTCAGTGCAGTTTTTTGATAGCCACACTCCTAGAGTTCAAGCCTGATTCTGTTTGTCTGCCTTGGTAGACTGTAGGGGAAACCTTGGTCTATATGGAGACCTTTTAGCTTACTGTGAAAGATTCTTTTGCCTTATCTTGAAGTAGGAACGGAAGGAAACAGCGTTAACCCAGGACTGTCCATCTGACTAAAATCACCTAATACGTGTAGTCCAGACAGCAGAGGAAGGCACTAACTAGTAAACAGTTGATGGTAGTAAAAATATCTCAAGGAAGAAATACCTTCATTGAACTCTTGGGTTTCTCTTGGTTTCTTGTGCAAATGACTTCCTGTAGATGTGGGAATTAGGGTTAAGATAGGCTCTTTTGCTTGTTTTTCTCAGGCCATGCTTCCAGCCAGTGCCATAGCTTCAAACTGTGGAGTAGAAGGAAGAGAGCAAAGCAATAACAAACATTTTGAAAACAAAATACAAGGAAACCAGGGAACCAAAGAGGAAACGGACACTGAGCAATTCCAAAAGAAACCAGACGAGTAAAGAACATGTTTTTTGTGTGTTCAGAGTTGTTTTCTACAATATATTTATGGAGGGTACAGGTGTCTCACCAGTTCTATTGTGTATTGTGAGAAACACATTTTTTGCACTCTGTGAACTTTTCAAAAGGCTATTCCTAGCTGGGTATCAGTGGCTCATGCCTATAATCCTAGCTACTCAGGAGACTGAAATCTGAGAGTGTTCAGTCAGTGAGACTCTTGTCTCCAATTAACTTCTAAAAATCCAGAAATGGCATGATGGCTCAAAGTGGTAAAGCATTATCCTTGAGTACCAAAGCTCAGAGACAGCGCCCAGGCCCTAAGTTCAAGCTCTAGGACCAGCACACACAGAAAAAAAAAAGTTTATTCCTTAAGTTCTTGTCAGTGTGACCTAGCATTTAATTTTTAAAAGTATGTTGTAGTTCCTGCTACAGTCTTGTCCCAAAATAGCAAATTCAGTGTCATTTGGATAGTATATATAGGGACTGAGACTGTGACTGAAAAGTGCATCATGGGGCAGTGGCTAGTTACTGTAAACGTATGCAGAACTGCGTTTACATGCTGAGACCTCAGCCCCAGAACAGTGGGAACCTAGTTTACTTTGCTTGCTTACCTCTCAGTCAGCAACATCTTAGAGCAGTTTGTTCAAAATAGGCACTCAATAGGCATTTATTAAATTAGTGTGTGAGTTTATAGGAAGAAAACTGAGGGTGCTATAGCTCACACCTGTAATTCTAGCTACTCAGGAGCTAAGATCTGAGATCACAGTTCAAAGCCACCCTGGGCAGGAAAGTCTGTGAGACTTATCTCCAATAAACTACTCAGAATGAGCCAGAAGTGGTGCTATGGTTCAAGTGGTGGAGGGCTAGCATTGAACACAGAGACAGAGCCCCTGGCGCTGAGTTCAAGCCCCAGGACTGGCAAAATAAAACTCAAACAAAAACAAGAAAGAAAAGAAAATTGAGGATGAGTGGATATATCTGAAATGATAGAATATTAAGTAGAATATTAAGGTGCATTTAAGTTTTAAGACCTTACCTATATAGTTTTTGTGGGGATTTTCTTAAATCATTATTAGAAAGGTGATATACAGAGGGGTTACATTTTCACAAGTCAGGTAAGGACTGCCTGGGGCTTGAATTTCAGGGCCTGGGCTCTGTTCCGGAGCCTTTCTGCTCAAGGCTAGTACTGTACTACTTGAGCCACAGCACCGTTTCTGGCTTTTTTCTGTTTGTGTGGTACTGAGGAATTGAACCCAGGGCTTTATGCATGCTAGGTGAGCACTCTACCACTAAGCCACATTTCCAGCCCCAGGACAGCATTTCTTTTTGGACAGTTTCACCCCTTCCTTCGCTCTCCCAGTCACTTTTATATATATATATTTTTTTTTTTAATTGAGAAAATACTGTACAGAGGGGTTATAATTACCTGAGCAAGATAATGAGTACATTTCTTATCAAGCATTGTAGCCTCCTCCTTTGTTTCCCCTTCCCATCCCTTCCCATCCTCCCCCACCCAATCTTCCCCCCCCCCCACCAAAGTTGTAAAGCTCATTTTCGACATGACGACTTGTACATCTCATTATTGCAATGGGTCCACCTGTATCCCTTTTTAAACGATTTGTTTTTTCCCTTCCCCGTCACAAATTCTAACACATGAAATACAGTGAAAGCAGGGGTTATACCGTGGGGGAGGGACATACAAGGCAACAAAGAAATAAACTTATAAATGTGTTAGAAACAGTCACATGAAAGAAAAAAACATTTGAATACATATCTTAGGGTTCATTTCCCTAACATCAACTTATCTGACCTTTTCTGCTTGACTCAGACATATACTAGTTATTGCAAATAAGGGAAACCATGGGACCTATGTTTCTTTGGGCCTGGCTTACTTAATATACTTTTTTCCAAGTCTTTCCATTTCCTAACAAATGGGGCAATGTCATTCTTTCTGATGGAGGCATAGAATTCCATTGTGTATATATACCACATTTTCTTGATCCATTCATCTACTGAGGAGCATCTGGGTTGGTTCCATATCTTAGCTATGGTAAATAATGCTGCAATAAACATAGGCGTGCTGGTAGCTTTAATGTGGTCTTGTTTGTGAACATTTGGGTCATTTTATATTTTGTTTAGTGACTAGTAGGTCTGCTTAAACTAAATGTAGCTTGATATTTAGTGTAGCTTGTTCTTCTAAGTACTTTAAACTAAAATCTTAGAGTTAATTATAAAAGTCTTACTATATGGTTTGAGGCCAAATGGTAGGTTTCTTGGCTGGGAGGAGATTTTAGTTAGCAAGTAAAGGTTATTAACTGTTGTTATATCTTCTGTATCCATGCCCCCTTTGGGGATTGTTGAGATGGAGGAAGAGGATGGCTTTTCCTTTCCATAAAACCTATTATCAGCCCCTTGGATATTCTGTTTGCTTGTTTTTGACCTTTTTTTTTTTTTTGCTGGTCCTGAGCTCCTTTTTGCTCAAGGCCAGCACTCTACCACTTGAGCCACAGGATCACTTCTATTTTTTTTTTCTTTTTCTGTGATTAATTGGAAATAAGTCTCAAGAATTTTCCTGCCAGAACTGACTTCAAGTCATGAGCCTCAGATCTTAGCCTCTGGAGTAGTCAGGATTACAAGCATGAGCTACCAGCACCCGCTATACTCAATTATTTTTAAAAATTAACTTTGTAATTCAACTATCTTTACAAAATGATCTGGAATTAGTTAATCATTGTTATTTTTCTTGTTGATGTCACATCATCGCAGATGACTGATGGCACTGCCTTTAAGCTGCCCTCTTTGTGCTTTCAGCACCAGCTCTGAACTGTCTTAAAAGTATACTTGTTTTCTGACTGTATTGACAATGCTTCTACAGTCTTAGTTTTTACTGTTGTTTGTTTTATTTTGTTTTGTGATGCTACCAGTTAAGCGTGAGCTTTGCACATGCCATCCAAGTGCTCTGCCACTGAGCCATGTCTCTAGCCCACTCTTTTTGTTTTTTGCTCTCAAGTTTTTCTGTTTTGAGACAAAGTCTCACTTGGTGGCCCTGGTCGGCCTTGCTCATTTTCTTCGGATTACAGGCCTGCTCCACCAATTCAGACTCCAGCCCTCTTTATTGTTTTCCTGCCTCAAGATATGAAGGTCTCTTCCAACCAGGGAGCCCTATTATTTTCAAGTAGAGATTAATAGTTGAGACCAAAATCTGGGTTCAGGGAGCCCATGGTGAATGGTAGTAACCAACAAAGAGAGCTTTTCATTACAGGCTATTTCCTGCATATAAAATGTCTCTGTGTCTGTGTGTCTGTGTGTGTCTAAGAAGTAAGGGTCAAACTACACCCACACACTCTATTCAAGTGTTCTTTGTGTTCTTTGCAACCCTAAAGAGATAGGTAACCATCTTCATTTTTCTTTTATTGTTCTCTTTTCTTATTTTTTTTCTTTTTTGTCGGTCATGGGACTTGAACTCTGGGCCTGGACGTTGTTCCTGAGCTCTTCAGCTCAAGGCAAGTGCTCTACCACTTGAGGCACAGCTCCACTTTCCGTTTATTGGAAGTAAGAGTCTCATGGACTTTCCTGCCTGAGCTGGCTTTGAACCAAAATGCTCAGATTTCAGTCTCCTGAGTAGGATTACAGGTATGAGCACCGGTGCCAGCTGTTCTCTTACTTTTCTATCCAGTAATTTTTAACCACTTATATGAATACCCCTAAGCAATCATTATGTAGGTTTTTTGTTTGTTTTATTTGAATAAAACTGCTTTTTTGCCAGGCACCTGGTGGCTCATGCCTGTAATCCTAGCTAATACTTAGGAGGCTGAGATTTGAGGGTTCAAAGTGAGCCCAGGTAGAAAAGTACATAAGGCTATAATCTCCAATTAAGCATCCAAAAAAAAAAAAGCTGGAAGTGGAGCTGTGCTAGTCTTGAGCAAAAAAAAAAAAAGTTAAAGGACAATGCCCAGGCTCCAAGTTCAAGGCCCAGTACTGATGCCTATATACACACACATTTCTGGGCTGGGAATGTGCCTCAATTGATAGAACAACTTCTTGCAAGTGGGAGGCCCTACATTTAAACTTTATTACTACCAAAAAAGAACGTAGTTATGTACACATACTAATTTGCACAGCAGAAGCAAAAATTTCAATGAGTAATGAAGTAAAAATAAAAAGTAAAAAACAAACACTTTATTCCATTGTGTTTCATTTAAATACAGGTTGTAGGACTGGAAGTGTTGCTTATTGGTACAGTACTTGCCAAATATACACCAGGCCATTGGTTTGATTTCCAGGACAGCAAAAAGTAAAGATTCTCCAACATAGCAAGAAGTAAATAAAGTATTTAAATACTGGCTATGATGTGCTAAATTGATTCATATCTCATTGGGTTACAATAAGCAGTTTTTAAAAACTATTCTAAAAATATATTTGCTGGTTTAGAATATGTTTAAATGTTAACCTAAGGAGATTATGTCAGTTTGTTTTTCAAGGTGGTGGAATCAATCTAGCATAAAGTGAAAGAGTTCTTAATGCTTAGTCCTTAAATGGGCAGACCAGTGTTACCAGTCACAAAACAGGTATTCCAAGATTTATCCCTGTCAAGAGTTTTAAGAAGGTTGTTTAAACAGTTTCAAACTTGTGGGTACAAGCAATCCTCCTATCTCAGCCTCCCAAATAGCTGGAACTATATGTAGTTGCTCTCCCCAATTCCTGGCCTGGTAAGATGAAGAGTTGTAAATGGTAGAAAATTGGTTCTTAGCAGGTCATTTTTTGCTAGAGTGTAGCTGATAACCTATTAGCAATTGTAAATGTGAGGTTGGATACAGCACAAAGAACGAAACCTTGAAAATTAGAGTTGATACTTAGGAAATACTGGCACTCAAGGAAACCAGCCTTGGTCAAATAAGCAGCCAAGCAGAACATCCCTTTTTGTCTAGAGGTAAACTTCTTGTTCTAATTCAAAGATTATTACTAGTATTTTGGGAAAGTAATGTTAGAATTCTTAAAACTCAGGGCCTCATGCTTGCTAGGCAGGTATTCTACTACTAAGCCATGCCTCCAGCACTTTTTTGTGCTTTTTTTTTGGTCGGTCGTGGGGCCTGAACTCTGGGCCTAGGCACTGTCCCTGAGCTCTTCAGCTCAAAGCTAGTGCCCTACCACTTGAGCCATACATGGAGCCACTTCGGGCTTTTTTCTGCTTACGTGGTACTGAGGAATTGAACCCAGGGCCTCATGTATGCAAGGCAAGCACTCTACTACTGAGCCAACTTCCCAGCTCCTTTTGTGCTACTATTAAGATAGGGTCTCACTTTATACTTGGGCCAGCCTGGATTTTGGATCTCCTGTTTGTGCTTCTCTGCATCTCTGCATCTCTAGAATTACTGGTACACTCCACCTCACCAAGCCATTGGCTGAGATGGACTCTCTAGAATATATATATATATTTTTTGGGGGGGTAGGGGGTGGGGGGAAGTCTGGGCTGCCCTCAAACTGAGATCCCTGGTCTCTCAAGTATATATGATTACAGGCTGTACCACCTCACCCTGCTTGAAGTATTATTTTTAATAAAATTTTATTGTTGCTATTAAGGTGTTGTACAGAAGGGTTACATTTCATAAGTTAGGTAATGAGTACAATTCTTTTTGGACAGGGTCTCTAGTCCCTTTACTTTTCCTCAGTTTTCCCCTCCTGTTCCTGCCCACAAATTCCATAGTTCATTTTCCTGAGGCATTGTGTTTAATGGTCCTAAAAATATCTTCAGATTTTCTCAGGGATGTTACCCCTGTGTGGGTAACATCACCTTCTGATAGGAATTGAGCACTGTTAGTAGAGATGGTAGCTGGATACAGGTGTAAATACGTTGGAATTTCAGGAAAGATTGGTTGGATAAGTAAGCAAATCCAAGACATGAGTTTTTGGTAGGGTTTTTTTGTTTGTTTGTTTTTTGTCTCCTCTCTTAAGTGTCTTTTGAAGAAAATAAATAATCGTTGTACAGACCAACTACATTTCACTTAGTCCACTTCACATCATGTTTGCCTCCACAGAGCTTTGCTATTTTGGAACCATTGGTGTGAATTATTCCTTGCTAATAAAAATCTGATTTTTTTTTTCTTCTGCTGGAGAAAAGAAGCTTATGTGCACATTACCCTAAATCAACTTTCCTGGAACTTTTTGTTCTCAGGACCTCTTTTCACTCTTCAGAATTACCAAGTAGACTGTAACTGTTGTTTATAGTATAAAAATTAAAACCGAATGTTTAAAGTATTTCCCAGTTCATTTAAATATCTATGTTTTGTGCCAGAACCGGGGCTTGAAGTCAGAGGCTCTTGTATTAATTGGCTTTCTTATTATTGGCACTCTACCACTTGAGCCACACCCTAACTCTGACAAACAATATTTTTATTTATTTATTTTTATTTTTGCCAGTCCTGGGGCTAGAACTCAGGTCCTGGCTCTGTCCCTAAGCCTCTCTATGCTCAAGACTAACACTGTACCACTTGAGCCACAGCGTCACTTCCAGCCTTTTCTGTTTATGTGATACTGAGGAATCGAACCCAGGGCTTCATGCATGCAAGGCAAGCACTTTACCACTAAGCCACCTTCCCAGTGCACAAAGTATATTTTTAAAAATTAATGAGAGTAGGAGTAGTGGCATACTCATACCCTGTGTGCCCACAGCTTGAGAGATAGAGGTAGGAAATGTGAGTTTATCTTAAGGTTATCATAGCATTAGCCAAGGTTCCATAGCAAGTTCAAGGTCGGCCTGAGTTATCTTGTAAGACTGTCTCAAAAAAGAAAATGAGAAAAGTAGCATGAATTTATAAATGTCTTTTTTTTTTTTTTTTTTTTTTTTTGTCGGTCGTGGGGCTAGAACTCTGGGCCTGCGCTGCCCCTCAGCTCTTCCGCTCAAGGCTAGCACTCTACCACTTGAGCCACAGCGCCACTTCTGGCTTTTTCTACTTATGTGATGCTGAGGAATCAAACCCAGGGCCTCATGCATGCCAGGGAAGCACTCTACCACTGAGCCATCTTCCCAGCCTCTATAAATATCTTTAATACAACATTGCTTAATAGAGGATAGCTAAACTAATCTCAGATCTGTGTCACCATTCAGTCTGTTTTGAATCATAGGAAGAAAATCCATCCTTATATAGATGCGTAGTTGGGAAAGGAATGAGTGTTTTAACACTCGTTCAGTGATTTTGGATATTCTCCTGTGATACTACAGCAAAATGTGAGCAGTGGTAGTTGGTTAAAGATTAGCTGTCATGTGGAATCTAAACCATACAAATAAATTTTCTGTGGTGTTACATTAAAATCCTTTGGTCTCAAACTTACACTTTGAACTTTTTACCAATATGCATGCATTAGTCACTTGGAAAATACATGTTGGCTGGATTATGTGGATCTTCTAATGTTGACTAATTTCATTAGATGGTATCAGCAAGTCACATTCATTAATCTCACTGCCAGTCTCATCAGAAGAATACTGGGAAGCTATCCAGCTCACAGTGGTACATACAAGTTTTCCAAAATTCTAAAGCTTAAAATTAATCATTGGCAGCAGATACTGTCAGTTGTTCTTGAAATGACAAAGTTACTGCATTCATTTCTGAGAAATGAGAAAATGTCTGTCGGACACCCAAGTGTGGAGAGCTGTAGTTTATCTGCCAGTCACTGTTTAAAGTTAAAATGGTGCTGCATTATTGAAGCAGACCGTTTCCTTTGCATCTGAGTTGCCCAAATGCTTTTCCTAAAACTCTCCATTCATGGCAGAAATGCTTTATGATTACTTCTCATTTTCATTTAAAAACAAAAAACAAAATGCCAGGCACCAATGGCTCATGCCTATAAATCCTAGCTACTCAGGAGGCTGCGATCTGAGGGTCACGGTTGAAAGCCAGCCCAGGCAGGAAAATCCGTGTCTCTTATCCCCAATTAACCACCAGAAAACCAGAAGTGGTGCTGTGGTTCAAGTGGTAGAGCACTTGCCTAGAGCTGAAGAGTTCAGGGACAACATCCAAGACCAGAGTTCAAGACCACACACAAAAAAAAGGCTTAAACTGTGCACTATAATCCTAACTACTCAGGAGATAGAGATCTGAGGATCACATACTGTTCAAAGTTAGTGAGACTCCTACCTCCAATTAGCCACCAGAAAACAGAAAGCGCTGTTGTGGCTCAAAGTGGTTGAGCACTAGCCTTGAGCAAAAGAACTCAGGAACAGCACCCAACCTGGAATTCAAGCCCTATGACTGACAAAAAAAAAAAAACTTAGCCGGGCGCTGGTGGCTCACGCCTGTAATCCTAGCTACTCAGGAGGCTGAGATCTGAGGATCGCGGTTCAAAGCCAGCCCGGGCAGGAGAGACCGTGAGACTCCTATCTCCAATAAACCACCAGAAAACCGGAAGTGGCGCTGTAGCTCAAGTGGTAGAGCGCTCGCCTTGAGCTGAAGAGCTGAGGGACAGGGCCCAGGCCCAGAGTTCAAGCCCCACGGCCGACAAAAAAAAAAAAAACTTAAGCTACCCAATTAAGAGCCAAGGATTATTGCCTTATTTTATATAGGCTTAGCTTTTATCTTGTTATAAATGCACTAAATATAAATGCACTAAATATTTTACTTAATTTTTCATTTTTTATAAAAATAAAAGTTTTTATTCTGGAATAATTTTACATTGGGTCATCTTCATAGATTATATTAGAAAAGCTTCTAAAATGATCTGGTGGAAAGTCCCCATATACTTTTACTTAGCCGCCTCTACTTTTAGCATCTAAGGTAACTATGGTACATTTGTCAGAAGTAATGATTAACCTTAACCAGGCTTTATCCTTTATTCTACGTTTCCCAGTTTTCTCATCCTCAAGTATCCTTATGCTATCCCAGGAGCCAGGCCAGGAGGATGGTGATTTTAAAGCAGTAGTTTTCCCTTTCCCTATATTAAGGAAATAGATTGTAGATTTAGAGAAAAGTTACAGAGATAGAACAGAGTCTGTGTGCCCTTTGCTACCATCCTGCAGAATTGCAGAGCATTTGTTAGAAGTAAGAGACTAAAGATGCCACCCCCTGGCATTGACACTGTCATGAGGATATTCCTGGAGCTGTGGCCTGCCTTCGTGGGCTCCTCCAAGGCTACAACCCTCATGCCTGAGTGTATTCAAGCCTAGGATTGACAAACACCAGTGCTTCATACTCTGCCCTGCCAGGCCCTGCTGTGTGACTCTCAAAGCCTTCTTCTCCACAAATAGGCCAGTGCAGTGCCCACCTCATGAGACTGTGCTGGGGGAAATGGCAGGCATTCCATAGACTACTACATTCTCAATGGAATTGCTTCTTCATTTCTTTCAACTACTTGACAGTGAAAAATGTTTTGGCAAAGCATTTTGCTAAGGATATCGAGGAAAATGTAAAAGACCACTGTCCCCAAAGACCTTAGGTCTTATTGAGGAAGGAAAATACCTTTCTTAACTCTCTGCAGAACAAGTTCTTAATTGTTGGTCTGAAGCAGTCATCTCTAGCCCACTTACAGAATCTTTTGGTTTCTGTTTCTTCACACATCACAATTCACAGAAGTCTGTGAATTGTGCACATCACACCTCACTTAAAAGTAGATCTTTTTTTAAATTAATTTATACATATTTTTTTTTCTCTGTCAGCCATGGGGCTTGAACTCAGCCTGGGCGCTGTCCCTCAGCTCTTCAGCTTAAGGCAAGCGTTCTACCACTTAAGCTACAGTGCCACTTCTGCCACTTTTCTGAATGGTTTATTGGAGATAAGAGTCTCACGGACTTTCATGCCCCTGCTGGCTTTGAACAGCGATCTTCAGATTTCAGCCTCCTGAATAGCTAGGAGTACAGGTGTGAGCCACCAGTGCCAGGTTATTTGTTTTTTATTTATATGGTACCAAGGAGTAGAATCCAGGGCCTCGTGCATTCTAGAGAAGCATTCTACCGCTAAGCTACATTCCCAACCCAGGAGTAGATCTTAAAGGCAAAAATTGTTGGGTATTTCTTCTGGGCCATTTTTCTCTAACTCTGTTTGACAGTTTGCCATCCTCCAGATAAGTAGTGGAGGTACTCTGTTCTTTCAACAAATTTCAAAGGGATTGATGTTAATAGTTGTTTAGTGAGTGCCTGCTGTGGCTAGTTAAATGTTCATTTCTTTTTTTTTTTCTTTTTTTTTTCTTTGTGTGGGGCTTAAACTCAGGGTCTAGATGCTATCCCTGAGCCTCTTTGTGCTCAAGGATAACACTCTACCACTTGAGCCACACACAGTGCCACTTCTGGTTTTTGAGTGGTTAATTGGAGTTAAGAGTCTTACAGGGATTTTCTGCCTGGGCTGGCTTCAAACTGCAAGCCTCAGATCTCAGCCTCCTGATAGGTAGGATTACAGGCCTGAGCCACTGGTGCACCACTTAAATGTTCATTTCTAAATTCTAGGAAATAGTTATATTACCAATTTTATACATGAAGGAACAGATTTATACAGGTTTATTAATATTAATAAGAGGCAGAAAATACAGATTCAAAGGATTTATCTGAGACTAAAGCCCAAGCTTTGTATCATGATTTTTTTTACAAGGAGATGAAAGCCAAGAAGCAACAGACATAAACAAGGATGACAGATGGGTTTGCTGATGCCTAATAATGTTGTCATGGCAATGATGTTGGAAAAGGAAAGATCACTGACATGTTACAAGGCATTTGGCATTCCTGCTACAGGTGATACTTTTTCCCTTGGACATTTTTCTATGTTTGTTTATTTTTGTGGTCATGGGGCTTGGACTCAGGGCCTACTCTCTGTCCCTGAGACCTTTTTCTCAAGGCTAGCCTTCTACCAATTTGAACCACAGCTTCACTTTCAGTTTTCTGTTGGTTTATTGGAGATAAGAGTCTCACAGGGACTTTCCTGTCCAGGTTGGCATTGGACTTCAATCCTCAGATCTCAGCCTCCTGAGTTATGAGAATTACAGGCGTGAGCCACCAGTGACTGGCAAATATTGCTTTTTTTTTTTTTTTGGTCAGTCCTGGGTCTTGAATTCAGTTTTCTAGATGAAGGATTTTCATTCTGTGTGGACTTTAATTATTGTTTAAGAAGCAAATCACATGAAGATTTCAATCTACATTTACCATTTCTAATATCTTTAAATATTCTTCTGGTAAAATCCACTTTAGTTCAGGGCTGGAAATGTGGCTTAGTGGTAGAGTGCTTGCCTAGCATGCATGAAGTCATGGGTTTGATCCCTCAGTACCACATAAACAGAAAAAGCTGGAAGTGGCACTGTGGCTTAAGTGGTAGAATGCTAGCCTTGAGCAAAAGAAGCTCAGGAACAGTGCGTAGGCCCTGAGTTCAAGCCCCAGGGCTGGCAAAAACTAAATAAATAAAAAGCACTTAGTTCATCAAAGTAAGCAAACTTGTTTTTCTGGTAAACTTTTATTACATACAATTTTTTTTTAATCTGTCATGCAGAAGGTATGGCGCAAGTGCTAGAGTGATTGTGAGGCCCTGAGTTCAAACCCTGGTAGTACTAAATAAATAAATAGATAGATAAATTTTTTAAAATCTGTTGTAATATCAGTGTAAGAGAAGCATGCAGGGGAGGCATTGTTAGTGTAGTTAAGATTTGTGAAGATTTATGGGGCAATGTTGGCATTTGAATTCAGAGCTTCATGCTAGTAGGTAGGCAGTCTGCCACTAGAGCCACACCTCTAGACCTTAGAATGGAATTTGGATAATTTCTGTGGAAATTCTTCATTTATACATAAAAATAGTTAGATCAGAGAGTATAAACATTGTACTTGAATTTACAAATAATCTATTCTAATCCCAGAAAGGGGCATTGAACAGATTTAGTAAAATGACAAGAAACTTTTCTATAGGAAAAAAAAATGGTTATCACCCATCTTAACATCATGGTTCCTTTTATTTCTTTTATTTCTTTTTTTATCTTATTTTGTTTTTGTTTTGCCAGTTCTTGGGCTTGACCTCACAACCTAGGTGCTGTCCCTGAGCCTGTCTGTGCTCAAGGCTGGTGCTGTACCACTTGTGCCATAGCGCCACTTCTAGCTTTTTCTGAATAGTTTATGGAGGTAAGAGTCTGACAGACTTCCTTGTCTCCAGGCTGGCTTCGAACTGCAATCCTCAGATCTCAGCCTCCTGAGTAGTTAGGATTACAAACATGAGCCACCCAGCTTTCTTTTTGTTTTTTACCCCACTTCAATAATTACCATTAAGACTTAACATTATTTCATATGTATACCTGCTCAATTCCCCATATTATTTCTTAGCATCTCAGATAAAGGATTTTGTACATAAATATCTCAATCTGGATCTCTTCTTTTTAATTATAACCACCCACCATTATCACACTTAGAGAAAGAAAAGTTTTCATGTTACCAATTACCCAGTTTTTGTTCAGGCATCCAATTATTTGTTTGACTCCAGTAAGTTCCTTTTGTGGCAGTTGGCACTCTAATACCTTTTAGTTTTTGGATTTCTATTTCATATTCTCCCTCCCCTTCTATTTGGAAACTCACTCTTGCTAGGCAAGCACTCTACAACTTAAGCCATGTCTTTACCTCTTTCTCTTTTTGCTTTGGTTGTCTTTGAGACAGGTTCAGGCTGGCCTGGACAGTGATCCTGCTACTTATGATTTCTGCCTAGCTTTAGTAGCAGTTGAGTGCCACCATACCTGGCATCAGTTTGTTTCTGGGTTTTTGTTTTGTTTTTTGTTTTTTTTGGGGGGGGGAGGGTCCGGTCATGGGGCCTGAACTCTGGGCTAGGGCGCTGTCCCTCAGCTCTTCAGCTCAAGGCTCGCGCTCTACCACTTGAGCCACAGCACCATTTCCAGCTTTTTTCTTTTTGCTTATGTGGTGCTGAGGAATCGAAACCAGGGCCTCAGGCATGCAAGGCAAGCGATCTACCACTGAGCCACCTTCCCAGCCCAGGTTGTTTCTGTTGAGATGAGGTCTTTCTTACTTTTTGTCCAGGCTGGTCTTGTAATCCTCTTGATTTCTGCTTCCTTAGTAGCTGGGATGACAGGCATGAGCTATCAATTGTGGTTCCTTTTACTTAGTAAGAAATGCTTCAAGACATTGGGGAGGGGCTAGGAAGGTGGCTCAGTGGTAGAGTGCTTGCCTTGCATGCATGAGGCCCTGGGTTCGATTCCTCAACACCACATAAGCAGAAAAGGCCATAAGTGGTGCTGTGGTTCAAGTGCTTGAGCTGAAGAGCTCAGGGACAGCGCCCAAGCACGGAGTTCAGGCCCCACAACTGATGCCCCCCCCCCCCCAAAAAAAGACATTAGGGATAAGGGATGCTAGTTGATAATGAACAGGTATTTTTTTTTAATTTCCTTTTTGTGAAGGCAGAACTGCTACTTCCAAATCAAGTTTAGAATTATGTTTGAAACTTCTCACTTCTTAAACCAAAGAATAACAAGAATGATAGAATAGCATATAAACACTCATTTATATATTTCATGATACACATCTTAGAATGAAAATACCAACACCTGGGCTGGGAATGTGGCTCAGTGCTTGCCTAGCATGCATGAATCCTCCGGTTTAATTCCTCAGTACCACATAAACAGAAAAAGCCTGAAGTGGTGCTGTGGCTCAAGTGGTAGAGCACTAGCATTGAGCCAAAGAAGCTCAGAGACAGTGCTCAGGCCCTGAGTTCAAGCCCCATGACAGGCAAAAAAAAGAAAAAGAGAGAAAGAGAGAGGAGGGAGGGAGGGAGGGAGGGAGGAAGGAAGGAAGGAAGGAAGGAAGGAAGGAAGGAAGGAAGGAAGGAAGGAAGGAAGGAAGGAAGGATGGATGATGCCAACACCTAATGTGATGTGTACTAGCAGTTTCAGTTAAGATATTTTACTTATTTTGTTTTTTGCAGTTCTTTATGTCCTTAGAGTATTTTTCACTAGATGTGCATAGTCAAATTATTGTGTTGTTCTAAAGTCATTTTGGAATAATTATTTGCTACTGTTTTGTCTTATATTTTATTCATAGTGACTGCTTCTGTTCTATTTAAATTTTATTATCATCCTTTCCTTAGACTTAATTGTATTATACCATATACAGCTTTTTTTCCATTGTATTTTCACTGAATTTATGTCTAGATGTCACTTGATAGTAGTTCTTAGAGTTTCCTCATTCATTTTTTTCTTATACAAGGTATTTATTTCATTGTGTGAGTTACTGGAGTTTATTCAGTTAAGTTTCTTTAATAAACATTTGGGTCATTTCTCATGTTTTGTTATTATAAAGAGTTCTGCAATGAATGGTCTTATGTGTTGTGTTTTTGTAGGTTTTGGCAAGGATTTCAGTGTGACTTAAGGCTATCATCTACTTATGTTGTAGCCAATTAAATACTTGTCTGCAGTAGTTTTAAGATAACATTTACTTAAAGAGCTGCAGAGTATAATTATTCATTAGGGAAATGCAAATTAAACCACAATGAGATACCACTTCACACCCACTAAGATGTCTGTAATAAAGAAAGAAATGATCCACAGCATGATAGCTCATGTCTACAATCCTAGCGCTTGGGGCGATGAGGCAGGAAGATGGTGAGTTGATGGCCAGGTGGGCTATATAGCAAGACCCTGTCTTAAACACACACACACACACACACACACACACACACACATACACACACACACACACACACACACACACACACACACTTTAAAGGCTGAAAATTATAGCAAGTGTTGGCCATGCTGTTGAAATATTGAAAGCCCTGTACATTGATAATCAGATGTAAAATGGTATGGCCATCTTGGGAAAGAGTTTGGCAATTCCTCAAAAAGTTAAACATGGTTACCATATGGCCCAGCACTTCCACTCACAGGTATATTCCCATGGAAATGAAGGCATATGTCCACACAGACAGTTGACAGTTAAGTGTGCGAAGCCGTGGAAACAACCCAATGGCCATCAACTGATAAAAGGATAAACAGGATGTTGTTTGTTCACAGTGAGACATTTTTTACCATAAAAATGGTAAAAGGGGGAGTGAAGGTGGCTCAAGCCTGTAATTCTAGCTATTGAGGAAGCTAAGATCTGAGGATTGCAGTTCAAAGCCAGCCCAGGCAGGAAAATGTGTGAGACTCTTGTCTCCAATAAACTACTCAAAAAAAAAAAAAATGCCGGAAGTGGAGGGGCTGGGAAGGTGGCTCAGTTGTAGAGCACTTGCCTTGCATGCATGAGGCCCTGGGTTTGATTCCTCAGCACCACATAAGCAAAAAGAAAACAGCCGGAAGTGGCGCTGTGGCTCAAGTGGTAGAGCGCTAGCCTTGAGCTGAAGAGCTGAGGAACAGCGTCCAGGCCCAGAGTTCAGGCCCCACAACCGGACCCAAAAAAAAAAAAAAAATGGTAAAAGGGAACTTCCCCAACCTGATAAAGAGCATAAGAGACTTCCAGATTGGAGAGGAAGAAGTTAAACTATCCCCTTCACAGATGACATGAGAGGGGTGTTAGGGTGGGGTGTCTGTGGGGTTGGGCATCAAATTCAGGGCCTCATACATGCTAGACAAGCACATTACATGATTTTTTAAAAATTATTTTTGTAGCCAGGCCCTGGTGGCTTACACCTATAATCCTAGCTACTCAAGAGGCTGAGATCTGAGAATCACAATTCAAAGCCAGCCAGGGAAAGGCTGTGAGACTCTTATCTCCAATAAACCACCAGGAAACCAGAAGTGGCGCTGTGGCCCAAGCAGTAGAGCCCTCACCTTGAGCTGAAGAGCTCAGGGGACAGTGCCCAGGCCGAGTTCAAGCCCCATGACTGACAAAAAAATAAATAAATTATTTTTGTGGAACTTGAGTTTGAGGCTTTAGGTTTGTTGGCAGGTGCTCTTCTTGAGTAATGCTGTCAGCTTTTTTTGCTCTGGTTACTTTTGAGATTGGATGTCATTTTTGCTCAGTCTGGCCTGAACCACAATCTTCCAATTTGTGCTTCCTGCCATAGCTAGAATGACAATTATGTGTCACTGTACCCAGTTTTTTCTTTTGAAATGAGGTCTCACAACTCTTGCTCAGGTTGATCTAGAATCACAGTCTTCTCTCTCAGCCTTCTGAATAGCTAGGATAATAGATGTAGGCCACTGTGCTCAGTCCTAAACATTACCTTACATGTAGAAAATATTTTTTTTAATTTTTTTATTGTAAAGATACTATACAGAGGGTTACAGTTACATGAGTGAGGTAATGAGTACACTTCCTCTTGAGCATTGTTACCCCCTCCATTGTTTTCCCCCTACCATCCCCTCCCTCCCTCCCTTCCCCAAGGTTCTTTTATTTCCGGTAATTCACAGTATTGTGGAATAATGATGCTCGTTTAAAGTCACAAGTTCATTCTAACTTTCCTGGAGCAGATTGTCTATCACAGTCTGTAATATATAACGGTGCTCACATGTTATATACTATATATGTGATCAGCAGCATGGGGATATTTGGTAGTGGTTCAACCAAATGAGTGGGAGTTCTTTGTTTCTTAAGTCCTGTTAGTTTTGTCATATCACCTAACATTTTGGATTTATCATCCACTTATCAGGGAGACCATGTACTGTTTGTCTCTTCGTTCTTGGCTTACCTCGCTCAACATGATTCCTTCTAGCTCCATCCATTTCCCTGCAAATGTCATTATTTTGTCATTTCTAATGGCTGCATAATATTCCATTGTGTATAGATACCACAATTTTTGGATCCATTCATCTGTGGTGGGGCATCTAGGTTGTTTCCATATCCTAGCTATTGCGAACAGTGCTGCAATAAACATGGAGGTGCATGTGTCCTTGTATATTGTTTCCTGTTGTTCAGGGTAGATGCCTAGAAGTGGTATGACTGGGTCGTAAGGGAGGTCAATCTTTAGCTTTCTAAGGACCCTCCAGACTGCTTTCCAAAGTGGTTGTATGAGTGTACATTCCCACCAGCAGTGTAATAGCGTTCCTCGTTCTCCACATCCCCTCCAGCATTTGTCGTTGGCTGATTTGTGGATGTGGGACATTCTGACTGGGGTAAGGTGGTATCTCAGGGTTGTCTTTATTTGCATTTCCTTCACCACCAGGGATGATGAACATTTCCTCATGTGTTTCTTTGCCATTTTTATTTCTTCATTTGAGAAGTCCCTCTTTAGTTCCCTTGCCCATTTAGTAATTGGTTTGTTAGGTTTGGGAGGGATTAGTTTCTTGAGTTCCCTGTATATACAGGATGTTAACCCCTTGTCTGATATATTGCTGGTAAATATTTTTTCCCAATTAGTTGGTTGTCTTTCTAGCTTGGTTGCGATAGCTTTATCTGTGCAGAAGCTTTTTATTTTAAGGTAGTCCCATTTGTCGAGTCTTTCTCCAATTTGTTGTGACCCTGGGACTCTGTTCAGGAAGTTCCTTCCTGTGCCTATTAGTTCAAGTGTCTCTCCTACTCTGTCCTGCAGTAGTTTCAGAGATTCAGGTTTAATGTTAAGGTCTTTAATCCATTTTGAGTTGATGTTGGTGCATGGTGATAGGCTGGGGTCCACTTTTAGTTTTCTGCATGTGGCTGCCCAGTTTCCCAGCACCAGCGGTTGAAGAGGCTGTGTTTCTTCCATTGTATGTCTTTGGCTCCTAGAAAATATTTTTAAAACAGATATAAAGTAGCAGGGTACAAGCCGGGCACTGGTGGCTCACGCCTGTAATCCTAGCTACTCAGGAGGCTGAGATCTGAGAGGATCACGGTTCAAAGCCAGCCCGGGCAGTAAAGACTGTGAGACTCCTATCTCCAATAAACCACCAGAAAACCGGAAGTGGCGCTGTAGCTCAAGTGGTAGAGCGCTCGCCTTGAGCTGAAGAGCTGAAGGACAGTGCCCAGGCCCAGAGTTCAAGCCCCACGACCGACAAAAAAAAAAAAAAAAAAAAGTAGCAGGGTACAGATCAATATATAAAAATGAATCCTATTTCTGGAAGGTAGTAGTGAACAATTCAAAATGGAACTTAAAACATTTTCATTTATAAAAGTTTCAAAAAGGCCAGGTGCCCAGTAGCTCACGCCTGTAATCCTAGCTATTCAGGAGGCTGAGATCTTAGGATTGCAGTTCACAACCAGCCTGGGCAGGAAAGTCCTTGAGACTCTTATCTCCAATTAACCACCAGATAACGGGAAGTGGCACTGTGGCTCAAAGTGGTAGAATGCAAAAGAGCTCAGGGACAGCACCCAGGCCCCAAATTCAAGCCCATGATGGATCCCCCCCCCCAAAAAAAAAAAGTGGACATAATATTTTTTAAATGATAGGCTTCCAAGATTGACCTACTGATTCAGTGCAGTCTCCAAAATTCTAGCTGGTTCCTTTGTAGAAAATAGTAAGTTGATTCTAAAAATCATATAAACTAGACAGGTGCTGGTGATTAACACCTTAATCCTAGCTATTCAGGAGGCTGAGAATCTGAGGATTGAAGTTTGAAGCTAGCCTGGGCAGACAAATTTGGGAAGTGGAGCTGTGGCCCAAGTGGTAGAACAACAGCCCCAGTACTGATGTAAATGAATCAGTGATCAGTCTAATTTACTAGCTTCACCCAGCTTCCCCTCATGCTAATACTGCTATAGCCCTAAATGTTATTATTAAACTTTAATTCACATTTCTCCAATCTTTGCACTAATACCTTTTGTGTTCTAGGATCTGACTCAGTACTGTACCTTGCAATAGGCTGTCATGTCCCTTTAGTCTCCTCTATTCTGTGACAATTTCTTTTTCTTTTTCTTTTTTTCTTTTTCTTTTTGTCTGTCATGGGGCCTGAACTCTGGGTCTAGACGCTGTACCTCAGCTCTTCAGCTCAAGGCTAGCACTCTACCACTTGAGCCACAGTGCCACTTCTTGCCTTTTCTGCTTATGTGGTGCTGAGGAAGTGAACCCAGGGCCTCATGCATGCAAGACAAGCACTCTACCACTGAGCCACCTTCCCAGCCGCTCTGTGACATTTTCTCAGTCTGTTTTGGTTTGGTTTGGTTTTCATGATTTTGATGCTTTTTAAGAAGAATGGCCAGGTATTTTATAGAATACGTCTCCACTTGGTTTTGCCTTATGGTTTCTCATGGCTAAACTGAATGTTAAGGACCAGAAAGGTCCTTCTTCCAATGTCAACATGCCTTTGATAAGACTGATTATGTGATAATGGTGGAGTCTGCCAAGTTTCTCTACCTCCACTGTTAAGTCTATTTTCCTTTCAAATGGTAAAATCTTATTTTTATTGCTTTCGGGTTTTTTAGTTTTGTCTTTTGGATAATTTTTTCTATATTAATAAAGAAACACTGACTCTTGCTACTACACATGTACTCCCAGAATGTACTGTGGCACCGCTACTTTGTTGTGAGATGGAAGGAGAGATATTTTTCTGCATTTCCCAAAGGAATGTGAAATCATTTTTCATGATGTGTCAGGGATGTCCTGTTGGCTGACAAAATTTCCAAGTCTTTATTAACAAAATGCTGCCTCAGAATAGCAGCATATATAGCATGGTTATTTCCAAAATTTGGGTAAATTATCGCAAGGAGTTTTGCCCTTTTTTTTTTTAGTAGAAGTTTAGAACACTGGAAAATCAAAATATAAGTAGTAGTGATTATCTCAAAACAGTTTATAGTTGCTTCCTTCCTCCTTTCAGTCCATCTAATTCTGTGTGCAGCAGAAACTTGCCCTACAGAACTTTGACAGGCAGATATGTCTGGTTCTTGGACCACTTCATTTAGATTAGCCTGCAGATTTTATGTCAAAATCCAGGAACCCAGGCACAGTTTTACCACTTTTCTGTTGCTAATACTTATATGCATTGGAGATGTGGCTCAAGTGGTAGAGTCCAGCCAGTGGAAAAAGCCAAGCAAAAGCAGGAGATTCTGAGTTCAAGCCCAGTTTGCAAGAGCACACGAACACACAGACACAGACACACAGACACAGACACACACACAGACACACACACACACACAGACACACACACACATACACACACACACACACACACACACACACACACACACAGAGCACTGGCCTTAAAACAGGATTTAAGAAGTACTCACAGGAAATACGTTTTGAATGTGTAGCCATTACTCCTTGTTGCTCACATTGCCCTCCTAGATCATTGTTTCTCAGGTTTCTTGTCTAGTAGGTGGAGACCTAGGAGCCTTTGGACGTCATCTGAAAAGCCCTTGAGGATCCCCTGAGGCAGCATCAGTTCAGTCAGTGATTACTCAAACTGTTGCTGGAGACTGCTTTAGGATCATAGATAGCTTATGCCTTAAAAAGATGAACCTTTTTCAAGATGATAAGTTCACTCAGTTACATTCCTTGCAATCTAGCTTACACATTGTTGGCCTCAAACCTGTCATAGGAAAATACAGGGTCTTGATCTCCTATTACCAAAGTCATAGCTTTGGGGGATTTTCTTTCTAAATCCTGTTGGCTTCTGGCTCTTCCCAGGAGTTACTATTCCCAGTCTAAAGATTTGAGTAGTCTTTTTGCTTTCCTTTTTTTTCTGTTGTTTTCCCTCTCATGAGTATACTCCTGAGAAATAACAGAATATGAGGAGTTATATGGTAATTTGGTATAAATTGGACCAGTGTTTTATAGATACTTTTCTACTGGGCCTACTTCTCATTCTTTTATTTCCTAAAGCAAGTAACTATTTGATTCCTGATTTTTTTGTTTCTCATTTAGCCTAACATGCATAACAAAAAAATTAATATTTAAAAAAACGTTCAGCCCAGTTATATTTAGTACATAAACAATGCCATGCAGCCATCATATGTTTGTAGAACAATGAAAAAGAAACCACACAGGTTCCCAAAGCCTCGTATGTGCTGACAGGGCAAGATTTTCACTGGCTTCAGCATTTGCTGAAGGTTAGCTTCATTCAGAAGCCAAGAAATTAATCTTTGGGGTTTTAATTAACTGTAGTTTATTTCAGCCTGTTGTTTTACTATAATTGCAGAAACTGCAAGCTCTAAAATTGTTTGTGCTGCTTTAATCTGGGAATAAGAGGGAAATTGTTTCCTACTAGATATTCTTGGAATGTCATAATTAAGCAACCTTTTAAGAATTCCACATAAAATGCTCTATACTCATCTGAAGCCCAGTCTACTCAACTCTCAGATCACCCACTGAACCATTCCTTTTTTCTTTGCTTCCTTTGAAATAAACCTTACTGGAACTTACTGAGCTTGAGAATTGGGTTGGTTAACTGATTTACCAACGCAGGAAAGAGACAAGGTTTAAGTGCCAGGAGATTGATCATTTTTTACTTCATCAGACTGCGTTTGAGAGTTTTGCTTGGTTTGCCAGTGTAGACAGTTCCAAAGCTTATTACTTACTTGCTGTTTGGAAGCTTGAAAAGACTTGAGCTAATGATCAAGTTAGGAATTCACTGTGGGGGCCTCCGACTGTTAGAATTGCCCAAGCAGGTTTGTCATGTGCATGTATTTGCTCTAAATTTCCTTTCCATCTTAGGACAGTTTCTTGTTTGCATGATGTAGTTGGAGCAACACCTTTGTTTTTTTCTTTCCTGAAAAAAAAAATTTTAAGCCAGACCCATCCCATAAGGGTGTCATAGAGGTCAAAACTTCAACAGAATAACTGCTGCTAGACAAGAGAACATTTTGTTTTCTAACCAGCTAAAATGTGTAGGGTTTCTTGCTGAGTGATATTCTAAAATGGTTTGTGTCATACAGTAGGGTCAGGTTAGCCCAGGGACTTTTTCCAACTAAGAACCAACTAAGTCTCTGTCTTATGCCAGAACAAGCAGAATTTGGTACTAACTGGATATGTTCATGAATGGTTCTCACCTTAAATATACTTGTTTACGCCCAAGAAAGCCAGATCACTCTATCAGAGAGATTGCTCTCCTGACTGCAGCAGACCTGCAGAATTGTAGGTTAGAAGAAGGGTCATTTCGACTAGGAATGTGGCTTAATGGTACACTGCTTGCCTAGCATGCACAAAGCCCTAGGTTCCACTCCTCAGTACCACATAAACAGAAAAAACCAGAAATGGCATTATGGCTCAAGTGATAGAGTGTTAGCCTTGAGCAAAAGAAGCTCAGGGACAGTGCCTAGGCCCTGAGTTCAAGCCCCCACAGGACTGGCACAAAAGAAAACAAAAACCAATAAGTAGAAAAGACTGCCCATCTCTACATCCACTAGTTTGGTTTTTTTTGTTGTTGTTTTTTTGTTTTTTGGGTCCAGTCGTGGGGCCTGAACTCTGGGCCTGGGTACTGTCAGCTCTTCAGCTCAAGCCTAGCGCTCTGCTACTTGAGCCACAGCACCACTTCTGGCTTTTTTCTTTTTGCTTATGTGGTGCTGAAGAATCAAACCCAGGGCCTCATTCATGCAAGGCAAGCGCTCTACAACTTTCCAGCCCCTACATCCACTAGTTTAAACAGATATAAACAGATGGTTAATATAGTTAATATAATAAAGACCTCTAGCAAAGTGCAGATGCCATGATTGGGTCTGACAGTGGATTTTTGGCGACATGATAACAATTGGAACTCTCCCTGGGGTAGCCTGTGATATCAAGTGCTTCTCTGTAGTACTTAACATGGAGTGTGTGTACTATACAATATACTTGTATAGTACTAATTGTATAGTACTAATTTCTATATGGAATTAGTAAACTGCCACTGGAGTTTTAGAACTAAAAGAGACTAGAAGCAAGTTAAGCTCAGAGGGGCCCGAGGCTACAGCAGATTCAAGAGAATTTTCTTTTGATTCTTCTAGTCAGTTATTTCACAGACATAGACCCACACTGTAGGAAAAGAGAATCTCAGAAATGTGGTAAAGAAAAAGCAAGACGGGGGAAGGGACTGGGCAGCTTGGCCTCTCATTTGCTGCAGCTGGACTTGGGAAAAGATGTCAGTATTGCTAGCTCAGATTTTTTTTTCCATCTCCCCCATCCCCCTAATAACCTGCTGAAACCTGCTATTTGCAAAGAAGCTTTCCAAGTGCATAATTGCTAAAGCAATGTCAAGCATACCCACGGAGAGGTTTACCTTGGTGTTGTGCTGCAGGCTCTCTGATAATCCAACCAATTCCTTATTTTGGAAAGAAGCTCTCATTTTCTCCTGTCAGCATGGTGATTGCCCAGTCTTTAAAGTTTTCCTCAAGGTGGATGCCAGGTGCAACATTACCAAAAAAAAGTCTTTCTGGACATTATAGCAAAACGAGTTGGGTTTCCATAGGCTCACTAATAACTTTGGACTAGGAACTGTAGGTCCTGGTCAAGGATTAAGGCTGATGATGAGTGGCTGCAGGTGGGTGGGCAGGCAATTATTGCTGCAACTTGTCTCCTTTACACCTATTAACTCTGACATAAAATTCATTTAAAAACTGGTGCCTAGGCTGGGAAGGTGGCTCAGTGGTAGAGCACTGGCCTTGCATGCCTGAGGTCCTGGGTTCGATTCCTCAGCACCACATAAGCAAAAAAGAAAAAAGCCAGAAGTGGTGCTGTGGCTCAAGTGGTAGAGCACTAGCCTTGAGCTGAAGAGCTGAGGGACAGCTCCCAGCCCAGAATTCAGGCCCCACGACCGGACCCAAAAAACAAACAAACAAACTGGTGCCTAGGGGTTGGGAAGGTGGCTCAGTGATTGCATGCATGAGGCCCTGGGTTTGATTCCTCAGCACCACATAAGCAGAAAAATCCAGAAGTGCACTGTAGCTCAGTGGTAGAGTGCTAGCCTTGAGCTGAAGAGCTCAGGGACAGTTCAGAGTTCAGGCCCCACGACAGACAAAAACAAACAAGCAAAAACTGATGCCTTGACGGTTAAATCTAGTGAGATACACAGCATCATTAGAACATAATTCCAGGGAGGAAAAAAAAGCATTAGGAAGTGCTGAGGATAGGGGAAGCAGTGTTCTGCACTTGCCCACTATGCTTTTGGGCCAAATGCAACACCAGCTTGAGAAAAGAATACTCATCATGAAAATATTTTCTTTCCTTCCAAGTCAGGAAACAGACTCACAATGGAGTCTACTTCACTACTCTGCATTTTGAGATGTGCAGGAAACAACCAGCCATTACCAGCTGAGGTTTTCCTGCTGATAAATGAACCCTGAGGCCACAGTGACCTATCTTGTTAATGAGTTAATGAAGAATCTGGTCCCTGCAGTGACCCCATCTTTAAAAGCTTTCTGTAGAGCTAAAACAACATTCCTCTAATTTATGAGTTAACTCCTTCTTACTCAGCAAATGAGAAGCAGGAAGCAGACAGAACATGTGTGATAGAGAAATAGAGTTTGCCAAGGGGCTTCTATGTCTTACATACTTTTTATTTAGAACTTTTAACTTGATTCGCAAAGCAAGATGTCACTCTTTTTTTTCCTCATGATGTTGCCAGTTGGTGAAGGTTAGGGAAGGCTACAGAACTGATCAAAATCTCAACTCAGTGTTTCCAGGTTCTTGCCACTGTCTGAGAAAGAATCCAGAGACAAAGTGAAGAGTTGGGAGTTTATTTCCAAGCAGAAGGACATATTCAAGAGGGAATGTGGGCTTCTTGAGAGATGGAGACCCACTGCCCCAAATTCTGGAGACAAAATTCTGGAGAGCATCTTCTGGACAGATTTGAATAGAGGGCAGAATTATTCATGAGTTAGAGCTAGGGAAAAGTGAGGTATTTCAGGAATGGGTCAGAATTTTGCTAGAATAGGAATTTTTTTGTCCTATGAGATTTGGGGATATGTTGTCTAATGCATGATGGGAGTAGTTAATTTTGCTAGGCTGATACTACAGATATGCCATTATAGTAAAGCAAAGGACAGTTAAAGAATCATCTCAGTGAGCCATATTGGTCCAAGCCAGTCTTGGGTATCTTGGGTGATTTTGTTTTTTTACTGTTTGAGCAATCATATGATTAACTCTAGCCATTGTGCAGTTTGCCTTTTATTTTTCTCATGTCAGTCTAGCCTATCTCATTATTATAGAGCCTTAATAAAACTCCCCACACACAAACACATACCCATTCTTTTTTTCTTTTTTTCTCCTTTTGGTGTGCTGAGGATCAAGTCCAGGGCCTCACATGCTAGACAAGTACTCTACCACACAGCTGCATACCCATCCCAAACTAGATTTTTATTTCTGTTCCTTTTATCCTGAGACTGACATTTTATTAAAGGATTTCTGTACCCATTGCTCTTGCAAGAAACTGCTTTGGGGGCTAGGAATATAGCTTAGTGGTAGAGTACTTGCCTAGCATTCATGAAGCCCTGGGTTCAATTCCTCATTACCATATAAAGAGAAAAAGCCAAAAGTAGCGCTGTAGATCAACTGGTAGAGCAAAAGAAGCTCATGGACAGTGCCCAGGCCTGAGTTCAAGTTACAGGATGGTAACAATAACAAAAAAAAAAAGATATATACTTTTATTTGAATTAGGGAAGGGTAGTGGAACAATAGAATTGTGAGACAAAGGACATGGGAGGAACCAATACAACAGCGCCATACACAAGACAATATGTGCGGGTTGGGAGAGAAAGTAAGAGAAAAATGAGGGAAAGGGTAACAAGTTTGACAAGAAACATACTTATTACCTTACTTATGTAACCCCTCTGTACATCATCTTGACAATAAAAAAAAAGTGAAATAAGCCAGACTCAGAAAGACAAAAGAAAAACTGCTTTGACTAGAAGAACATAAGTGGTTTGAATTCCATGTCAACATTTCAATATATGGATCAAAAAATAAATAAATCTTGTGTATAGAAACATTAACCCAGCATGTTATCAAAGGAGGTGAATCCTATCTTTAGTTTACCAGACAAAAACAGTCTTCTTTAAATCAAGTGATAATCTATCATTTGAAGGAGGCTCCAGAGTTGTCAGTATCTCTGTTCTAAGGACAGCAGCACCCAGGCCCTGAGTTCAAGCCCCAATACCAGAACACCCCCCCCCCAAAAAAAAGTCACTAGGCGCCAATGGCTCATATCTATAATCCTAACTACTAAGGAGGCTAAGATCTGAGGATCACTGTTTAAAGCCAGCCAGGTCAGGAAAGTCCAGAGACTCTTATCTCCAATAAACTAATTAGAAAAAGCCAGAAATGGCTCTGTGGTTCAAGTCATAGAATGCTCTGAGCATTCTATGCTTGAGCACTGAGAGGTTCAAGGACAGTGCCCAAGCCCAGAGTTTAAGCCCAGTTCAAGACAGACACACATACACAAGAAAAAAAGTCATGGAAGTGGCGCTGTAGCTCAAGTGGTAGAGCGCTTTCCTTGAGCTGAAGAGCTGAGGGACAGCGCCCAGGCCCAGAGTTCAAGCCCCACGACCGACAAAAAAAAAAAAAAAAAAAAGAAAAAAAGTCATTAAGAAAATGAATAGGCAATCCATAGATAGAAAGGAACTATTTACAGTGTATATTTACATGGGCTGGGAATATGGCTTAGTGGTAGAGTATTTGACTAGCACACATGAAGCCCTGGGTTCAGTTCCTCAGTACCACATAAACAGAAAAAGCTAGAAATGGTGCTGTGACTCAAGTGGTAGAGCGCTAGCCTTGTTTTGCTCAAGAATGGTACTCTACCACTTGAGCCACATATCCTTCCACTTCTAACTTATTGCTGGTTAATTGGAGATAAAAGTCTTTTAGATTTGTCCAGGCTGGATTCGAACCTCCATCCTCAGATCTCAGCCTCCTGAGTAGCTACTATTATAGGTGTGAGCCACCAGTGCCTGAATGGCAAAAAAAAAAATTGACAGACTTGTCATAGAAAAGGTATGCAAATCAATACATGAAAAGGGTATTGATCATTAAGAAACATCAAGAAAATTAAAATGAAAATCACTAAAAGTCTCATTTTATGCACTCCAAAATAGGCTGAAAGAATGGTGGCAACAAATGCTTGTAAGGATGTGAAACAACCAGACTGGGGTGTAAATCATGGGCGTTCACAGCTTTGGAGAATTGTTGGGACTTCTATTATTTTTTTTTGTAAAGTTAAACATGTACTCATTGTATAACCAGTAATTCTGCTTCTAGGTTTTCATCCAAAAAGAAAACATGTGCCTTTATGCAAGCATGTTTTGCTCATGACAGTATAAAACTGCAAACAGCCCAGGTGTCCAGGGGTAGGCGGATGGATAAACAGAGTGTGGTGAAATAACACGGAACAGTCCGCTGATTCTCATAACACACTGAGTCTCAGAAACACCGGTCTGCGTGAAAAAAAAAAACAGACACACAGTATCGGTACCATATATTCTGTCTATACATAGTGCAAAACAAGGCAAAACGATGAAGTAGGGGTCAGAATAGTCACCGCCAGGAGTGGGAAATTGGGAAGGGAACTTTCCAGGATGGAAATATTTTATATTTGACTGTATGAGTTGCACCGGAGTCTGCATTTACTAAAACTACTAGAAAACTAAATAGTATCTGAATCTGTATGTTTCAGTATGTAAATTTCAGTTCTTGGAAGAGCAGGGGGTAGGGAGCCTGGAAAAAACTGGAATGATTGCTTATCCTTCTCCCCTTGTGGATGCATGCATCCTGGGCAAGGGTACAAACTGAATTTAGCCCAGTTGAAACTGGGCAGGTGTGAAGGCTGGTGGTACTTTACTGCTCCTTCTAAGCTTTGGGCCATCAGCTCCTGATGCCAACAACAGCAGGTGGAACAGTGCCAATGGCAGGGGAGGCCTGTCCCGAATAGTCATGGACTAAGTCCCAGAGCCTATTGAAGTAGTCCTGATGAATAAAGCTCACTTTGTGTTTTATTTAGTAGCTGGAATTTGCTTCATTTCGTCATAAGGAGCTTCTGCCTAAGAGACAGCCTGCAGAATAATAGCAAAATTGTACTACTTGGACCCAGTGTACTTGGAGATGAACAGTGGGACTTGATTGTCAAGTGAGGGTCTGAAGAGATGTATACATTCTTCCTAGTCTGGTTAGCAGCGCACAAGTAAATGTGGTTCTGTAAAACCTTGTGTGCTAGATGCTAGGAGAATGTTCTAGCTTTTCATTCCTCTTCAGCATTTCAACAGTGTACTTCGTCCGACACAGTTCATTTCATCAGGTTTTCCAGTAGAGAAAGTGCCAAGTTAAGTGATTTTTGCCTAAAGAGAGATAAAAAAACAGATGTAGACAACAGACTACCCCATCTTAGCCTCACCTCTGTCCTAAATGTATACATTGTTTGTCTTTGAAAATCATCTTCATGCTAGCTTTTAATAATAAAGCTCATTTGACCCAACTTGAATCCACAACTTAGACTAAATTTTAGGATAGCTTATCTCCAAACCATAATGTTTAGATAATTTTTTTGAGAAATCAGGGACTTGCTCTAAAATGGCCCACAAACTTTAGTGTACCCCTAGCGAAGTGTAGATCCTGGAGTCCTGCTCCCAAAGTCTGATTCGTGGGGTTAGGGAAAAGGCCCTATTTATTAAGGATAAACAGACCTACATGATATAATCCTAGCTACTTGGGAGGCTGAGATCTGAGAATCACCATTCAAAACCAGCTAGGTGGGAAATTAGAGACTCTCATCTCCAATTAACTACCGGAAGTAGCACTGTAGCTCAAAAGTGGTAGAGTGCTAGCCTTGAGCAAAAAGGCAGAGGGACAGTGCACTACCCAGGCCCTGAGATCAAGCCCCAGGATTGGCACACACAAAAAAAGAATAAACAGTAAAGAAATAAGTTAGCTGGACACTGGTTGCTCATGCTTATAATCATAGCTACTCTGGAGGCTTAGATCTGAAGATCACAGTTTAATGCCAGCCCAGGAAGGGAAGTCCAAAGTGAGACTCTTTATCTTCAATTAACCACCAGAAAACCAGAAAAGGCACTGTGGCTCAGAGTGGTAGAGCCTTGAGCAGAAAAACTCAGGGGACAGCACCCAGACCTGGAGTTCAAGACTTACAGCTACCACAACCAACAACAACAAATATGTGTGTGTTATCACATATATAACATATATAAACATATATATGTTAAACAAATTAAAATTAGGAAGGTCAGCTGGGCGCTGGTGGCTCACGCCTGTAATCCTAGCTACTCAGGAGGCTGAGATCTGAGGATCGCGGTTCAAAGCCAGCCCGGGCAGGAGAAACCGTGAGACTCCTATCTCCAATAAACCACCAGAAAACCGGAAGTGGCGCTGTAGCTCAAGTGGTAGAGCGCTTGCCTTGAGCTGAAGAGCTGAGGGACAGCGCCCAGGCCCAGAGTTCAAGCCCCACGACCGACAAAAAAAAAAAAAAAAAAAAAAAAATTAGGAAGGTCAAAGGCAGACTGTACACACCCCAGGAAATCCCATTCTCTCATCTTTTCCTGGAACATTAAAATTAACCCAGATTGGCTTTCAGTGATTTTTTTTTAATGAAAGTCATACAGGTGCATAGTTTGATAAGTCAGAATTTACCACACAGTCAAACCATGTGGTCTCTTGACCCAATTCTGGGTTAAGCTTTCAGAGGCAATCACTTAACACTTGTAGCTGTTTCCTTTGGTATTTTTGTCTATATTTAAGATAACGTACTTGGAGCCAGGCATTGGCTACTCAGGAGGCTACTCTAGCTACTCAGGAGACAGAGATTGGGAGGATTTTTCTTTAAGTACTGGGGATCAAGCCCAAGACAAGCATCTCCCACTGAGTCACAAGCCAGATTATCTTCTGTAATCTATGAGCTCTTTTCTTTCCCTCCCTCCATCCCCCATATCCCATCTACAGCCTCTGTCCTGCTCAGGTCTTCATTCTATATTCTCTTGACCTTCCATGTGGTCTTCTTACTTTGTGAGTGTTTTTGCTGCTGCCTGTAGAAGGGAATTTCTCTTCAGAATGGCAAAACAATTGCTTCACTCACTATCAGATTCCAGTGTTGCTGACGGTAAGCCTGAAGTCATTTGGAAGTCATGGATCTTTGTGAATGACCTCATGTCTCCCTCTCTTTGAAAGTTCTTAGGATCTTCTTTATATCCCTGAGGTTATAACCAGGCCACCAAGATCCCCAAGCAGTGAAAAATTCCTGTTTGTGACTCTTTCTAGCTGCTAGTAACTATCTTACCTGTTCCACTGAACACACAGCTCAGATTCCCCATGGAATAAAAGAATCAGTGTGTGTATATAATTTTCTTACCTTGACTCATTCAGCAGGCCATGACAGCTGAGGGGGTAGTCATCTTTCTTCACTTCAGCTTGCGGCCTGTAGCAAATCTGTAGTCCTGGTTAATTCTTTCTGGCATTTCTGACAAGAAAGGGTTCAGTTGGCTGAGTATTGAGTTAGCTAAGTGTTCCAATTGCATCCATCCAATGTTGGTTTTTAGCCTCCAGGCTGAATCCAGGCATGGCTTCTGGTTCAATAGCATAGCAGTATATATGATGTTAAAGCTAGTCCCCTGAGGCTGGAGTTGGAGCTCTGTGGCAAAGTGCTTGCCTATCCCAATTGAGGCCCTGTGTTCTATCCCCAGCACTGAAACAAAAGCAAAACAAAATAAAATACTAGCTCCTGTCCCCTGCCAAACAACAAGCAATGTCATGTTGTAGACATTAACAAGAGGAAAAGCTATGATGTCTCGGGGGAGGGGTGTGTGTGTGTGTGTGTGTGTGTGTGTGTGTGTGTGTGTGTGTGTGTGTGTGTGTGTGTGTGTGTGTGTGTGTGTGTGTGTGTGTGTGTGTGTGTGTGTGTGTGTGTGTGTGTGTGTGTGTGTGTGTGTGTGTTACCTTGGTTGTTAGAGTTCCATTTTTACATGGTTGTTACAGTTCCATTTTCCATATCTATCTGCCTCTCTCTCCCCTGTATGATGTCTCGGGGGAGGGGTGTGTGTGTGTGTGTGTGTGTGTGTGTGTGTGTGTGTGTGTTACCTTGGTTGTTAGAGTTCCATTTTTACATGGTTGTTACAGTTCCATTTTCCATATCTATCTGCCTCTCTCTCCCCTGTACATTCTGTTATCATGAGAAAAAAAAGGGCAGTGACTGATTCAGTCTTCCTCTTAATTCTGTCCTTTATATGTCAGTTGAGATGCCTTCACCCTGTCTCAGAGTACAATTTATGACAGGATTGTAGAGCATTCCACAGGCCTCCAGGGAATGGTGCCCAGGCCAGCCTAAGGACAAATTCCAGGCTGCTGCCAGCCATTCAAAATATGTTCGTTGACTATTGCAATCAGCAAATGTATTTCCTCTGCTTCCTATAAAGTGTTCAACTCCCTGTAGAAACCTCGCTAAGGAGGGATAGCAAATGAGACACTAGCCAATGTAAAATTGTTACTTCAGTGTGTATCACTTAGGGGAATTGCTTTATGATGTACAAAGTTAATCTTTTCCAAGATCCATTCTTTTTCTTTTTTTCTTTTTTGTTTCCTATTGTGTTCCAGGAATGAGGCTTATGTTGTTGCTTGGCTTTTTCACTTATGACTGGCACGCTACCACTTGAGCCATGTCTTCAGTCCAGTTTTTGTTGATTAATCAGGGAGTTCATCAGACTTTCCTTCCCCAGGTTGGTTTTGAACTGAGATCTTCAGATCACAGCCTTATGAGTAACTAGGATTACTGGCATGAACAATTGGCACTGGGCGCTATACATTTTTGTTTAGTTTTGGTTTGGTTTGTTTTTTGTTTGTTGATTTGTTTTGTCAGTCATGGGGCTTGAATTCAGTGCCTGGGCACTGTCCCTGACCTTTTTTGCTCAAGGCTAGCACTTTCACCACTTGAGCCACAGAGCCACTTCTGGTGGTGAATTGAACATAAGAGTCTTACGGAGGGCTGGGAAGGTGGCTCAGTGGTAGAGCACTTGCCTTGCATGCTCAAGGCCCTGGGTTCGATTCCTCAGCACCACATAAGAAAAAAGCTGGAAGTGGCGCTGTGGCTCAAGTGGTAGAGTGCTAGCCTTGAGCTGAAGAGCTGAGGGACAGTGCCCAGGCCCAGAGTTCAGGCCCCACGACCGGACTCAAAAAAAAAAAAAAAAAAAAAAAAAAAAAAAAGAGAGAGAGTCTCACGGACTTTGCTGAGCCAGCTGGCTTTGAACCGCAGTCCTCAGATCTCAGCCTCCTCAGTAGCTAAGATTGCAGTCATGAGCCACCAGAGCCTGGCTATACATTTTCTTAACAAGTATTTATTGTACAGATGGCAGATACTGTGCCAGGTATTTGGGTTATGTCAATGAACAAAACACATGGAGGGTTGGCGATACAATAGAGTGGCAAAGCACTTACCTCACATGCATGAGGCCCTAGATTCTATCCCCAGCATTGCAAAAACAAAACAAAAACCAGATGGTTCCAGCCCTAAAGGAGATTCCATTCCAGCAGAGAGACAGCAAACAATATGCATGAGAAATAAATGACATGCTCTGTCAGCTCTTGCTAAGTATGAGGAAGGTGGAGGGTCTGGAACATAGGGAAGGGAAAAGTTTGTGGCATTAGATAGGATGGTCAGTGCTGACGTCAATGAGCAATGAAGATTTCAGTAAAGACTCATGGGAGGTTAGCATGCTCAGTGAGATCTAGGAGGAAGGTAGTCTAGGCAGAAGGAATGGCTTGAATGGCAAAAGGAAAGACTTATCTGGGTGTTTATAGGCGTACAAATAGAATCGTAAGCCTTGAGACTGGTGACAGTAGTCAGAGTGAATGTTCTTCAAGAAAAGGTCAGAGGGGGTTGGGAAGGTGGCTCAGTGGTTGCCTTGCATGCATGAGGCCCTGGGTTCAATTCCTCAGCACCACATAAGCAGAAAAAGCCGGAAGTGGCGCTGTGGCTCAAATGGTAGAGTGCTAGCCTTGAGCTGAAGAGCTGAGGGACAGTGCCCAGGCCCAGAGTTCAGGCCCCATGACAGACAAAAAAGAAAAAGAAAAAAGGCCAGAGATTGGCCAGGTGTTAGTGGCTCATGCCTTATAATCCTAGCTACTCAAGAGGCTGAGATCTGAGGATCATGGTTCAAAGCCAGCTGAGCAGAAAAGTCTGTGATGCTCTTATCTCCAATTAACCACTAAAAAAAAAAAAGCTGGAAATAGAGGTATAATACATTCAAGTTATCTCCAATAAACCACCAGAAAACCGGAAGTGGTGCTGTAGCTCAAGTGGTGGAGCGCTTACCTTGAGCTGAAGAGCTGAGGGACAGCGCCCAGGCCCAGAGTTCAAGCCCCACGACCGACAAAAAAACAAACAAAAAAAACAAGCGCTAAAGCACCACCCCAGCCCTGAGTTAAAGACCTAGTACTGACAAACCAGCACACATTTATACACACAGAAAGTCCAGAAATTGTATGCTGAAGGACTCCCAGATACCTTCAAAGAAGCTGAAATTTAACAGACAAACCCAACTTGCAGTCCAATCTACAGGCAAAGAAGCCATTCTAAATTTAAAGGGATCCAACTTACCTTGGAAATGTCTTAACATCAAGTTTGTGAGAGAAAGAAGGCAAAATTTAAAATGTACCTTGCTGCCAAAGGGGCCATCATTAGAAAAAGGTAAAACAGCAAATTTTTCCGAACAGTAGCCATTTTTTAAAGTTTTTTGGTTTTTTTTTTATTATTATTACTATAAAGGTGATATACTGAGAGGTGACAATGTCACCTCTTCCTTCACTCTCTCCCAAGCAGCAATTACAAAAACAAACAAACAAACAAAAAAACCTGTGTTCTACAGAGCATCATCTTTTCAAGGGGGACAGCTGGGAAAATTGTTTTCTCCTCTGTACCAGGCATTGTACTAAATGCATTCACAAACATCACAGGTACTACTTCCTCTTTCTGGATTTCTCTGTCCCAGTCTGTCTATTCCAGCTTGTCCTTCCAGCAAATTCCTTCTTATCCTTCTACAGCCTTACCCATTTCACATTCTTCTGCTCTACTATGCTTCCTGTGTGCTGTTTTCTTGTAATGTTTGTGCTTATTTGCATATCTGTCTCTTATGAATGAATTAAACAAGAAGAAGTCTGTGCCTCTGTCCCCAGTGCCCAGCCTGGTCCAGCACACCGGAGGCATGCCACAGATTATCATCCTTCAAATTATTGCTCTTTTTACCAATTAGTAACTTGAGACTCAGAGAAATTAACTTGTCCAGAGTAAAAATAAATAGTGAAGCAGAAAGTAGATTAATGGTTGCTGAGGGAATCCTGAGGGACTGCTAATGAGTATAAGGAGTTTTGTTAGGGTTTACAAATAGTTCTAAAATTAGTGATAATATAATAAAAACCGTTGGGCTGAGATCAGTGGCTCACGCCTGTAATTCTAACTACTCAAAAGGCTCAGATCTGAGGATCATGGTTCAAAGCCAGCATAGGCAAGGAAAGTCCATGACACTTTTATCTCCAATAAACCACCAGAAAACCAAAAGTGGCGCTGTGGCTCAAGTGGTAGAGTGCTCGCCTTGAGCTGAAGAGCTGAGGGACAGTGCCTAGGACCAGAGTTTAAGCCCCAGGACCAACAAAATAAATTAATAAGTAAATAAAAATAAAAACTATTGGCTATATGCTTTAGCCAAATAATGTCTGTCTGTCTGTCTGCCTGCCTGCCTGTCTCTCTCCCTCTCTTTCCCTCCCTCCCTCCCCTTTCTCCCCTCTCTCCCCTCTCTCCCCTCTTCTCTCCTCTCAGACTCTCTCGTTGCAGTAGGGGAGGGGAGTGAGGGAGAGTGCTGGGGTTTGGACACAAGTCTTTGCCCTTACTAGACACACACTCTTGAGAGGTGCTCCCAACCCAACATGTAGTGGATGAACTTCTTTGTTAATTACATCTCAGTAAAGCTATTTTAAAAAGTATTCTCTGGAAATAAGAACTAATTGGTCATAAGAATTCCCAGCATTCTTTCAAAATGCAAATAAACTTAGTAGTTTATATTTGGGCTGTTTGCACGATCTTCATTCCTACAGGAAAGCTCTTCTTTAGCATGACTAAGGTCATGGTTTGAGTTTGGTTCTGGGATTTGTGTAGCTGCCCCCATCTTTTGCGTGAGTCATTCAAATGAGACAATCACTGTTCTTCAGTTCAGAGCCTCCTTCCTGCATCTGGGCTGTGAGAACGATGGTCTTGCTAGCAGCATCTCTCAAATGACAGGAAGGAGCCACAAAGCCTCTGGTCCTCTGGGAGAGGGTGTTAGTCACAAACTCCCACAGGCTATGCTCTGGCTTCAGAATTGGGAGTCACAGGTCAAAGGCCTCCCTATCAACAGGGAGTGTGCCCAATTTCCCAGAGCACATGCCTAATATATAAGGACAGGCCAAAGAGCTGAATGGTCTGTACCTCTTTAGTGGGTCTTCAGTTAGTCACATTTGAACGGTTTTAGCATTACGACTTATCTCCCAGTCTACATCTAGTAGGATCAGCCAGCAATCACTAAACACCTCTGTTAGACATTTTGGTTATGACCTGTAATCACACGTTTTTCATTGTGACCTATGATTACAAAAAAACACCTGGTCTTAAGGGGGCTCAGAATGCAAAGAAATGGAATTTGTTCAAGGGTTCATCTATCAATCAGCAATACAGAGGTATGCCAGGAACCTTGGAGAACAGTCTGCTTTTCTGTATGAAAAAACTGCATTGGCCACCCCTGCCTGGCAGACTAAAGGAGGAAGCTCTGCTTAGCCATTTTCACTTGCTTTAGAGATGAGAACTCTTTTTGGTGGTCAGTGATGCAATATGTAAAAATCTTCCATTTATTAAAGAGAAATTGTGTTGTGGTTCACTGATGGCCCAGCTGTGGGTTACATCTATGAAAACCATTTCCTGCGTGTGGTAAAAAAGACAGTTTTTTGCTTTCAATGCTAACCTACATGGGAATAAACATTTCTTTGTTAAAATCCATTATATTAGCCTAGCACTGGTAGCTCACACCTATAATCCTAGCTACTCAGGGATTATGGTTCGAAACCAGCCTGAGCAGAAATGTCTATAAGACACTTATCTACAGTTAACCACAAAAAGCCAGAAGTGGGCCTGTGGCTCAAACTGGTAGAGTGCTAACCTTGTGCACAAAAGCTCAGAGACAGCACACAGGCCCAGAGTTCAAGCAGCCTAGGACTGACCAACAAAATACACAAAACAAAAACCACAACACTGTATTGCCTCAGCAATGTGAGGTTCCTGCTAAAGAAACCCTGTGCCCACCCTGTGCAGATCTCTGCTCCAGAAGGGCTCTTTAAATCCTGGCTTGTGTTGGGTGGCATGGCCAGGAAAAAAGCTGCCAGTGCTCCTCATGGTGTATCTGGCGTTTAGAGGAGAGGAGGAAGCTAGCTGCCCCTGGAGAGAGGAAGGCAGACTGAGTAAAGCTCACTACGTTACAGTAAGGGTAGCAGAACTGTGGCCTCTACAGGGCCAGAGATGCTGCCCTAGCAACTGAGTGATCAAATGATATGGATGACACTGCCAAGGGGTTTGGGAGGAGTGCCAAGTGCCAAAAATGACCTTCTCAGCTTCATCTAATGAAAGGACCATAAGGCTACATTCCCTCCAGACATAACTTTGAGGTGTCAGGAATCCCAGCTGTGTCTAACATCCAGATTCTTTACATTTAGGATTTTGCATGCTTATTTAGTACCAGTTAAAAGCTGGAGAAGGATGGGGAATAATTTCGTAAAATATATGTGAGCCAGCTCATCCGAGTTTCATTCAAAGCCATGTGGTTGATGTGCCTACCCATTTCTAAAAAGGGGCAGACACGACCTGTTTCAAATGAAGCCTCCATGATGTAAAACTAAAGGAATTATTCCTGCTCTGACTGACACAACTCCCCACCCCCAGTGTCTTGAAGTTGAAATGTGACTTCAACCTGGGAGGTACCCAAGAATTTAAAATTGATTTTATGTTGACACCCTCAGAGACCGAGGGGGGGGGGGAGGCGGTGGTACACGGACGGGACTGGAAGTTTAAAAAAAAGGCTGAACACAGAGGTTTAGAACGTGTGCCAAGTCCTTGGTCAACAGTTAGCCAAACAGACCGTCACCGAGGCACACTGATCTGTGTTGCTTCTTGCTCTGGATAGTTGGGGAGAGACATGCTATGCCAACCTGACCTCTGCAGGCTCAGCACAGATCGTTGCCTTCTAAGTGCCAGGTCTGCTGGGCGCTGGAGACTCCCACCTGTAATCCTAGCTACTCAGGAGGCAGAAATCTGAGGATTGTGGTTCAAAGCCAGCCTGGGAAGGAAAGTCCCCAGTTAACCACCAAAAAACGGAAAGTGGAGCTGTGGCTCATAGTGGTAGCCTTGAGTGAAAGAGCTCAGGGACAGTGCCCAGTCCCTGAGTTCAAGCCCCATGACAAATAAATAAATAAATAAATCCAGATTGATTCCATTCCCCTCCTCTTGGCTGCTGTGTTTGTGATTGGTCGGAATCCACAGGGAACCAGTATCTGGAAAATGAGCTATGTCTTTCTCCATTGAACTCCCAGGGGTCTGCATAAAGAAAAAGATGGTCATGATGAGCTATGTTAAAAGCTGTATTAGGGCTGGGAAGATGGCTCAGTGGTAGAGCGCTTGCCTTACATGCCTCAGGCCCTTGGTTCAGTTCCTCAGCACCACATAAGAAAAAAGAAAAAAGGTGGAACTGGCGCTGTGGCTCAAGTGGTAGAACACTAGCCTTGAGCTGAAGAGCTGAGGGACAGTGCCCAGGCCCAGAGTTTGAGGCCCCACGACCGGACCCCCCTTGAGGCTGGGGGTGGGAAGATGGCTCAGTGGTAGAGTGCTTGCCTTGCAATGAATGAGGCCCTGGGTTCGATTCCTCAGCACCACATAAGCAAAAAGAAAAAAGCTGGAAGTGGCGCTGTGGCTCAAGTGGTAGAGCGCTAGCCTTGAGCTGAAGAGCTGAGGGACAGTGCCCAGGCCCAGAGTTCAGGTCCCACAACCCGACCCAAAAAAAAAAGCTGTATTAATCATTTCTTTAAAAGTCCATTTCCAGAAGTATTATTAATCCATTTGTGTTGATCAGGAAATTATTGTGTCCAGCTCCAGCTGTATCTGTTCATGCAGATCAAAGCCATAGAGGTTTGCACATCAGAGGTAAAGCATGCCCTCTCCAGGCTTAATCCTAATAACCTTAAAATTGAATGTTTCCTCCCATACTGCTGAGAAACAGTGATGTGCCCTTCCCTGCTTGCCATAGCATGGGAATGGTCAGGAAGGAAACTGCTGGAACAGGGGCAGGAAAGACCCCAGCATTACCTTTGTCAGAGAATGAGACACCGGGGTGGGACACTGGGGAAGGGAATCTCAGAAGTTTCATTTCTTTCTGCCAGCGTGAACTGAGCTCAGCCTCCTCTTGTGGCCTGGACATTGGCTAGTTAGAACAAGGCCAGCCTGCTACACGAGCTTTGTCTCCACATCACATTCATGGTAGTGAGGTCAGAAACTGACATTTAGGAGGAGGTGGTTAAAACACTGGAAGTATCTTGGTAATCATAGCCTGGATGCTCTCAGTGTAATATTCTGGATGTAATCTGTGAGGGAACAAGTGTTATTTCCATTTCTTTGAACTTTGACTCACAAGAAGTATCTGAGCATTCTTCAAAACAAAGCACTGTTGTCTTGGGGTGATGTGTCAAAGCAGATCTTCTGACAGCACCTTGGCCCGTGACTTAGGATCCAGAACAAAAAGCCACTGGTTCCCAGTGATAACAGAAATCTCCAGAAGAGTTCTGACATCACCCCCAGCTTTCCAGTATATGCAGAGCTGACTTCCTTCCTTCTAGCTTGCGCCGTTCTCAGCTGCAGGCCCTCTGTGATACTCCTGCACAGCTAAGCCAGTGGCACCTGCCTAGAAGCCAGCTCTCACCTGTCTTGGCTTCCTGAAAGCCTGATGGATGTACTATAACCACAGAGACAGGAAATGTGGTGGTAAATCTCACTCCTGAAAGTTGTGGTGGAATGACGCCAGGATTCTGCCACTCAAATCCCGTAGCAAGGTGGAAGGGATGGACGGGAGCACTCTGAGAGGCATGCAGGGCCCACATAACAGTTTGAAAGAGGCTCCAGTCACTTAGTGATGAGTGATGAGTATGTACACACACACACACACCACATTTTGGCTGCTATCAGAGCATCATTTACTTTGATTTAGCCTCAGTTAAAGGCAGGTTATTGTGCTCCAGACACTCTCAAGTTAGGATGTCATAAACCATGTTAATGGCCCAGTGAGAGAAGAGCTGAAAGCTTTCCCCTCCCTCCAAGCATGGTAGCACAGGTGCCTTCCTTCTGTTGAGTGGTGACAGAACAAGGGGTGAATGTGGCTCTTTTTCTTTTTCTGGAAACAATCTCACAACTTTGCAGCAAAAAAGCATTTTCCTCATAGACTTCACAAAAACATTTCTCAAAAAAGATGATGTAGGGCTGGGAATGTGGAATGTGGCTTAATGGTAGAATGCTTGCCTACATGCATGAAGCCCTGGGTTTGATTCCTCAGTACCACATAAACAGAAAAAGCTGGAAATGGCACTGTGGCTCAAGTGGTAAGAGTGCTAGGCTTGAGCAAAAGAAGGTCAGGGCCAGTGCCCAAGCCCTGAGTTCAAGCAGCAGGATTGGCCAAAAAAAGATGATGTAGCTGGACATTGGTGGTTCACACCTGTAATCTTAGCTACTCAGGAGACTGAAATCTGAGGAACACAGTTCAAAGCCAGCATGGGCAGAAATATCCATGAGACTCTTCTATCTCCAATAAACCACTAGAACACCAGAAGTGTGGCTCTATGGCTCAAGTGATAGAGCACTTACCTTAAGCTGAAGAGCTGAGGGACAGCACCCATGCCCAGAGTTAAAAAAAAAAAAAAAGCCTGGTGCTGGTAGCTCACACTTGTAATCCTAGCATCTCAGGAAACAGATCTGAGGGTTGCAATTCAAAGCCAGCTTGGGCAGGAAAGTCTGTGAAGATCTTATCACCAATTAACTACTAGAAAACCAAAAGTGGAACTGTGGTTCAAAGTGGTAGAGCACTAGACTTAAGCTAAAGAGCTTAGGCACAGCACCCAGGCCCTGAGTTCAAACCCTGACTGATCAAATAAATAATGTAGGGCTGAGAAGGTGGCTCTTTGGTAGAGTGCTTGCCTTGCATGCATGAGGTCCTGGGTTCGATTCCTCAGCACCACATTAGCAGAAAAAGCCGGAAGTGGTGCTATGGCTCAAGTGGTAGAGTGTTAGCCTTAAGCTGAAGAGCTGAGGGACAGTGCACAGGCCCAGAGTTCAGGCCCAGGACTGATAAAATAAACAACTAAATAAATAATGTAATCTAGGAATAATACCAATTGAGAGATAAGCTAAGGAGGGCAAGATACTATACATAGCTTGGATGCTGCTCACATCAAATACAAGCCCTGGGATATTGAGAGTGAATAGGCTGATAGAAGTAGAAATTATTCCTCTTAGAAATCCCATGTAAGTCAGGCACCAGTGGTTCACACCTGTAATCCTAGCTACTCAGGAGGCTGAGATCTGAGGATCACAATTCAAAGCCAGTCCTGGCAAGAAAGTCTGTGAGACTCTTACCTCCAGTTAACCACCAAAAAGCCAGAAGTACAGTTGTGGCTCAAATACAAGTGCCAGCCTTGAGTGAAGAAGCTGAGGGACAGCTCACAGGCTTAAGTTCAAGCCCCAGGACTGGCTGGAACCAAACAACAACAAAAAACAGTACACTACACTCAGAGAAATGCAGAGCTGCATTCTCTATTGGTTTGACCTTTGTTGTTTCATTTAACCTCTCTGAACTTTGTTTATTTATCCAGCTCAACACGAGGCTGATGCCTGCCTGGCCTGCTCTGAGTTGATCTAAGCACAGTGTGTAGTGGGGCATGAACTTGACAGGAATGCAGGTTTCCTCTAGACTTACGTTAATAGAACAGCAACATTATAGATACTCTTTGGCTCCAAAGTTTTGTGTTTAATATGGACACTGGCCTGTCAGCCCACTCTCAGGGTGCAGGGTTTTGGACTAGATTGAAGCTGATACTGGATGATCTCGAAGATGATCCTTTAACTCTGAGCCCATGGTTCTTTGGCTTAGGCTATAGTGAGCATCCAGTTAGAAAGTGGCTATGAAAGCACTCAGAGGATGAGCTCATAGTGTTTAAGTGATTTAACACTCCTGCATATCTTCATGAGGCAGAAATAGCTTCTAGTTTCCTATGTGCTGGTAGATAGTTTCATAAAAAGATCAAAAGCCATGTGCCTTCATAGTTCTTCCCCTCATATCACCTTCTTGAGAACCAGCTGTCTTCTGTTTTTCTTCTTTTATCTCATACATGTAGCATTGACTGGAAACATTTGGCCTGCCAAGACTTGTAGTTGGGCATATGGGGTTTCTCCCACAGCCCCTGATAGCATCACCAGCAAATAGAGCACAGGCTGTACATTCCCTGTGTTCAGGAATGTTCCCCACCTCCTGGGAAAACCAGGCCAGCTCACAGGAGTGGAAAGGCAACTAAACTGCCTTTAAAAGGCCCTTGTACCCTACTGCGACTTCTTGCTCATCAGCACTGGGAACTGGTTCTTACTCTTAAAAGAATTTCCAGAGACTTTAAAACACAAACAATGACTGTGATTCAGAGTGGCCAGGGCTTATAGCACCTTGACCCAGGCCGGGTGCTGTTTTAGCCCTTTACATGGAAGGTAGGCCACAGCCCCATGAGTAAGCATTCACTGGAGATTAGGAAACCAAGAGAGACGTACTGAAATAACTAGTCTTGAGTCATTCAGGCAGAGATGGAATTTGAACTCAGCCATGTGATTCCAAAGCTCCTGAGCCCACCCCACCCCTCCTTTCCTGCAAGCAGACTGGTTGCATGGCACACAGAGGTCTGAGGGGCAAGGGCTTCCTGTCAGCCCTGTGCAGGGCAGTCAGAGCTGTTAGGAAGGAAGAGCACATTAGCATTCTGCTGTATTTACCGTGCTCTCCATACCAGGAAGGAAATAACCCTAGTTATAAACATGGCTTTCACTAAGATAAATGGCTCCAACCCAGGGAACCCTGTATGAATCCAAAAAAACCATTGAAGAGATCTGTCTTTTACATCCCACATGCGTTCTGTTTTCTCTTTCCTTAGTTTAAAAAGACCAAGTGGCATGAGCAGCCTCTTGGGGAAAATTGGAGCCAAGAAACAGAAAATGAGCACCCTTGAGAAGTCCAAACTGGACTGGGAGAGCTTCAAGGAGGAAGAAGGGATTGGCGAAGAGCTGGCCATCCATAATCGAGGGAAAGAGGGGTAAGAACTTGAAGTGACTTATGAGAGATGTGCTTGGTTTGAGCCAGCAGGAACTTTACATGGGAAATGAAGAAATGAGAGTGCTTAGGTTGTTCTAACATGGGGCAAGTCCTACCGCGGGTGAGGGAAGGGGGGTGTGGGAGAACATAACTGTTTTTCTGCCAGTGATATCTGTCAAGCTGAGTTTGCTGAATTACAGTTCTAGTGAACCGTAAGTTGCCTGGCGTATTCCCATGGTTAAAATCTAACTCAGTGTTAGCAGCCTTGGCTGAACCTGAATCATCTGGCCTTCTGAGAAGCCAGACTAGTTCAAATGCTTGAGGAGCAAAGCATTATCCTGATTTGTTGTTGTTGTTGTCCATTTCATCATGGCCAGGTTGGGCTTCACCCTTGACTGTCAACTGCATTGTGTATCAGGCTCTTGGACATCATCCCAGGCCACTGCCCTGTCCCTTCCTGCCCACTGTAGGATACAAAGAGGATGTCCATAAATTGCATCTAGTTGTGAAAATGATCCCTTCCTTGTCACATTTGTTTTTCTGGTGATTGAGTGAAAAACCAGGAAAGTATTAATAAGGTTACTACAGAAGTGGGTCCGTGGTTCCAGGTCAACAGTAGAAGAAAGTGTCCTGTGCCCCTCCTGCCATTCGGGGTGCCCCTCCTAGTACCGTAGGTATGTCCGAGGCCCAGCTCCCTTGTCAGTAATACCACCTTCAGTGGTGAAGGCGGGTGTGCATCTCTCACAAGACAGCATGTAATGTGTGTATATGAAATACACTCAAAGCCCTGCAGAGCACCTGCCCCACAGCAGCCTGAATAAATACAAATCATTCAGGTTATTAAGATATTAATAACCTGGGCTGGGAAGGTGGCTCAGTGGTAGAGTGCTTGCCTTGCATGCCTGAGGCCCTGGGTTCGATTCCTCAGCACCATATAAGCAAAAAGAAAAAAGCCAGAAGTGGCGCTGTGGCTCAAGTGGTAGAGCGCTAGCCTTGAGCTGAAGAGCTGAGGGACAGTGCCCAGGCCCAGAGTTCAGACCCCACGACTGGACCCAAAAAAAAAAAAAAAGATATTAATAACCTAAATAATATTAAAGAGAAGTCACAGATTTACTTTACAGGTCCTATTTCTTTGTTCTTCTGTGTTGGGTTTGGGCTTTGTAGTTTTGGAGGACTTGAAACAGGTTGTATAGCCCAGGCTAGCATACTCAAAACCTCCCTGCCTCAGTCTCCTAAGGCATTATGGGTATGAACCCTTGACCTAGGGGTCATGTTTCTTTTCTTTTCTGTTTTTTGTTGTTGTTGTTGTTTTGTGTTTGTTTGTTTGTTTGCCAGACATAGGGCTTGAACTCAGGGCCTGGGCACTGTCCCTGAGCTTCTTTTACTCCAGGCTACCACTTGAGCCACAGTGCCACTTCCAGCTTTTTCAGTTTATTTGTACTGAGGAATTGAACCTGGGGTTTCATGCATGCTAGGCAAGTCAAGCACTGAGCCACATTCCCGGGCTAGGGGTCATATTTCTTTTTTTTTTTTTTTTTTTTTTGTCGGTCATGGGGCCTGAACTCTGGGCCTGAGCATTGTCCCTCAGCTCTTCAGCACAAGGCTAGCGCCCTACCATTTGAGCCAAAGTGCCACTTCCAGCTTTTTCTGCTTATGTGGTGCTGAGGAATCAAACCCAGGACCTCATGAATGCAAGGCAAGCACTCTACCACTGAGCCACCTTCCCAGCCCCTAGGGGTCATATTTCTAAATGAGGCTTCAACAGTATTTGTATGAGTCTAGAAGCCAAACAGCCTGTTCAGAATTTTTTTAGTGAAAATTATTTTATAAGCCTGCTTAATTACCAGATCCAGATCAGTCTGTCTGTGCCTCCAGACAGAGGCAAAAGAGCTAAAGCTATCAGGAAAAGCTCAGGACAAAGCAAAAGCGTGAGTTGTGTTATCTCCAATAAGAATGAGTGGCTCTGAAATTCACCCCACATCTCTCCACAAGCTATGCTTCACTGTTCACTTCCCACAGGATTCTCAGACAGCAGAGAAAGTTCTACTGTATACTATACTTTGGTACTTCTTTGAGTGTTGATCATATGGGTTGGACAACATTCCTCCTACTTGAGCAAATACAAGTCTTGTAAAAGTAAGGTGTGGCCCTGTTGAAGATAAAGAAGAGTTAATAAAGTACAGACTGGAGAGAAAACAAGATTAAAAGGCCATCTGCCCAATGAGGGCTTATCAGGCAATGGAAAATCACGTAACTGAGTTGGAACAACTAACAGCATGGCACTTCTATGCTCTGCTTTGCCCTCCTGTGTCTAAGGCTCTTCAGCACCACTACCACCTCCACCATTGGATGATACCATAGATCTGCCAACGCAGATCCTGTTGTGTTCCACCCCAGATCTTCGGGCCTGCCTTCAGGGCACACACTTGTGCACGGACACACAGCAGACTCCTCTCACTGTAAAATATTTTATAATAAACAATTCAAATTTTGACCCCTCCACCAATCTGCCATGGACACCAGACTCAGTTTCTTTATCTATAAAGTAAGAATTCTTTAATATACCTCTCAAACTTGTTGTGGGAATTAAATAAGTAGCAGAAATACCCTACATGTTCATAAATAAAAGTCTCTTTCCTTTCTTTCTCCTATCCCTAGTTCTTTGCTTACATTCCTTTCTCCATCTGCCATTACTAACAATGCCAAGACTGAGGCCTTACTGGAAAGCTCCATGCTTTATCCCTTGCCAACTCTTGAGGAAAATTTTCCATAATGGTGGGAAATATAACTTGGGGGCATCTCCTCATCTCCCTTCCTGGCTTCTCTTCTTTCCCCGGGCTTTCAACTATGGAACCCAGCCCTAGGCAGCTGCCTCATCTTCTTCCTCAGAAGAGCTCATAAAAAGACTTGACTACCATTTTCTACTGGTGACTTGAAATATCTTCTGTTTAAGCATCCCACTGAATTCCAGTCTTAGGTCTTGGGTGATTGGTTGATAGCTCCATCTGCATGTCCAAGCCACACATCAGCTTACTGTCCAGAACCAAATACTTGCTCAGGTTTCATAAACAGACTCCCTGTGTCAGACTTTGCAGAACATGCCACCATTGCTATTTGTCCACTGTCAAAAGAAACACCTCAGCAGCACTCTGATTCCCTCTTCCTACTCAAATCCTACAAGTATAGTTGGTGCTTATGTCACAGAGTATTTCAGCCCATCCCTCTTTGTCTTGCCTTGCCATAGCTCCTGTGCAAGCTGCAGATGTCTGCTCCCTGAATCTACCTTTTAATCCATTCTCCACCAGCTGCTGAAATGATGGTGTAAAAGTGCAGGCCGTTTTTCACCTCCCATGGAAAACCCCCCTATCACACTTCTGATCCATCTTAAACTCCTAACAGGGTTAGCCAGATCCTCCCCCAGCCAGATCCTTCCCTCCTTTGTCTTCTCATTGAAAGCTCTGCTTTGCCATCCAGAGTAGCTCCACCCACCCCTGCCACTTAACCCTATTAGTTTTCTCTCTTGTATTTACCAGCTGGTGCATATATTAGCCAGAGTAAGCCACCTAGGACCGGGCCTTCTGCACCTAGAATTGCCCCCAGCACAGAGTAGGTGCCATCCTGTGGCAGTTTCTAAAACCCCCATCCTACTAGCTAGCCTAGTAGAGCTGAACACCCAAAAACATGGGGGGCCTAGTCAGGCATCAATGGCTCATGCCTATAATCTTAGCTAATCAGAGGCTGAAATCAGGATCAAGGTTTAAAGTTAGCACGGACAGAAAAACCCCGTGAGACTCTTAATCGCCAGTTAACTACCAAAAAAACAGAAATAGGCCAGGTGCTAGTGACTCACACCTGTCCTTCTAGCTACTCAGGAGGCTGAGATCTGAAGATCACAGTTCCAAGCCAACCCAGGCAGAAAAGTCCGTGAGACTCTTTTATTTCCAATTAACAACCAGAAAATCAGAAGTGGCGCTGTGGCTCAAAGTGATAGAGCAGTAGCCTTGAGCAAAAAAACTCAGGTACAATACCCAAGCCTTGAGTTCAAACCCTATGACCGAAATTTTTTTTTTTTTTTTTTTTTTTTTTTTGTCGGTCATGGGGCCTGAACTCTGGGCCTACGTGCTGTCCCTCAGCTCTTCAGCTCAAGCCTAGCGCTTACCACTTGAGCCATAGAACCACTTCTGGCTCTTTCTGCTTTTTTTTTTTTTTTTTTAAGCCAGAAATGTAGCTCATGGTGGTAAAGCACTAGCCTTGAGCACAAAAGCCCAGGGACAGTGCCCAGGCCTGAGTTCAAACCCCAGGACCAGCACCGCCCCCCCCCCCAAAAAAATGGTGAATGAATGAAGGAAAGAAAAAGATGGGGATGGGCTGGAAATGTGACTTAGTGGTAGAGTGCTTGCCTTAGATACATGAAGCCCTGGGTTCGATTCCTCAGTACCACATAAACAGAAAAAGCAGAACTGGTGCTGTGAGCACAGAGAGGCCCAAGGACAGTGCCCTGGTCCTGAGCTCAAGCTCCAGGATTGGCGAAAAAAGAAAAAGATGGGGGTGTCAAATGCATCATTGTCAGCAAGCAGAGTTAGTTTAAATGCCTGTCTCAGTGCAGTCATCTGTGCAGAAGGAACTGCTGCTTTTCCTGTGGTCCCCAGCTGCCCTTCAGCCCGTGCAGCACTCTAGACCTGTGTCAGCACTTGGGTGCTGAGGGTGCTGAGCATAGCTTCCTCACAGTGTCCTGCTGGTGTCCATGGAGCAGCAACACAGCTTTCCAGTGCTTCTAGGCATGGGCCAGCAGGCTTAGCGGAGGGGACGAGGCATGGTAAGAAGGGAAATGCAGACGTGGCTGCTGTCCAATCACACTGAAGATCACAGAGCTGAATGACTTGGAAGCCAGGTGTTTTGTGACTCAGAGAGGCATGAAGAAAGTACCAAGAAAATTCATTTTCTCTCTCCAAAGAATCCATCTCCAATAGCCCTAGGGGTCCCTCTTCCAGAACCAGCACAGCCTTGAGATAATTATTATGAAAGGAAAGCAGTGGAGAAGAAATCATTAAAATAGCCACCCTTTCAGTCCTGCCCGTGAGATCATTGCAAGTGAGGCCCTGGCGAAGCAGAGCAGTGGCACACCAAGTATTGGACAGTTGGCTTCTTTCAGTTGAATTTCTCAGGACAGAGAAGTCCACATCTCATTCTGTCAGTCCAGGATGTTTCCTTCTTCGTGCAGTTAAGAGCCAAAACTCACCACACTCCACCTCATGTCTGTGCTCACGTGGCAACCAGGGCTGGCTGCGTGAAGCACAGGGAGTTTGTGTGTCCTGTCACCTGTGTCTGCCTCGGGGGGCCGTTTTCCTCTCCAGTGGGCGGAGGCATGTCTTGTGGGTATCTAGCCAGAATGATAACTGGGTGCTTTTGGAGGTCCCCTGACCACTGGCTCCTTCCAGCCCCAGAGCCCACTGCCTTCTAAGTGGATCTCAGTGTCTTCCCGGATGCCACTCCCTCCCCTTTCCTTGTCCTTCACTTCTAAGACTCCCCCACTTTCCTTTGTCCTGGATTTCTGGGAAATTGTAACCAAAAAAGTGATTTGAGCTGAAAGATCCAAAAGATATTTGAACCTGTTGTATCTAACCTGGTTCTGAAAGGAAAAACTAGAAAATCCCCTAGGTCCTTGATGCTATTGGCATATTTTGGTAATGAAAATAAAGAACTGCTGCTTCTTAACTGGGCCAGGCAAACAGCAGCAGCAGAAAAGGGCGCTGTGCTCCCTCACCCTCACCCCCAGGCTTCCCTGCGGGCTGGGCTTAATCAGGCTGGTCCCCCAGACACCTAGGCACAGGCCACAAGAGCACCAGGACAGAAAGTGAGCCAGAGCCAGAGTTGCCAGCACACTTGTCAGCCAGGGGTCTATGACAGAACTGCGGCCCACTTCTAAGATGCCTGAAAACCCCTGAGTGCCAGCCGAACTGGGTGAGTCCTCAGGAGGCCTTTGAAGAGTCAGCCTTCCCAGCAAGCCCTTCTTTCTAGAGCCTCTGTGGCAGCTGTCCTGAGTCTCTGTGAAGCAGCCCAGAAGAAGAAGAAAGAACTCCAAAACAATCCTTATAACTTTTTAGTTTTATTCTTTACAAAGCATGTCTCCCTGTTCCATTGCAAAATCCATAGGATATTGTCTTTTTTCTTCTTCTTCTTTTGTGCTTGTACTGGGGCTTGAACTCTGGGCCTTGTGCTCTTTTAGTTGGCTTTTTCTCACAGCCTGAGGTCTACCTCTTGAGCCACACCTCCAATTCACCATTTTGCTGATTAATTGGAGATAGAATTTCTTAGACTTTTTTTATTCGGGGGGGGGGGTGGTTTGAACTCAGGGCCTGGGCACTGTCCCTGAGCTTCTTTTGCTCAAGGCTAGCACTCTACCACTTGCAGTTTCTCAGACTTTTCTGCCCTAGCTGGTTCTGAGGATCACAGATCCTCAGACCTCAGCCTCCTAAGTAGCTAGGATTGTAGACATGAGCCACTGGTGCCCAGCTAAGGTATTATTATATTTATTTCTGATTTCCAGAGCAGGAGATTGGGGCCAGAAAATTAAATATCTTGCCCCAAAGTACAAGTACTAAACATCAGAGTTACTCATCCTCAGCATCCTTTCTGTGTCTTGGTACTAGAGGAACCCCTGTCCAATGGGGGTTTGTTTGTTTATGGTCATCTCTTGGTGGTGAACCAAAACTGTCACAAGGATCCTGTTAGCAGCTGCTGGTGGCTGGGAATTGGGAAATGACGTCTCCAGACCTGTCTGGATGGCCTTTGTCAGGGCTGTCCCCTGGGAATCCGGTTGCATTCTGCACATGTTCCCTCCTTGCTCCCTGAGGCTTCCCACAGCCCCAACTCAGCCTTCACATGCCTCATTAGTGCCCATCATGGAGTTTGCGCCTGTGATCTCAAAGCCATCTGGACCCACTGAGCTCCGGGAACCTGCAAGGCCTTATTCATTCTTCCTCCTCCTGGCCCTTGCTAATACCAGCAGATAGCAGCACTGCAAGCTCTGATCCCTGGTGCCAAACCGACAATACCAGCACATCACACTATCTTGTCACCCCACTTTTCTACCAGCTTTTCCAAGGGCCAGTTTAAGCACTCTGCTATCCACACACCTGCTTCCTGTGCAGTAAGCTTCAGGCCTAAGTTGTTGTTGTTGTTGTTGTTGTCGTCGTCGTTGTCGTCATCATCATCATCATCATCATCCAGACACACATAGTCTGAAAGGAATAGAGAGCCCAGAAATAAACTCATACATTTCTCACCATCTGAATTTTGTTGGCCCTATGGAGTTTTAGCTCAGGGCCTTGTGCTTGTCAGGCAGATATTCTACTTCTTGAGCCACATTCTCTTTTTTTGCTTTAATTGTTGTTCTTCACATAAGATCTTACATTTTTACATAGTGCCAGGCTCAGTCCATGATCTTCGTGCGTATAGAGTTACAGACATGAACCAATATGCTCCACTTATCTGTTGAGATGGGGTCTTGCTAACTTTTTTGCCTAAGCTGGCCTTCAACTGTGATCCTCCTGATTTCTGCTTCCCAACTAACTGAGGTTACCAGTGTGAGCCACTGTGCCCAGTTCCCTTATCAGTTTTATTTACAGGCCTGTGTGGTGCCACTTGCAATAGAAAGGGTGAATCGTTCCATTGTATGTCCAACTGCTCCCCAGTTTTCCCTTTGTGTGTGTGTGTGTGTGTGTGTGTGTGTGTTCCATTGTATGTCCAACTGCTCCCCAGTTTTCCCTTTGTGTGTGTGTGTGTGTGTGTGTGTGTGTGTGTGTGTGTGTGTGTGTGTGTGTGTGTGTGTGTGTGTGTGTGTCTTGGAGATTGAACTCAGGGTCTGGATGCTGTCCCTGTGGTTTTTTGCTTGAGGCTAGCACCCTACCACTTGAGCCACAGCTCCAAATCTGGCTTTTCTCTGGTTAATTGGAGATAAGAATCTCATGAACTTTCCTGCCCAGGAAAGTTGATCTTCATCTCAGCCTCCTGCATAGCTAGGATTACAGGCGTGAGCCACCAGTACTCAACTCCCCATTTTTCCCTTTATCAGAAGAAGTCTACAGTATCTGCCCCATCCCTGTCTTCCAGAGAGTCTGAATTCGAATTTATCCCTGTATTTTTACTTCGTAAATCTGTTAACTCTGAACGTGGGGATTTATGTCAAACCTAAGATCCACCCCTTCCAGCCTTGTTGACCATTTTGACCTGGCAGCTTAATTCTTTATCCAGGTAATAGTTACTGCTTGCTGATAACAGATGTCCCAGTTCAACCTGTGTGTTGTCTTCCAGAGCACTCTGCTCCAGAGGCTGGTTTTCTAAGACAATAGGAATCTCATGAATACTATAGAATTAGCCAGGCACTGCGTGGCTCACATCTGTCATCCTAACTACTCAGGAGGTTGAGAGCTGAGGATCACAGTTCAAAGCCAGCCCAGGCAGAAACTAGTTAACTACCCAAAACTTGGAAGTGGCACTCTGGCTCAAAGTGGTAGAGCACTAGCTCTGATCAAAAGAGCTCAAAAAATACCATAGTGTGGAGGGCTGGGAATGTGGCTTAGTGGTAGAGTACTTGCCTAGCATGCATAAAGCCCTGGGTTTGATTCCTCAGTATCACATAAACAGAAAATGGTGCTGTGGCTCAAGTGATAGAGTGCTATCTTTGAGCAAGAGAAGCTCAGTAACAATGCCCACTGCCTGAATTCAAGCCCCAGGACTGGCAAAGAATACCGTAGTGTATAGTGTTGTGCTCAACACTATGTACACAATTTCATTTAATCCTCGCAGCAGCCCTCCCTAGGGAAGATTCTTCTTGGATGTTGTTGTTGTTGTGTATTGGGAAACTATTAGTGGCTTGCCCAGAGTCACACAGCCAGCCAGTGGTAGTCAAGATTTGTAACTCAGTGCCTTCTAGCCAACCCCATAGGTAATGTGTATGGGGTTACTGGCTGCAGGCACAGTTGATGAACAGGTAAGAGGGGCCTTACTGCACAAGATGCTTTTGGGAGGGAAATCAAGGTCTGAACTCAGCAAGAAACACAGGTTTCTGACCCTGGTAGCATTCTCACCATAAACATAATAACCTGCCAGTGACAAATTCACATTTTCTGCCATGCAACAAAAGAAAAATTAGTGCAGAGATTCAATTATGTCTCCCATTTTCAATGGTCCTTTTGCTCTCTGGGTAGATTAATTAGCAGAAATCTCCTCCCCCCAAGCAAATTGCAGCATATTTTATGGCTAGAAGGTACATTAAAATGCAGCTGTGTCTCATTAAGCAGCCAGCCTCGCTGCTCACCAGCATGCCTCCTGCTTCCCTCCCCCCTTCCCTCCTTCCTTCTCACCCTGCCTGGGATCACCAACTTTGGCCCCAGAGCCAAAGCAGAGAACCAGCCTTCTAAGGGGATCCTCCCTGTTTGTGACAGTAGAGGAAGAAGCTCTTGATCACTATCTCATTCCTGAAATGACTAGGGAAAGGCCTCTCCTGTCATCCTGGCTGAAGCAGCCTGGCCCAACCAAGTTGAGAACAACAAGGATGATAAGCAAGGGGTGGTCAGATACGCACAATCCAAGGCACAGCTCTTAGCACATAGTAGTGCTCTGAAGTCATTTCTCTGCCCCATTGACTCCTTGTGTCATGAGGAATGGACAGAATATGTAGCTTTCCCTCGCCCGCCACGAAAATTCACTTGCAAGGCCAGGATATGCATCACCATGTTCCTGTGGCGAAAAATGAAGCTCAGAGAGGCTCAGTCTCTCACCCAGCATTGCCCAGCTCATATGTAACCAAGCTGACTGGTTTTCCATTTTCACTTAGTCTTGTCACAGAGGTGAATGATATTTGGACACTGAACCTCCAGTTTACTTTGCCTTTGATAAGCTGTTGCCCTGTCCTTTACATTTGATTTGCATTCACATCTAAGCCAGACTCGTCCTTAGGTGTGGTTTGGATGTTGGTGACAGAGCCTCGGTCCTTCTAGACCTGCCAGGCCCTCTGCTTGCGTTTGCTGCAGTCTGCTCCCCCGTACGGGGAAGGCCCCGGTTTGTCCCCAGGGTGAGACAGTGCAAGTTTCTTGTGGACTCTACTCAACAAGTGCTTTTTTAATCTTCCTCCAGGTACATTGAACGGAAAGCCTTTCTAGACCGAGTGGACCACAGACAGTTTGAAATCGAGCGAGATCTCAGGCTGAGCAAAATGAAACCGTGATGCTCTGGGGAGAATCCGTAGCAGCTTAATCCTGTTGACAATGTGAGCTTTCTGTGTGTCTCTGAGACAATTCCATTGTTCCTCATCCCCTTTCCCAGCAGGGCCTTTTTTTCTACATTGAAGTTCTGTTTATGTATCCTACTCTCAAGTGATTTCATTCATCTTATTTCTAAACGTTTGTTGTTAAATAAAAGTCAGACTTCTACTAGGCTGGTGAAGAAGAGGTTCCTTGCCTTCCCTTGCTGGGCTGCAGAGTCTGACCCCAGTCTAGCTAGGACATCTCGAGCCCTACCTCGCAACCACACCTGACTGACCATATGGGATGGTTGTCCCATTACATTTGACGTCATTGTCTGTTCTCATCCACTTCAATAAAGGATTGTAGAAATAATAGAACATTTCAGGCTGTGACCAAACAGGTGGCCTGTGAGGTTTCAGTTGTGATAGTTGTGGTCCTGTATTGGAACACAACGAGAACAGAGGGAAGTCCTTTAACCTAAGCCCAGCCAGAGTGGGCAGGGGTGTGACCTCCAAATTCTAAGGCGGGGCCACCGAGGCTTCAGGCAAGACTTCCCTGCAGTGCTGTCTGATGCATCTTGCGCTGCCTACTGCCTGTAGGTGATGTGTGTTTCCCTAACTGCTCTCTGCGTGCCTCCATCCTTCTGATTCACCCAGTTCTTCAGTTCAGGGCTAATGTACCCACACGCATGAGCAGGCCTCTCTCCCTGTTGGAAAATGATCCAGAATCCTCTCATATAAATGGTACTAGCCGGGCGTTGGTGGCTCACGCCTGTCATCCTAGCTATTCAAGAGGCTAAGATCTGAGGATCATGGTTCAAAGCCAGCCCAGGCAGGAAAGTCCATGAGACTCTGCTCTTCAATAACCAACAGAAAACCAAAAGTGGCGCCGTGGCTCAAAGTGGTAGAGTGCCTTGAGCTGAAGAGCTCAGGGATAGCGCCCAGCCCAAAATTCAAGCTCCACAACCCACCCCAAAAAAAATTTTTTAATAATAATAAATGGAACTAAACTCATGATAAATTAGGGTTTCTTCTTTATAGCAAATGCTCACATCTTTGGAGTCTAAGAAGTCAGGATGAAAGCTGCATGAGCAGGTGTATTCCCCATGCGTGGGCTATTCCCAGGCCTGGGGAACGAAGTCTGGAACATCGGTGAAAACCCCAGCTGTGTGCCTGGGCCCTGCTCACCATCCTCCTGCCCTGCATTCCACAGCAGACACAGCTCTGCTGGGGACGCATCTTTTCCACCCATCTCCATGCAGAGACTCTCCGTCCACGAGTCTTCTGAAAAGCCCTTCCGGTCTCCTCCCTTTTGACAGAAGCTAGCCTCCTGATGGCCCTGTTCCTAACACAGATGCTCTCTCAGTGTCCCCCCAAACTGTCATTTACCCTGCGTCTCGTAGAGCCTCCTGTACTGAATGCACTTAAGCTCATTGGTGAATCACATGCCCAGGGTGACACAGATGTGTGTACACTTACAAACATACATGCACACCTAAGAATGCATGTATTTCCCTCACAGAGAGCCTCAGAGCAGCCCTGGGTCATCTCTGGGCCATCGCTTCACCCTGCACCTCCCTGCACGGGAGACTGGAAGGTGGGGGGGGGGGGTATTTCCCTGCCCTGGAAGGCAGGCTGGAAGGACTGGCTGACAGGTTGGCTAACCAGTACACCCAGCACACTCAGCCTTCGTCATGAATCAATAACTTTTCTCTATTCTTTAAAATTGGCCCTGGGACGAGAGTAGGTTAGAGTATAAAACAAGATGAGCCAGGTGATGATAGTTGTTGAAGCTAGGAGAGGAAGGGATTCTGTCCGTTATTCCATTCTCTACTTTTATATAGATTTGAATTTTTCCTAAATAAAAAGCCATGGCTGGACCTGGGCACTGTGGCTCATACCTGGAATCCTAGCTACTCATGAGGCTGAGATCTGAGGATCTCAGTTCAAAGCCAGCTGGGGCAGAAAAGTCCGTGAGACTCCTATCTCCAATAAACCACCAGAAAACCGGAAGTGGAGCCGTGGCTCAAAATGGTAGAACACCAGCCTTGAGCGAAAAAGCTCAGAGACATCGCCCATTCCCTGAGTTCAAGCCCCATGATCAACAAAAAATAAAAAAAAAAAAAAATGGTCCTAGAAGCTCACACCTATAATCCAGCCACTCAGGAGAATAAGATCCGAGGATTGAGATTCAAAGCCAGTCCAACTAGAGAAGTCTGTGATTCTTAACCAGAAACAAGCCTGAAGTGTGGAGGTGGCTCAAGTGGTAGGGCACCAGCCTTGAGTGAAAAAGCTAAGCATGAGTGCAAGCCAAGAGTTCAAGCACAAGTACCCGCACAGAGAGGCAGAGTTCTGACTCTGAGCTGAGCCAGAAGAGTGTGTGAAGCCTCCCAGAGCCGCTGCCGCTTCCACTTCCACAGCGTCTGTTTCCTCAGGAACATAAAGGTCTAGGAAGGAGGTCCTCTCTGCTCCTAACATCCGGTGCTTGTTTGAGCAACTATGAAAGGAAGCTTTGTAGATTCTGGGTCATTTTATCTTCCCAGACTTTGAAGTGCCTCCTCGGCCCCTTTGTTCACTCCTTACTGTAAACATTCAAGTTTGGGGCTGGGAAGGTGGCTCAGTGTTAGAGTGCATGCTTAAGGCCCTGGGTTCAATTCCTCAGCACCACGTAAACAGAAAAAAGCCAGAAGTGACATTCTGGCTCAAGTGGTAGAGCCCTGGCCTTGAACTGAAGAACTGAAGAGCTGAGGGACAGCGCCCAGGCCCAAAGAGAGTTCAAGCCCCACGACCAACAACAACAACAAAAAAAAAGAACAACAATCAAGTTCAAGGGACAGAGGAACTGACCAGCAAGACAAGCTCCCTGAGTTGGGCCTGAGCAGCTGGTCTATACATCCACAGGGCACCAGAGGTACCTGACCCACTCTTGGGCATTGGTGCTTCTGTGACGCACCAGTGCCTGTGGTAGGATCTGCCACATTGCCACCTGTCCTGACTGCTTACCTCACCCTCAAGGACCTGAACTGCTTTGACAAATGCCTAGCCTTTCCCACTGACGCCAGGCCAGGTGGTCAGGCTGATTAAAGCAAGTTCAGCTTTTTTTTTTTTTTATTTTGGGTCCGGTCCTGGGGCCTGAACTCTGGGTCTGGGCGCTGTTCCTCAGCTCTTCAGCTCAAGGCTAGCGCTCTACCACTTGAGCCACAGCGCCACTTCTGGCTTTTTTCTGCTTATGTGGTGCTGAGGAATCGAACCAAGGGCCTCAGGCATGCAAGGCAAGTGCTCTACCACAGAGCCACCTTCCCAGCCCCTGCAAGTTCAGCTTTTTTAAAAAAATCACTCTTTGGGGATGAGAAGGTGGCTCAGTGGTAGAACACTCGTCTTGCATGCCTGAGGTCCTGGGTTCAATTCCTCAGCACCACATAAGCAAAAAGAAAAAAGCTGGAAGTGGCACTGTGGCTCAAGTGGTAGAGTGTTAGCCTTGAGCTGAAGAGCTGAGGGACAGCGCCCAGGCCCAGAGTTCAGGCCCCACGACCGGACAAAAAAATAAAATCACTCTTTGATGCTGGGGATGTAGTTCAGTGGTAGAACTCTTACCTCGAGGGCCCAGGATTCAATCCACAGTACTGCAAATAATAATAATAATTAAATGTACTCATTACCTGACATGAAATGGAATGCCTCTGTACAATACCTTAATAAAGACAGTAAAATTATCTTTAAAATAATTTTTTCTCTTGGATAGGTGCCAGTGGCTCACACCTATAATCCTAACAATTCAGGGAAGTAGTGATCAGAAAGATTGCAATTGGAGGCAAAAAATGGGCAAAAAAGCTCATGAGACACCATCTCAGCAAATAAAAACTGAGCATGGTGGCACATACCTGTCATTCCAGCTGCTGTGGGAGAAACAGCCCACCTGAGCAAACAGTGAGACCCTATATCAAAAATAACTAGAGCAAGCCAGGTGCCAGTGGCTCTTGCCTGTAATTGTAGAGTTCAAGCCCCAGGACTAGCAAAAAATAAAAAATAAAATAACTAGAGCAAAAAGGACTGAAGGAGTCAAGTACTGGTGGCTCACACCTGTAATCCTACCTACTCAGGAGGCTGAGATCTGAGGATTGTGGTTCAAAGCCAGCTTGGACAGGAAAGTCTGTGAGACTCTTCTCTCCACCAGAAAACCACAGAAGTGGCTCAAGTGGTAGAAAACTAGCCTTGAGCAAAAGAAGCTGAGGGACAATGCCCAGGCCCTGAATTAAAGCCCCACAACTGACCAAAAAAAAAAAGGGGGTACTGAAGGCCTGGCTCAAACAGGAGCGTGCCGGCCTAGCAAGCACAAGCCCCACATTCAAAATGCCAGTGCCGCCAAAACAGTTGCCTTTTTAGGACACAGAATTGTATCTCTGTGGTTAGAGCTCTTGCCTGGTGTGCAAAGATTTTGGGTTCAATCCCAGCACTGTGTGGAGGAAGAAAAAAAAAATCACCTTTTATCTACACCTTGTTTGAACCAGGAGGGGTTACATTACATGAGTAAGGTCATGAGTACATTTCTTGTGGAACATTGTTACCCCCTCCTTTGTTTTTCTCCTACCATCCCCTCCCCCACCTTGCCCCTCCCCCCACCCATCAAGTTCATTTCCAACATAGTATCTTGTGAGTATCATTGTTACAATGGGTCATCTTGTGTCCTTATTTCCAACACAGTGTCTTGTGAGTATCGTTGTTGCAATGGGTCATCCTGTGTCCTTGTGTCCTTGTTTCAGCGTTTTATTATTGCTCTTCCCATCCCCAAATTAGATAAATGTATATACAAGGTACAGGATTCCAAAATCAAATACAGTGACAAAGGGATATACATACCATAGGGGGAAGAAGATACAAAAGAAACAAAAAAGAAAAATCACATGGTACATTAAGAACAACAAAGAAAAACCTCTGTGTCCATGGAAAGACCTGGAAACAAATCATACTAAGTGAAGTAAGGTAGACCCAAAGAAATATAGGTCCTATGGTTTCCCTTATTTGCAATGATTAGTATATATCTAGCATAAGATGAGCAGAAAAGCTTAAAAAAAAAAGCTCAAAAGCTATGTATATATGACCATATAAGATGATGCTAAGCAGCCAGGAGCCAGTGGCTCACGCCTACAATCCTAGCTATTCAGGAGGCTGAGATCAGGAGGATCACAGTTAAGATCCAGCCCAAGCAAGAAAGTCCATGAGACTTTTTTTTTTTGGGGGGGGGGGTCCAGTTGTGGGACCTGAACTCGGCCTGGGCGCTGTCCCTCAGCTCTTCAGCTCAAGGCTAGCGCTCTACCACTAGAGCCACAGCGCCACTTCCGGCTTTTTTGTGTTTGCTTATATGGTGCTGAGGAATCGAACCCAGGACCTCGTGCATGCAAGGCAAGCGCTCTACCACTGAGCCACCTTCCCAGCCATCCATGAGACTCTTATCTCCAGTAAACCACCAGAATACTAGCAGAGGCGCTGTGGCTCAAGTGGTAGAGTGCTAGCCTTGAGCTGAAGAGCTGAGGGACAGCGCCCAGGCCCAGAGTTCAAGCCTCATGACCTACAAAAAAAAGAAGATAATGGTAAGTGAAATGAACCCCAAGATAACCCATAATTTGTAAGAAAAGAAATACTTGATCTAGCTCTTTACATCTACATGTAGTGAAAGCTCCCAAAGGAAGTGGTGTCCCTTTACCCAGGAGTTGGGAATTGTCAAGGAAATATTTGCAGGAAATGGAAAGAATGAGTCAGGACTCCGGGGTAGTTGGTCAGCCTCTACCAGGGCCAGTGCTGGTCTCACTGTGGCTTCTGTGGCCTGTGAGACCGAAGCCAGGATACTCCATTGTCCGCAGGGTCCAGGGACTCCCAGGGAGTTGTCTGCTGCTCACCGGTCTTTGCTGCTTCTGTGTCTCAAATGAGGATGTCACATTCACAGAGCATCTGCTAGCTTCTCATTACGGAAAAAGCAGCCCTAAAATAGCATAAGGTCAAAGGCTAAAACAAGCCTCAATCTGTGCCCTGCTCACCTATTTCCTGAGGAATGCAGTGTGCTAATTAGGAACGCTGGAGAAAGCCTCTGGGGACCAAAAGGGACACATTAAGAACTAGACCTGGAATGAGCGAGCTGTACAATGTCGGGGCTCAGATGGAGGAACTAGAGCAAGGCCCCTGGCAGACCCAGATCGGGGGGGCCTGTCTTCATGAGTCTGTGTGTATAGTAATGAGCCGAGTGGCAGGCACTACAGGAGGACCAGGAAACCCCCCTAAAAGCGAGTAGATCGATGGGCCTGGAAGGGCAGGGCACAAGCTCCCAGCGGCTAGGCTGCCACCTGGGAGCAACATGGTATGGTTCTTGTGCTGAGATGTGGTGGGTGGTGTGGCTTGTAGCGTGCGTGGCTTGGTTGGTGCCGTCTGGCAGGCACAATGGGGCATAGTGGGAAGAACCCAGGACAGGTCCTGAACAATGCAGTCTTTCCGTTTCCCCAGAGCACAGAGTGCTTGAGTGTGTCGTGAGCTGTGGGTCCAAACACCGGAAGTGAGCAAACCGAAGTGCTGTGAGGATGGAGGGACTCCCAAAAAAGGGCCAGAAGCATCTAGCATCATCCACAAGTGGTTGGTGCTCCCTCCTCTGCTGTCCAATGGAGTCTCCCCCCTTTCCAGAGGAGGAGGCAGGCTGGAGGTCTCCGGGGAGCCAGCTGGCCAGCACATGCCTGGCACACAGCAGGGGGTCACGTGAAGGGACAAGATGGTACCTTGTGGCTCCCACCACCACAGTATTTCAGGACTTCTGCTGGGAAGGGAAGACTCCAGTGCCAAGTTGAGGAACCTCAGGATGCAGACATGCGTGCAACTGAAAGAGATGGAAGCTGGCACACCACGGCCAATGGCACCCTGGCCGGAGCTCCAGTCCTGCTGCAGGGTAGGGACACTGCTGATAGGCCATCACAGAAACCCAGGCTCTGCTCCACCAGGATGCTTCTGTGCCGGCATCCACTTGGGATGCTGCTTGGCTTCCGAAAATGAGGGGAGGTTTGGGGGGAGGGGAGAGAAAGTGACATCAGAAGAGCATTCCATATGCAGGAGTTAGCCTCCTCCTCAGACCTTCCACTCAGGAACCTGGGAAATCACTCAAGCCTCTCTGAATCTCATTCCCTGTCTTCAAAAGATTGCTGAGGACCAGGTACCCATGGCTCACACCTGTAATCCTAGCTTCCTCAGGAGGCTGAGATCCGAGGATCACGGTTTGAAGCCAGCCTGGGCAGGACAGTCCATAAGACTGGTATCTCCAATTAATCACTAGAAGACTGGAAGTGGCGCTGTCACTAGCCTTGAGAGCTAAAGCTAAAGGACAGCTCCCATGCCCTGAGTTCAAGCCCCAAAACTGACAGGGAAAAATAAAAATAGCCAGAAGTGGAGCTGTGGCTCAAGTGGTAGAACACTAGCCTTGTGCACATAAAGCTCGGGGACAGTGCCCAGGTCTAGAGTTCAAGCCCTAAGACCAACATGAAAGAAAGATAGCTGAGAATGTTTAATACTGCACTGCATACTCCTCAACATTCTATTGAGTGAAACAACCCACATGCTAAGATGATAGAATTAAATTGCACACCTTGGCCCCTGAAAGCCAGTCTTAGGGCGTATAAATTAGTACTGCTCTGAAAAACACTTTGATGATGCCTAATAAACGTGGAGCTATACCTGGCTCCTGACGGCAGACTTTCTTCCTCAGTTCACATCCTGGGCAAGCTTCAGCACGTAGGCAAGGAGGCATGATTCCTTGTAATCATAAAAATCCTAGAAACCCCTGGAGTGGAGGAAAACCTTTTTACTGTACCCTCAGGGTCTCCAGCTGGGCCTAAGAATTCAACTGACATAGACAGGTTAACAGAAGAAGAAAAAAGAAAAGCACTCTCGCATCGGGTGTTTCTTTTACACATATGTGGGAGTCCTCAGTAAGGAATAGGAAAACCCAAAGATACAGAACTGATGATTTGTGTCCTGTGTCTGCCAAAGAATAGTGTATGGTAAGAAGGCAGAGGTACTAAGCGATGGGCGGGAAGTAACTAGGAAAATAAGGGCCAGTCTGGCGAGGTTTGTTTGAACAGATCTCTCTGTGCTTCACCTCCAGTTCTGGGTGATAAAGAACAAGGGGCTGGGCTCTATAATCATAGCTACTCAGAAGGCTGAGCTCTAAGGATCCCAGCTCCAAGCCAGCCCAGGCAGGAAAGTCTGTGGCACTCTTGACTCCAATTATCTACCACAAAGCCCAAAATGGAGCTGTGGCTCAAGTGGTAGAACTCCAGCCTGGAGTAGAAAAAGCTAAGGGACAGTGCCCAGGCCCTCAGTTGGGCTGGTACAGAAAGGAGGAGAGGAGGAAGGAAGGCAGTTCTGGTATAGGAAGGATGCATTTCACAAGGGAATTTCATCTTGTTTTTCCACCTCCAGGTTGGTGCTTAATTGGAGATAAGAGTCTCATAAACTTTCTTGTCTAGGCTGGCTTTGAACTATGATCTTCCGATTTCAGCTTCCTGAGTAGCTAGGATTATAGGCATGAACCACTAGCACATAGCATAGAAATGTATCTTAATGGTAGAGCACTTATCTAGCATGTGTGAGGCCCTTGGATTGAACCCCAGCACCACAAAATGAATAAATAAATGGTTTTCCATGAATCCCTCCATTAAAAAAAATCATTAAGACATGTAAATAATACTTGATATTGGTTGGTTTGGAATATAACTAGAGAGTTGATATAGAATGATAAACAGTAAGGGCAGCTGACAGACACAAAGGCTATATGGTCAGAGAAAGATAAGGAGCTACATTTACAGGCATGTAAATTGGAAGAGACACATACCTCTCAGTATGTAGCCTTGATCCTCCTGCCTCAACCTCCCAAGTGCTAGGGTTACGGGCAGGTGCCACCATTCATTACGTATTTGTATGTATCTGGCAGATTTCCCCTCGGTCTCCTTACCAGGAGTCCAAAGGAAGGACAGTGGAAGGATGGAAGCGTTACCATAGTGATGAGCTCACTGGATCCAGAGCTGACTCTGCATCCCATTCTGGACAAGGAGACATTCAAAAGTGGTCCTCCCAAATGGCTCCAGGAACGTTTCCCAGGAGAAGAGTAACATCCCATTTCAAAATCGGGTTTGGGGTGGCTAGAGGTGCTGAGTGGACTGACCAGACCGGATGCCTGCTCGCAGCACAGCCACTCGGAAGAATTGCTTCTCCCACCGATGGTGTGGTGCCTGCCCTGCCAGCCTTCCCTCACCAACATGGCCCTGACAGATGAACACAGACAGAACTCGAGCAGACCATATGTTAGGAAGATGCCATGGCAGGCCTCGACTTGTTAGGGGCAAAATAAATGATTCCTGACCTGGATAGATGAGCTTCAAATCTGAAGATCCTAAAATGAATCACAGTCGGTGTCAGTTTGTTAATAGAAATTTCCTGTGGAATGGCTTATCTTCAAACGCTGCTCATACCCATCCCAGAGCCATTCACCACAGCTAAGAAGCCACACTGGGTCCCTTCCCTTAATGGAAAAGATGGCCAAACCCCTCAGGACATCGACAAGTCTGGGCTGAGTCTCCTGCTCTGATCCTCTGGAAGGAAGGTGAAAAGCCGCCCTCGGACTAGTGCCCTGGTCTCATCTCCACGCCACACATTCGCATTGTAGCCTGGAGCTGGCAGAGCGTGAGGCCTTGCAGAACTTGAGGCATCCTGACTGATGGATGGAAGCCATTTTTAAAGCTCCTGGCAGCCATACCTGAGAATGCTGTCTCAGGCACTTTGCCTTCTCCTCTCTTTACCTTTGTCTCTCACAGACCAGCAGTTCAGCAATGGAGCTTCATTATCAGATCTTTAAGGTTCAAGATTCTGAGATACAGTGAAGGGAACGTGCCCTTACTCCAGTGACGCCCTTCCCAGCCCTTTTCTATTGTGCCCTGGAGCCAGCTGTAAACAACTGGGCTAGAAACAGAATAGCCAGCATTACTCAAGTTGGTTTTATCATTTCAGTGCAATGGGGTCTCTCCCAAACTGCAGTTACTCTATGTTAATAGGATAACAAAAATTAACACGTTGCCTTTTGTTTCTGGCATAGAGACCAGACATACAGCATGATTAGAGGATTAGTATGTGGAGTTCCAATAGCCAATGACTTAATTGTACCAATGCAAAACTCCTAAGCCACATAGTTCCAGGAGGCTGGTGAGCACATCCACATGCCCTAGTGCATTTAGTGCACCCCTAAATCTACAGGAACATCTGTGTATATCTCCCTTTGACAGTTCATCTGTACACTGTATAATAGACTGTATCCGTAATTTAGCACTTTTCCTGAGCTTGTGAGTTGTTCTAGCAAATTAATCAAACCTGATAGGGAAAGATGATCTGAGAGGCCCCTATTTGGTAGACAACTAGACAGAACTATAGATGCCTGGGCATCCCATTTGCAGCTGGCATCTAGACTTGGAAACAATCTGGAACCCTGCCTTTGATCCTGTAGGTAATCACTCTGGGTAGTTAGTGTCAGACCTGAATTGTGCCAGGCTCCTGTAATCCTAGCTACTCAGGAAGCTGAGATCTGAGGATTGTGGTTTGAAGCCAGCCCAGGCAGGAACATTCATGAGACTCTTATCTCCAATTAACCACCAACAAGCCAGAAGTGGAGCCATGGCTCAAAGTAGTAGAGCACCAGCCTTGAGCAAAAAAGCTAAAGGACAGTATCCAGGCCTTGAGTTCAAGCCCCAGGACCGGCACCAAAAAAACCCAAAACTGAATGGGGTTTTTGGACATCCAGTTAGTGTCAAGGAAAACCACACACCTCACTATTATCCAACTTCCCTTAAAGCCAAACCTCCCTCCACAGGCAAATTGAGGGGCAGAGTGATAGGTTTAAAAACAGCCACATCAGGGCTGGGAATGTGGCTTAGTGGTAGAGTGCTTGCCTAGCATGTATGAAGCCCAGGGTTAGATTCCTCAGCACCACATACACAGAAAAAGCCAGAAATGGTGCTGTGGCTCAAGTGGTAGAGCGCTAGCCTTGAGCAAAAAGCAGCTCAGGGACAGTACCCAGGCACTGAGTTCAAGCCCCAGGACTAGAAAAATAAAATAAAATAAGCCACATCAGACAGCCAGATTCTAATCCTAGCCCTGCTGACCTTGTAGTGTCCTTGGGTACATGGCTTGGCCCTCAGTCCCCCGACCCCATTGCTGCATCTGTTAAATGAAGGAGTGGATGGAATAGTGCCTGGAGTTTAACATCAGAAGTCTACTGACCCGTTTGTTTTGTTTCAGGAGATGAGATCTGTGTTGCCCAGGTTGGCCCTGGTGCCTGTGTTCAAACTAGCCCTTTACCTTAACCTCCGAAGAAGCTGGGATTACAGGTGTACCACTTCCATATAACCCAGAACAGAAATGTTTGAAAACTCCTGTTGGAAAAAAATCACCTTTCATGACCTATGACCTCCCTACCTGTTTAAAAAAAAATATGAAAGCCTCCAGCCATGTATTTGGGGAAATTACATCTTCCTTTATCTTCACCACTTCAAATAATTCAAATTCCTAAATACCTGCCACACCAGCAAAACCATAATGAGCAAGCCAGCCCTAGTTCCTGCCCACATCTGCTGAGACTCACCTGCAGGAAATTAACTCTCCCCTTATGAAGCCTTTGAAATCACAGCAAGGAACTCAGTTGAAGCCTCTGTGTCATTATCAGGAACTTAAAGAAGCAGCTGAATTCAGGCCCGGGAAGCAGGCAAGAAATTCAAGCAACAAAATCCACCCAAGTCCCAACAAACACAGCTGAAGAGGCAATGCTGTGCTGCAGGTTGGAGACAGATGGAAAGATCCAGGTGCACGTGCATGTGTGCATGCACGTGCACACACACACACACACACACTGAGTGTGCAGTGTTTTGGCTAGGTAGTCATGCTATTTGGACAGAACATCCTGACATACAAAACCAGCCCTGAGAGGTGGACGAGAGTCTACCAGCTTCAGGCCAACTTGGCCAGTGTAGGCCTTTCCTGAGCTTGTTCTGCTCTGGGCTTTGCCCTTCCTTCCTCCCCTCTCCTGATACTGTTCTTCCTGGTATCCTAGAAATATATTAAGATATTAGGATGTATTAGAAGGATGAGGCAGAGGGTGCTTTTCTATGACAGAGTGTGTGCTTAGCATTCGTGAGGTCCCGGGTTCTAATCCCTAGCATATTTCCCCCAGAAAAAAAAAATGGGAAAAAAAATCCTATTAAAATACAAGTCTGTGATCTTTTTTTTTTTTTTTTTTTTTTTTTTTTGTCAGTCATGGGGCTTAAACTCTGGGCCTGAGGGCTGCCCCTCAACTCTTCAGCTCAAGGCTAGCACTCTACCACTTGAGCTACAATGCCACTGCTGGTTTTCAGGTGGTTTATTGGAGATAAGTTTCACAGACTTTCCTGCCTGGGCTGGCTTTGAACTGTGATCCTCAGATCTCAGCCTTCTGAGTAGCTAGGATTACAGGCGAGAGCCATCGGCACCCAGCAAGTCTGTGATCTTCCTAACAGAAACCTACTCTATACCTAAGCACACTTTGAGTCTTGTGTCTTTTGTTTTTCTCCTATCTTTAGTGTCATTGGGAGTGTACTGTACTCATGTGTTTCTATAGACACTAAAAATTGTAATTTATTAAAATTAAAAGCTGGGAGTTGGTGGCTTACACCTGTTACCCTAGTTCCTAGGAGACATAAATTGTGAGGATCATGTTTCGTAGACTGCTCAGACAGGAAAGTTCATGAGACTCTTATCTCCAGTTAACATTAAAAAGAAAGAAAAGGTGGAAGTAGAGCTGTGGCTCAAATGATAGTGCCAGTCTAAGCAAAAAAGGTAAGGTGCCCAGGCTCTGAACTCAAGCCCTTGTACTGGCACAAAAAAAGAAAGGAAAAAGAAAAGGATTGGGCTGTAGATCACTCCGTGATGGCACATATGCCTAGCATGTGGAAAGCCCTGGGTTCCATCCTGAGAGATGAGAGACGGGGGAGGAGGGAAGGGGGAGATGGGCTGTGGGGAGAGAGATTAATGCAGCTCTTTAGATGCACTAGGCAAGGATTTCAAGTGCTCAGTAAGTCATATGTGATCAGTTGCCAGGGTGCTAGACAGTGCAGACAGAACCTTTCCATCGCTGGAAAATTCTATCAGATGTACTGCTTCTATGCCCGGTTTGTTTTGTTTTTATTTTTTATGCAGTGCTAAGAATCAAATCCAGAGAATTGCACGTGATTGGCAAGTGTGCTACCGCTGAGCTACACCCCAGCCCTTGTTTTTTCTTCAGGCCGACTCTTGCTATGTAACTCAGGCTCGCCTCAAACTCATGATGAGGACACGATTTTTTTTAAGGGTTATATGTCCTACTTTATAATTTTTTACTCACATTTTATTATGAATAGTGCCGTGTTTAACTGCCTTGTCCTTAGGTATTCATCAGCATCCCTGGTCTATCTAAATTACTTCTTCTGGGGGAGTTCTATTGTCAGGGAAAGGGCTCATTTTCTAAGTCTTGAACTAATAGGCCCTAACTAATTCCCTCCTGGAAGTGAGTCCTTCCCCCTCCCTCTGTTTGCCTACTCTGAGTGGAGGCCTAGTGTTTTGGGTGAAACGGGCCTTGAACTAGGAGGAGAAGGGCATCCTAGAATCAGACTGGACAATACGGTTTTGTTCTGTTTTGTTGTGTGGGTCCTGTCCCTGAGGTTTTTTTGTTTTTTGTTTCATTTTGCTCAAGGTCGGAGCTCTAGCACTTGAGCCATAGTTCCATTTCTAGCTTTTGGGTTAGTTAATCGGAGGTAAGAGTCTCACACCTGTAATCTTAGCTACTCAAGATGCTGAGATCTGAGGGTTCAAAGACAGCCTGGACAGTAAAGTCCATGAGACTCTTATCTCCAGTTAGCCACCAGAAAACCAGAAGCTCAACATGGTAGAGTGCTAGCCTTGAGCAAAAGAGCTCAGGGACAGTGCCCAGACCCAGGCCCATGAAGAAGTTCACAGGATAGGATCAGAACGCAGGCCCAGCCCCCTGCTCTGCCCTGTCACTGGAGGTCAAAGGTGATAGGCAGCCTGGATTCTTGTCAAAGGGCTGATGTTGGCTGCCAACCACCAACAGAGAGTTCCTTCCTGTTTTTACAAAGATCAGTCTCCCATCAGGGGAAATGTGGAGATTTCCCCAGTGCACCCCCAGACCCTTTGGCTTTGGGGCAACATCACAGGGCCACGGATGGAGGTGCCTGGTGATCTGTCCTCACTGAGAACATGACACTGTGGCTCTGGGACTCACACTGGTGACCCCAATGTGGCAGCCGCCCTTTCGGGCTCTTTAATAATTTAAAGAATGTATACTATTCAGCTGATTGGCTTCGACTCTGGATGCAGAAATACAGCGCCCTAGGGATTGTTTCCACTGAAGAGTGAAATTCCGCTTGTCACAGTCACTGAGGATGGGAGCTCATTCCTGAAAGGGGCTCTGGTTCTGGTATTTGCAAATATCCTCGAAGACCTGAGAGACCACTAACCGCAGGATGGCGGTTGCCAGTGCTCTGCGAGACTGGGGTCCAGGGAGGAGGCCCCTCTTGCCTGGCTAGGGGGAGAAAGGCTACAAGAACAACATTCACACAATACTGTGAATGCACTGAATGACTCTGAGTAGTACATATGGTTTGTTTATGTTTAGTTTTTTTGGAGAAGGCTGGTAGTCTACTACTCAAGTCACATCTCCCTCCCAGCTCTGTGTGTGGCTATGCTGGTACTCCGGTTTTTTTTTTTTTTTTGGTCCGGTCGTGGGCCTGAACTCTGGGCCTGGGCGCTGTCCCTCAGCTCTTCAGCTCAAGGCTAGCACTCTACCACTTGAGCCACAGCGCCACTTCTGGCTTTTTTCTTTTTGCTTATGTGGTGCTGAGGTATTGAACCCAGGGCCTCGAGCATGCAAGGCAAGCGCTCTACCACTGAGCCACCTTCCCAGCCCCTGGTACTCCGGTTTTAATCATGGCCTTACACTCTTACTTGGCTAGTGCTCTACCATTAAGTCACACTTCCACTTTTGACTTTTGGCTGGTTATATAAAGATAAAAGTCTCACAGACTTTCCTGCCCAGGCTGGCTTTGAACTGTGATCCTCAGATCTCAGCTTCCTGAGTAGCTAGGGTTACAGGTGTGAGCCACCAGCAACCCAACCACCTCCAGCTTTTTGCTGGTGAATTGGAAGTAAGCGTCTGTCAGATTTATCTGCCTGGGCTGGCTTCAAACTGCAATCCTCAGATCACAGCCTCCTCAGTAGTTAGGATTACAGGTGTGAGCTACCAATGCCCAGCGTGTGAGTGCATTTTGTAGGATAAATTCCTGAAACTAGGGCGTCAAAGCATCCATACCTGTGAGGGGCTTGGGCCTCCTCTTGCCAGGCTATCTGGTGAAGCCTCAGCGTTTGCACTTGTTCCCATGACCAGAGACAGATATGCTTACACTGAGCCAGTGGACTCCTACATTGGCCGCACAACCATCGTAGAAGCCCAGGCTGTGATGTCCAATGAAGGAGGAGCTGGAATCATGGATCTCTCTATACAACTTAGACTGTTGTTACCCAAGTCTGCAACCTGAGGGCAAAAGCGGGACTCTGAATGGGGTCTTAGGGGAAATATTGGGTCCTCCTAAATCTCCTAAGGCTAGATGAATATGGCCCCTAAATATATCCTCACCCTGACCAGGCACTGGTAAAGAGATACAATTAAAGGTGATTTGTGGTTTAGCCAGGTGCAAGTGGTTTATGCCTGTAATGCTAGCTACTCTGGAAGCTGAGATCTGAGGATCATATTTCAAAGCCAGCCTGGGCAGGAAAGTCTGTGAACCTTTTTTTTTTTTTTTTTGGTCCATTGTGGGGCTTGAACTCTGGGCTTGGGTGCTATCCCTCAGCTCTTCAGCTCAAGGAGAATGTTCTACTGCTTGAGCCACAAAGCCACTTCGGGTTTCTAGTGGTTTATTGGAGATAAGAATCTCACGGACTTTCCTGCCTCGGCTGGCTTTGAACCAAGATCCTCAGATCTCAGCCTCCTGAGTAGCTAGGATTACATGCATGAGCCACTGGCGCCCTGCATGTGAAACTCTATCTCCAATTAACCAGCAAAAAGCTGCAAGTGGAGCTGTGGTTCAAGTAGTAGATCACTAGCCTTAAGCAAAAAAGCTCAGGGACAGTGCCCCAGTCTGGAGTTTAAGCCTCAGAACCAGCACCAAAAATAAATAAATAAATGACCTGGTGGGGAAGAGGAAAGAAGCCACCTCCACCCCTGTGTTCCTCTAGACATGGCAAGGTTTGAGGGGCAGAGGTATCCAGACAGTTGGCTGTGAAGCTAGTCTCTGCTTAGATTTACAAGGCCAAAGAGCCATGCCCAAATTCCTTTCTTTCTCAGTGCCAGGAACAACAATAAGCCCTACCTCTGTGGGGTCCAGAGTGGGGACTAACGGTGTGAAGGCCGGGGCCAGACCTCAATGACCCTCTCTAGAGTTGGTGCCTCGTGGGCAGCCTCGAAGTTGCTTCTGGTCTGAGCTACTCTGGACTGAGGACGGAGTTATCCTGGGATTTCTTTCTTTCTTTCTTTCTTTCCTGCAGGGCCTATCAGGAGAAACACCCATCACCTTTAGGGTTGTAAGGGAGCTGTATTAGGCCCCCTGAGGGGCTTCTCTGGTGGGGATCCCTGCCTCACACCAAAGGAACAATGCCAGGGTTTCCCTTCTCTGTATCAAGGGATGCATTATGGATGCTGTTCAGTGAGCAGCTGATGGCTTTGAGCATGGGGTACCACGGCCTCAACCACACTCCTCCCGGGAATCCATTTCCCTTTATTCCCCTCTGTTCTGGCCTGGACACCAAGAAGAGGGGAAAAGAGAAGTGGGTGAGGGCACAGAAGAACCAAAGGAGAATAGGAAGGGAGACGGAGCCTGGGGCGCAGGGAGGAGGGGCCGAGAGTCAGCACCGCAGGCAGCGTGTGGCTGGGAGCCCAGGCGCCAGGCTGAGCCCCTGCTCTCCGCCGAGGAGCCCGGGTGCCAGCTGGATGCAGGCGGGTAGGCACGGGTAGGGCTATGCGCCAGACACACACAGAGCGCCCTTTGAGGACGCGGCAGCTGTCGCCCCGACCTCCCCCTCCTCTGGTAGCTGTGGCCTCGTCTGCCCTCTCCAACACCTAGCCAGCCAGTGGGCTGAGGACACTAAGGTGCGGAAGTGGGAATTCCACTCAGAGGTTAAGAGGCGTGCCCCTGTGGAAAGTGCTGGAAGCAGGCTACAGTGAAGGCCCTTCTCAAGACCCTGTCGCTCCCATCTACTCCTGGAGGACAAAGGATGAACCAACGCCCAAGGATAATTTGAAAATGGGGGATTTTAAGGTCTGGGGGACTGAGGCCGGCCCTGAGCCTGGGGAGGCCAGCCCACCTGGCCCCTCTTTCTCCAGCCACGTTGGACCATCAACCATTACACAAGTCCATGAACCCCGGAGCACTTGCACCCCACAGAGATATTTCCCAGCGCCCCCCAGATGGGCACTCATGAATACTCCTCCTTGCGTGCGGAGCTTCTATGGTGTTCTGGACACCATGTCAAGTGTGTAACAGCTGGAGAAACTGGGGTGCAGAAAGGGAGGTGCAGGTGCTCAGGAGGCTGAGATCTGAGGACCACGGTTGGAAGCCAAGTTATGCCAGATTCCCCAGTCAACCACCAAAAAGCCAGACTCGGTGAAGCCCTGGCTCAAGCGGTAGAGCACCGGCTGGGAACGGGAAATGCCACGGGGCTGGTGTGTGGCCCAGGATTGGGGGCCAGGGGGCTTACCAGGAGACCAGTACAAAAAGCCAGATCTCCCCGTGGGGGGGGGGGTTTCCAAAGATGAGCCAGGTCTGCTGGGGGGGTGGTCGGGAGCGGCTCATCCTGGGGATGAGGACGGAGGAGCCCGGGGCAGCGCTGGAGGGCGGGGTACCGAGGACCCCTAGGCTCCCTCTCCGTCTAGGGTGGACAGAGGTGTCCTGGACCCCGGTCCGGGGGACCTGGGATGCCCTCGGCCTGGCCAAGCCCCGCCCCGGTCCGTGCCGGCTCGCAGGGAGCTGGGATCCCGGCTGGGCCGGGTCCCCGCGGCCGGCGCCCAGCAGCAGCCGGGGGGGGGGGGAATACTGTGAGGGGGGGATGGAGGGAGGGGGGTTCCGGCTTCCAGAACCGGCTGGGCGGGGCGGATGGGATCTCGTAACGGTCTGTCCGGACGCGGTCCTGCAAGTGTACAGTCAAGGTGTGGGCACAGAAGCTCCCCGCCGCCGCATTGGGCCGACAGAAAAATGCTGGGGGCCGGGGTCCTCGCCTTTAACGCGGCCCGCGGCGGAGCAGCCGCGAGGGGGAGGGGCGGCGCGGGCGGCGCATGCGCGGCGCGGAGGAGCGGCCGGACGGTCCGGCGGCCGGGAGCGCGCACGGGAGCGCGCACAACCCCGCGGGCCGCCGCCGCCGCCGCCGCCGCTGCCTGAACGCCGGGCCCCCGCGCCGCGGCCCGTGAGCGGCGCGGGTCGACCCGAGCCGCGGGCCGGAGCCCTGAGCGCCCCCCACCCCCGTCCTCGCAGCTGCCCTCCGGGCCTCGGGAGCGGCGGCCAACATGTCCGTGCCGGTGAGTACCGCCGCCGCCGCCGCCGCCGCCCGGGACCCCGGCCCCGCGGCCCCGCCGCCCGGCTGCCACCCCGCCGCCCGCCGCAGGCCTGGGCCGGGCGCGCGCCCCGCGCTTTCCCCCGGCGGAGGCGCAGGTTGGGGGGCGGCTCCCCCAGGCGGCCTCGCCGGCCCGGGCGCCCCGCCGTCCTCCTCCGGGAGACCCGGCCGGGCCCGGGCGGGCGTCCCCCGGGGGACCCCCGCACGGCTGGGTCTTTGTTGGTGTCCGGAGTATTGGGGGGGGTCCCTGCCGCCCCCCTCCCGCCCTCCCCCGGACTCAGGCCTAGTGGGAAGAGGTCCCTGTCACTCCCCGGGAGCCCAGGCCCAGGCCGGCTGGGGGTCCCCCCGGCCCCCCACTCCCCGCCCGGTAAGCGTTGGGAGGCCGGGGCCGCGCCCTCGAATATCCCCGCCGCTAGCTGCTCCGTCGAGCCCTTGGGCCCCCAGCTGGGTGGCCGGGCCTGGGGCAGGGCCTGCCCGTCCCCGGAGACGCCCCCTCCCTTGGGACCGCGGGGACCTGTTGGAGCTGCGCCCCCTCCCCCAACGGAGCCACTCACTTTCTGGGAAGTTTTCTTCCCTCTCTGAACCCCAGGGCCCTCTGCCCAGCAGCTTCCCCCATCACCCCATCTGTGGGGGCTGCTCTGATGTCTGACACCCCTTCTTCCTGGCCCAGCAAGCAGGCTTGAGTAGTGGCCCCACACTTGGGCCTGACAGCCCCGGGCTGCCCGGTCTCCCTTCCTTCCTGCTGGCCGGTGAGCCCGATGACCTGAAGAGATCAGCCCGCTTTACAGACGGACAGACTGAGGAGGGCGGCCACACACTGTGTCCTGCCGGAAGAGCCACCCACCCTCTGCAGCCTAGCCCGCAGCCATTGTTTCTGTGCTGAGTCAAGGGCTTTTCCCTCTGACAAGAAGGGCAACTGGCCAGAGCCCTGCCTGGCCTGGCCTCGGGTTCCGGAGCTGCTCCTCACCTGAGGGTCTCCATCCATTCAGTGCAACAGACAGGGCAGGGCAAGTGGCCTCTTAATGAACTACCGTGGCGTGTGTGTGTCACTAACTGGAGGCGAGATGCTGTGTAAGTGCAAAGCATTGTTATTATAGAATTAAAAGACCCTCACTCCTGCCCGCCTCCAGAAGCGGTAATGCAGAGTTACAGATGCAAAAATTAGGGCTTCCAGGCGGTGGGGGATGTGAGGCCCCCAACCCCCATCTGTTCTGGTTCAGAGCATAATTGCCTCATCTCTAGAAAGAAAAGAGGGGAAGATGCCTGCCAAGCCTCTCTTCTCCAGTGTTCTGCTTTACTACAAAGGTTTGGATTGGATTTTCTTTGGCCCTGAGGCATCAGGGCCCCCACCAGCCCTGCCCCTTCGGACACTGATCCGGGGGATAAGATGGGGACCCCTAAGCCTGCTAGAGGGCCAGGGTCTCCAGGGCGGCAGTAAACAGAATGCCACTCCGACCACATCAGAGTCTGAATGGGTCTTTATTTGGGAGGTCTGTGTTTGGTTTGGTTTGCTTGCCTCGTCAGTGCAGTGCTCTGGATGGGGGGTCTGGGGTGACATGGGCTGCTGTCCTCAGCTCTGTGACACTCGGTGGCCCCCTCTGTAATTAGAGAGAGTAGGAGGGTCTAGTCTGTCTGTACCGCCAGCTTCAGCTTGTGGCCACAACTCTCAGACATTCCGCAGAGGGTGGCTGGGCCATTGGACCACTCGGCTTTCCCCTGACGCCCTGGGTAGTGTCTCAGGTGGTGGGCTAGGAGGAGAACTTCATTTCTGGTGCAGAAAATTGCGTTCGTGTACTGGAGAGGTTCAGTGGAAGCTTCCCAGTTGAGCCGCCTTGTCTATGCTTGTTCTTGGAACCAGAGCGGCCACTGCTATGTGGGGCTGGGGAACACGGTTGGGTTTTAAGCATACCCATTCATTTGGGCAGGCTTTTCCTGGACGGAGCTGACGCAGGCACTTTGACCCACAGAAATTACAAGATGCTTCAGAGGGACATGGGGGAGAGGAGGCTGGCTGAGCCAGATTGAGGTGGGTGGGACTCCCTGGAGGGTCTGGAGCCGGGATGAGGGCACCATGGTGCCCCTGGCTTTCTGTTTTCCGTCTTCTGAACGCTAAGAGCGGTGCTCAGGCAGTGCTGAAGAACAACTAGTAGAGGGCAACTCTGGACTGTTCTCTGATCTCTGCCTTACTTCTGGCGATGGCTGTCCAGAGCTGATCTGCCTCGTCTCTTCCAGCCTGCAGTTCCCACTTGAAAATGGTTGTCACTCACTTCAGATCTGGTGTGGGGCAGTGTTGAAGAGTGGCAAGATACTGGCTGCCCTGCAGGTCAGGCCAGAGGCCAGCGCCCAGCTTTCCTCTGTGGTTTGTTTCCTGTCTGTGAGGTGGGAGTGCCCGTCCAGCCCCTGCTGCGCTCCGGGATGGAGGGGTGGGTCCTTTGAAGGGGCACTTGTCAATCAGTGTGGAGTTTGTCTGGAGTGCTGGGCATGGGCTGGGCCTCCCAGGCTCAGCGAGGACCTGTGTCATCTGGCCAGTGAGCGAGGTAGAACAGGGTGGGAACCAGGCCTGGCTGAATCCAAAGCCATAAGGTGGCCATCAGCTTGGTTGGCCTCTCTAATTGCAAAGGCTTCAGCCTATTGGCCTAGGCTGCTAAGAGGTTGAGACTGCTTGTGGTTTTCCAAGCATGACTTAGTGATGGGGATCTAGCCTAGGGGCTCACTTATTTGTAACTCAGTTCACGTCTCTGAGACAGGCAACTTGGGCTCAGAGACCAGGCAGCTCGCCCAGACCTGTGCCAACTAGACTGCTCAGGTCAGTGTAGCCTTGACCAATCCCCGCAGTAGCCAGTGGAGATCAGTGAACTGGGTGTGCACCTGGTTGAACCTTGACCAGTGATCCTGGGGTCCCCTCTGTGCCTGGCTTTGGGCCAGCTGATATTGTGGGTGGGAGAGCTGGCCAAGGAGCCACACAGGGCTGCCCTGAGGCTCACAGCTAGCCAAGACAGCTGTGGCCTCGCAGAAAGGCCACAGCGGACAGGACACAGAGGATAGGGTGGGGAAAGTAGCCAAGTCCGAAGTCCTCAGCTCCCTTCCTGCCACAGGACCTTGGCTTTGCCTCCCCTCCCTTTGCAGGAAGTGATCCACAGCCCTCGGCCTTCTTTACTCTGGCTCATGCTCACCCAGACAGCACTGGGACGCCCCCACCCATCTATGGCTATGCATTTAAAGGTAGGGTTAGGGCTGGGGGTGAGCCACACCTAGCAAGCACTTACACTTGAGTTCAAGCCCAAGCACCACCAAAATGCCTAAGTAAATAAATAAACAAGGGATATAGCCGGGCGCTCTATAACTACGTATAGCTGATCAGGAGGCTGAGATCTGAGGACCCTTGTTCGAAGCCAGCTGGGAAAGGAGACTCTTTTTTTTTTTTTTTGGTCCGGTCATGGGGCTTGAACTCTGGGCCTGGGCACTGTCCCTCAGCTCTTCAGCTCAAGGCCAACGCTCTGCCACTTGAGCCCAGCGCCACTTCCGGCTTTTTTCTTTTTGCTTATGTGGTGCTGAGGAATTGAACCCAGGGCCTCAGGTATGCAAGGCAAACGCTCTACCACTGAGCCACCTTCCCAGCCCGAAAGGAGACTCTTAACTCCAATTAACCACTCAAAAACCAGAAGTGGCACTGTGGCTCAAATGGTAGAGCACTAGCCTTGAGTCCAGAATGGCCCAAGGGATAGTGCCCAGGCCCTGAGTTCAAGCCTCACAACTGATAAAAACAAAACACCTCCAGGAGGCTGAGATCTGAGGATCACAGTTTGAAGCCATCCCAGGCAGGAAATTCTGTGACACTATTATCTCCAATTAACCACCAAACAGCTGGAAGTAGAGCTGTGGCTCAAAGTGGTAGAGTGCTAGCCTTGAGCAAAAGAGCTCAGGGACAGCTCCCATGCCCAGGTCCTGAGTTCAGGCCTCATGACCAACCTCCACCCCCCCCCAAAAAAAAAAAAAAGAGAGAGAGAGGTGGGGGAGAGTACTCAAGCTGAGTTCAAACCCCAGGACTAGCATGGAAAAAAAAATGAAAATAAAGATGGGGTCATCGGGTTGCTGGCGGTCCCCCTGAGACTGCAGAGTGGCTCAGCGCAGGACCCATCTTCCCCTGCCCCCACCGCTTGCCTCCCCGTTTTTGCTGAACCGCCTGCTGAGGGGGTGAGGCCCGCATGGGCATGGCAGGCGCTGACCCCTGAGCAGCTGAGAGTCCAGCGGCTGCTGCAGGAGGTCTGTGCGGAGGTGGGGAGCAAGCGCTCTGAAGCAGTGCTGACTGTGCGTCTCCGCTCCCTCATCTGGGCTCTGGGGTGTCTTCAGCAGTGGGCCTGGAGTTTGGGGAGACGGTGGTAGGAAGAGGTTCTCCTAGCGGCTGCTGTTGTGAGAGTGTCACCTTTTCCACCCAATCCTGATTCCTGCACAGGACAAGGAGGGGCTCCTCCGGCTGGGTCCTCTGAGGCTCCGCCCACCTGCCTCCAGTGGCGTTTTCTTCGTGGTTAGTGTGTGGTTCTCACCAAGGCCTTAGGAACGGGATGGCCCGCCCCCCGGCCCAGCTCTAGCAACAGACTGACACCCCTCCCCCCTCTTTCTCTCTTTTTTTTCTTTAGTGCCAGTCCTGGGACTTGAACTCAGGGCCTGGACACTGTTACTGAGCTTTTTATATATATATATATATATATATATATATATATATATATATATATATTTTTTTTTTTTTTTATCAGGTCTTGTGCTGTTCCATTTGAGCCACAGCTCCACTTCCAGTTTTTGTAATGGTTAATTAGAAGTAAGAGTCTCATACTGACCTGCCTAGGCTGGTTTCAAACCTCCATCCTCAGATCTCACCTTTCTGAGTAGCTCGGATTACAGGTGTGAGCCCCTGACAGGGACCTCCTCACCCCTACTTAATTAAGCCTGGTGGGGCTATAGCTGCCACTCCTCATACACCCCTGTATCCCAAGCCAGTTGGAGATCTGGGCAGGCCAGGGGCAGAGCAGAGCTGGGCAAGGGACAATAACCCCCCCCACGGGTGGTACACCTGGTCCTCAGGCATGACCTGCAGCAGCCTGGGCTCCGACCCCCCATCACCCCACAATCACTCCAGCCATCATGGCCCCTTCAGGGAGGGAGCTCAAGGTTGTGCAGTGAGCAGAGGGAGGGAGGAGGTGGCACTTCAGAACTCTGATTTCCCACCTAGGGCTGAGGTGGTATGCCCAGAGGCAGTGTGCCCCTTTCCTGCCTCCAGGCTCCTGTCCCCATCACTGCTTCCAAGCCTTGATGTGGCTTTGTCACCCTGCCTCAAGGCTCGTCTCCGCATCTCCACCTCGGAGCTTGTGGCCTTGATGTGGCTTTGTCACCCTGCCCTCAAGGCTCGTCTCCGCATCTCCACCTCCCAGCCTTGATGCCTGGCTGCGGCTTTGTCACAGCTGCTTGCTTTCCTTGCATCCTAGCCAAACCCGGCTGGTTCTTTGTCTCACTCTTATTCATTGTTTACTGGGGCATTGCCTTCCTCTCTCCAAGACAAAAAGGGACAGGTTAGGGACTCAGTACACAAACATGCCTGCTCTGACAGGAGAGGTAATCACAGGTACTTAATTTCTTTTCTAGGGAGTTTTAGAGGCTAACAGGGCTTTCCCATAATTCTAATCTGTTATTTCATCCTTGCCAAATTCCAAGAAGGATTTGAAGTGGAAGATACGGATAGTCTTGGATCATCAAAAGATTGAAAGCTTAGTAATGTATGGGAAGGAAAAAATATTTCAGAAAGCCTTGGATAAGTAGGCATAAAAATTTAACCTTGCCAGGCACCCGTAGCTCATGCCTGTAATCCTAGCTACTTAGGAGGCTGAGATCTGAGGATCACGGTTCAAAGCCAGCCTGGGCAGAAAAGTCCATGAGACTGATCTCCAATAAACCACTAGAAAAACCGGAACTGGCTCAAGAGGTAGAGTGCTTGCCTTGAGCTGAAGAGGTCAGGGAAAGCGTCCAGGCCCAGAGTTCAAGCCCCACGACTGACAAAAAAAAAAAAAAAAAAATTAACCTTAAGCTTGGAGCCTGTGGCTCATGCCTGTAATCCTAGCTACTCAGGAGGCTGAGATCTGAGGGTCGCAGTTCCAAGCCAGCCCTGGCAGGAAAGGTGGTAAGACTCTTATCTCCAATAAACCATTCAGAAAACCAGAAGTAGTTCTGTGGCTCAAGTGGTAGAGTGCGAGCCTTGAGTTGAAGAGCTGAGGGACAGCGCCCAAGCCCAGAGTTCAAGCCTCATGACTGACAAAAAAAAAATATTAACCTTAAAAGCCAGGTGCTAGTGGCTCATGTCTGTAACAGTAGCTACTTAGGAGGCTAAGATCTGAGAATCAAGGTTCAAAGCTAGCAAGGGCAGGATTCTTATCTCTAATTAAACATCAAAAAAGTGGTAGAGCACTAGCCTTGAGGACAAAAGCCCAGAGACAGTGGCCAAGCCCTGAGTTCAAACCCCAGGAGCGGCACTAAATAAGTAAATAAATAAACAAAATTTTACCTTAAGCTCCCTGACAGCCAGGGCAAAAGAGTAATGTGGTAGGTTTAGAATTGCAGCATCTGTGGGTTGTGTGCTCATTTTTGCTTTGGTTTTTGTTTTAAATTCCAAAATAGTACATATGGCCATTCATCATTTTCTTCTGTGCTTTACATCTGTTGAGATCTTTAATGCAGTAGGTTTTTTACATATCATGAAACATAGATGTTAAATATGTCATTGGATGAGGGTTTTTTCTTTCTTTCTTTCTTTCTGTCGGTTGTCTGGCTTGAACTCTGGCGTTCTACCACTTGAAGCACAGTACCACTTCTGGTTTTCTGGTGGTTTATTGGAGATAGAGTCTCAGAGCCTTTCCTGCCCAGGCTGGCTTTGAACTGTGATCCTCAGATCTCAGCCTTCTGAGTAGTTAGGATTACAGGTGTGAGCCACTGGCACCCAGTGGGTTAGGCTGTTGACGTACTATTTCTCCTGTCTAGCCCAGAGATTCTGGCTGGAATGTTTCCGAAAAACAGGAGGAGAAAGAGGATGGAGCCTGGAATCCTGCCCTCCTTCCCTCCCCAGCACAGGCTGGCCCTCCACCTAAACACCTTACCAGGCAGACACACCTGGCTATTTCTACTTCAACTCTGGAGCCCCAAACCTCTTAAGAAACACCTCTTAAGAAACCAGGAGAGGAGATGAGTTGTCAGCTACTCCTTGGGTGCCTAGGCCCCTAAGGCCTCTGCTGTTCCAGCTCTTCACACCGAAGGAAGGAGCTGAACACTGCTTGCCTGTCTGTGTTGTTTTTCTGCATAAAGAGCCTGAGCAAGATTCACATTTGTGCTCAAATGCCACCTCCTCAGAGAGCCCCCACGCCTCAGAGAGCCCCCAAACCTGAGAGCCCCTAAGCACCTTGCAGGTCAGCACCCGCTCCATCCTCCTCCTCCTGCTTTATCCCTCTCCAAGGCCTTCTCACTGCTGATGGGCGGGATTACCTGTTTGTGCCCCACACCCACAGCAGTTTTCTGGTAGGGCACCTGGCATGCATTCTGTAGGGGTGGATGATATAGGTAGACCCCACAAGTAGCCACCCCCATGTGTGGGGGAGAGACCCTGTCCACTCTCAGCATCGACTGTGGATCTAGGGGTAACAACTCTCCAAAGGTTTTGTCCTAGAGCGTCAGATAAGGTTTGGGGGGAGGAAGGGACTCTGGAGCACTGAAGAAGGGGTGTCTTTGCCGAGGATGAGGAGAGGAGGAAGGGCTTGCTGAGAGGTAGGCTGAGATGGGCCCACTTGCGCCCTGGGATGAGGTGTGCAACAGGATGGGTCTGCACTGTGACTAAGTGCTGGGTGGCTGTGCTGCTGGCAGTGGGCACCAGGATGCCCTGGTGCAGTACAGCCTGCATGTGCCATCTGACAGCCTCAGGCCAGGCCAGGCCAGGCCGCTAGCTGAGCCTTCACCAGCTGTGCACACTGAGGTGCAGTGACTGGCTGGCAGTCCCAGGGCCAGCTGGAATCACTAATGCCTGCTCCTGTCTGAGAACTCAGCCTGGGTGAGGCCTTGGCCTGGATGTCTGGGGCAAACAAAGCCCGACTCTGTAGGCTGGAGCAGGCTCAGGTGGGATGGCCATGCTCTTGTCCAAGGAGGAAACTTCTCTTCTCCACTCTTTCCTGCACTCCATCCCAGGGTCCTCAGGCCCCAGACCCTGCTGACCCCAGACTCTGCTGACGCACTGACTTGCAGACCCTCGCAGAGGCTGGCGGTACTCTTCTGCCCCTCTATGTGTACCGCTGAGCATAGGCACCTGTGTTTTATGGACATGGCCAAGGGGCGGGCAGCAGATGGCATGTGAAGTCACCCCCTTCTGCCTGATCTGCTGGAGCTGGTTGCCATGGGAGAGGCAGGAGCATATGGCCTGGCTGGGGAGGCCTCTTGACCACGCCCTGTCCCTGCCCACCCAGCCTGAGACTGGAGCAGAGGTAGCCACAGAACTTTCTCTCTGAGGCCTGGAATTCTCTCTCTCTCTCTCTCTCTCTTTCTTATTCTCTCTCCCTCCCTATTCCTCCCCCCCCTTGTCCATTACTTCTGCCAGCCCAGCTCCTCCTTGGAGTTCTGAAGGGCTGATGAGAGGCAAGGATACGAGGACCTGACCTCAGAGTCAGCAGAGAAGACAAGGCCTTAGGTGGCCTCCTGGGCTGGGGTCAAGAGCCTCTGTCAGGGTCTAGGTGTCTTGTTGCCTTTAGCTGGGGCCTCTGCACTACTCTTCCATACTAGGAAAACCAATGGAAATAACTGAAGATATACACCTCAAGGGAGAAGGGGGAGCCGTGTGGGGTACTGATTTCTTGGGCCCCCGGCCTGGGTCTGGGGTACAGGGGATCTGAGTCAGTTTGTGCCTAGCATTCCTCAGGGCATTGGCAACTCCTTCCTGTGCAGCTCTATCCCAGTCCTACCCCATCCAAGTCTCTGGTGATAGGCCTAAGGCATCAGTCGTGCTGAATGACGTGACTGCAGGAGGAATTTGTCTCTACGTGGTAAGGCTCACCCACCTTCCTCAGTCACTACTGTGATGACAAACTGTCTCATTGGTCACTCCGGCTTGGAAAGCAGGTTGATGGGAAAGCTCTGTGTAGCTTGTCACTCTCTCCCCCCAAAAGAAAATTCTGGGTGCACGCCTGGGTCTCTGGATGGGCAGTTAGGGATGTGAGCTCTGCCACTTCCTGGCAGTATGAGCTGGCCCCGGCACTGTCCTCTGCAACTGGGTAGTGTATTTCCATTCTGATTCCCAGGGCAGTGTGGAGGATCCACAAGGGGCCCTGTATTCTCACCCAGGTTTTGAGGCTGCCACTTCAATGGATGGCCCAGAAGACAGATGACAACGCCAGTGGCCTTCCAGAGACATGGGGTCTTCCTGTTCCCACAAGTACTTACCTCCGGCCTTAGGAAATCCTGTCCTGCTGCCACTCCCATAGCCAGCTACAAGCCGGCCAGCCAGCCCACCCTCATGTTGCTGGAAAGCCCGCTCAGGAGAAGAAGCCGTGTGCCGGCGTCTCACGCCTGCTCTTCCCACTCAGTCGTAGCTTTCCTGCATGATTTCGGTCTTTGAAAATGGCCTTTAGGGCTGGGAAGGTGGCTCAGTGGTAGAGTGCTTGCCTTGCATGCATGAAGCCCTGGGTTCAATTCCTTAGTACCACATAAGCAGAAAAAAACCAAAAGTGGTGCTGTGGCTCAAGTGGTTGAGTGCTAGCCTTGAGCTGAAGAGCTGAGGGACAGCACCCAGGCCCAGAGTTCAGGCCTACCAATCCCACAAGATTGGGTATTTACATTATGCTGCTCCTTTTTTACTCTTGAAAATGCTGCAGTGGACATTTTTGGGCATCAAACAAGAATAGGTCTAGGGCTGGGAATGTAGATTAGTGGTAGAGTGCCTGCCTAGCAAGCATGAAGCCCTGGGTTCAATTCCTTTGTACCTCATAAACAGAAAAAGCCGGAAGTGGTGCTATAGCTCAAGTGGTAGAGGGCTAGCCTTGAGCACAGAGAAGCTCAGGGACTGAGTTCAAGCCCTAGGACTGGCAAAAGAAAAATAAAGAATAGTTCTAGTTGGGCACGCCTATAATCCTAACTGATCAGGAGGCTGAGATCTGAGGATCTAGGTTTGAAGTCAGCCTGTGCAGACAAAGCTGAGAGACTTATTTTCAGTTAACCAGCAAAAAAGCTGGAAGTGGAAGTGTGGTTCAGGTGGTAGAATGCCAGCTTTGAATGGAAAAGGCCAAGTGAGAGTTCAAGGCCTTGAGTTCAAGGCCCAGTAGTAGTGCGCTCGCGTGTGTGCGCACGCGCACACCCCCCCCCTCAAAAGAGAATAGCTTTGTTGTGCACTGGATCTATACTGAAGCTAAGGCTCAGAATCAGAAAGCCCAGGGCACAAGCCCTGCCCCAGGGTTTTCTGCCTACCTAGGGTCTAGTAGGAGCAGCAGGGGACACTTTAATGGCCCACTGTGAATGACTATGCTAGGCCCCAGGGACAGGTGCAAGCCTGAGTTCATCCTCAGCCTGGTAGGAGGTGCCAGGCCACTCCTGGGAGGACTGACAACTGTGCAGGAGAGCCCGGTGCCCCTGTCGTGTTTATGCTTCCTCCCATCCTTCAGCAACCCCCCATCCCACCCGGCTTCAGCTGCGCCTTCTCCCCATTCTGCCAGACCCACTGTGGATGGCCCGCACCCACCTGTGTGTGGGTGCCTTCAATCCTACCCACCTACATGTGTGGACACCTGCACACCTGTGTGGGTACCTGCATGCCTGTGTGTGTTCCTCACACCTTTGTGGGTATCTGCAGTCCTGCGGGTGTACCTGCACTTGGATGTGGGTACCTGCACACCTGTGTGGACACCTGCACACCTGTGTGGACACCTGCATTCCTGTGTGTGCTTGTAGGCACACACAATTGACCACTATATTCCTGAGACTGGGGCAGCCTCCCATTTCCTCCCTCAGAGCCACTTCTGAGGTCCCACTCACTAAACACCGCATTCCCTTCTCACCACACCAGTGGGGCATGGTGAGGTGCCAGCTCCCAGTGCTGAGTGTGTAGTTTTGTCTGGGGGAGGAGGGACTTGCATCTCAGCTCTTCGTCGCTTATCGCCCCTGAGTATGACAGGAGCCTTTCGCTTTTAGCCTGAACTGTCCCTTGTCCCTAGTCCCCTTCCTGCTGCAGAGTAACCAGCGTGGCTGAGGTCTGGCAGCTTCACGGTCCTCCCTCCCCTGCTGCTAGCTCTGTCCTCCTGTGTCTGGGGGGTATGAGATGGGGAAAGGGCCCATGAACTGGGTTTGTCTCCTAGTCTGTAAAATGGGGCCCGTGCTGAGCCCATCATGCAGGATTGCTGTAGGTGCATCTGGCCCAGCGCAGTGCCCAGGCTGTGCTGGACCAGGGCACTGGCGTCCCTGTCGGCCCTCCTTGGCAGCTGCAGCTGCCGGGCCCTGAGGCTGGCCTGGCTTGGGGTGAGGATTTGTCTTCCTGATCTCTCTCAGCCAGATCCTAGTGAGTGCCCCTCCTCCACCAGCCTGGGAGGGTATCCCCCCCCAACACAGTGGGGTGTCAGTTCTGGGGCCTTATTTCCAAAGCGGAAATACCATTCTAGGAGGCACAGGCTTGGGGGGGGGGAGCGGTGTTTAAGTGGAAAAGGAGCAAATTTTTGAAATGCCTGCGCCTGAGCCCAGTTCCCCTCCCCCACTGCCCCACTGCCGCCGCCTCCTCCTCCTCCTCCTCCTCTTCTTCCCACAGCAGCCCCACCCCCAGTGTCACTTTAACTGCTCGGGAGAGGTCTCCCATTCCCAAGGTCCTAACCAACCCCTTTTCTGTAGTGCCCTCTTTTGGTGAGCTAGAAGGAACTGGGCACCAGCCTTTTTATGTCCCTGCTCCTCTCAGAAGTAGAGACCCAGGGACAGTTGAGGACTTCCCTCAGCCCCCAACCCAGGCAGACACTTGTACATAGATCATTTGGTTCAGTCCTGTTCCCGGAAGCCTCACATGCTGGCCACTCGCTCCAGGCCGAAGGGTTGGTAGCTGGCTGGGAGGGGAAAGGAAAGGGGGCAGGAGGGGATACAGTGCCTAGGGACCAGCAGGAGATGTTCCAGGCTGCGCTCTTCTTCAGTGGGGAGTGGACTGTGTGTGGGTGACATGGAGGGCTAGTCTTGGGGAGGGTACAAGTATTGTCTAGTTGTCACAGCTCCTTATTTACCCCATGCTGTGAGTTCTACCCAAGTGCTTTTTCTAAGCCAGAGTGGGGGGAAATGCAAATGCCTGGCTTTTCAGGAGACTTGCGACCTAAGGCTCTGTTCTAAACATTTTTCCAGAAGGTTTGTGCTGGCTAGTCCTGTATTTTGCAGATGAGAAAGGACCCTCTAGAGTGGGAGAGAGCATGCCCTGTGAAACATCTGACCCAGGACTGTGGGCGAGTGACAGCTGCCTGTCAAATGGAGGAGTTGAGTAGGTGGGCCTTGTGTGTATAGCCTAGGTCATTCCTGGGAGCTCTCTGCTGAGTGAAGCCCCGTCTCCTCCATTGCTTCCCTGGTGTTGGAAGTTGACTGACAATGAATGCTCAAGGAGCTCAGGATTGCTGACTGTTGAGGGTTTGGAGCAGGTTCTAGCTCAGTTCTCCCTGCATTTCCCTGTGTGGGGGCTGTACTCAAACTCTGGCGCCCCGATTTGCTGCCTGGGGTGGCAGTCACTGACCTGCAACTTAGCAAGCTCTGTGTGTGTGTGTGTGTGTGTGTGTGTGTGTGTGTGTGTGTGTGTAGGGCGGGGGGTGGAGCTTAGGAGAGCCAGGTGTGTGTGGGTGTGTGTGTGTGTGTGTGTGTAGGGCGGGGGGTGGAGCTTAGGAGAGCCAGGTGTGTGTGTGTGTGTGTGTGTGTGTGTGTGTGTGTGTGTGTGTGTGTAGGGCGGGGGGTGGAGCTTAGGAGAGCCAGGTAATTGTCCAGTTTCCCTGGGATGGCTTTTTCTTCTCCCTCATTCTCAACATGTGCGTGCACACATGTGCACACACATTCATATTCTCTCTCTCTCTCTCTCTCACACACACACAGACACACACAGATTGCTGAAGTAGACGGGTTGGAGCAGGTGCAGGGAATACACTGAACAGTTTTAGACCTGGACTGGTCTGGGCCGACTCAGAATGGGGGGCGGGGGACTGAGACTGCTTCGGGGCGCCTGGGCCTCACCGCTGTGTGGTCCCCCTCTAAATTCAGATCTGAGTCGAGGGGTTGACAGGTGGGGAAGGCAGAAGTCAACTTGAGGCCAGCGGGTTCTGTGGGGGAGATGGGAGCCGCAGGGCAGTGGAAAGGCAATCTAGTGTTCCCAAAGTGGAGGCGCGGTGTGGCCGGAGAGGGGCACGCTCGCGGCCGCGGTGGGAAACGACGACTGCGTGCAGGAAAAGGGATATCCCGTGCTGAAGGCCGGTTGCCGGCGGGCGGAGACCTCCCGCCCTGAGGTAGGGGCTGTCCCATGGCGTGTGCGCGTGCGCGTGTGCACGCACCCCGGACCGCGGCTCATTTGCATGGGGATCTGCGGCGGCCTATGGACGCGCGAGGCCGGGCATGCCGGGAGCTTGGCTGGGCCAGTCCGCCGGCTCCGGCGGCGGCGGCAGCGGCGGCGGGAGGGGCGCGGTGGGACTGGCTCTGGGTGGCGGAGGCGTCCAGACCGGGAGTCGCGGCCCGGGCTGCCACGGCGCGCTCGGAGCTCCGAGTCCGCGCGGCCCGGGTGGCCGGGTGTGCGCCCGCGGGGAGCCAGGCCCCAGGCCGCGAGACACCATGAACTACCTGGTGAGTGCGTGGGGCGGGCCCGCGCGGCGGCTGCCCACCCCGGGCTGGAAGGGTTAAGCCAGTGGCATTTCCTGCGGGACCCGCGGGTCCTGGGAACTGCCGGCTGCGCCGGGACTGCGTTCCTCGGCGACGACAGCAAAGTTCCTGGACCCGGGAAAGTTGCTGGCGGGTGGCCCGCTGCCCCCCGCGCCGGCCGCTGGCTGCGTGTGACCTTGGGAGCCTCGGTGTCCCCGACCGGAGGGGTGCAGAGTCGCTGGAGGTCGCGAGGGCCTCCCGGGCCGGGAGGAGGCCGGCCGAGTACCCCGTACCCCGACTGGGTGTTAGGGTCGAGCAGGGGAAGTCGGCGTGAATGATTCACCGCCCGCCCGCCGGCGCTGGATTCCGGTGGATTCCGGGAGCGGGGCGCAGCCGGGCCGCCCAGCGCCGGGGGCCGGGGGACCCGGGCCGCGCCGGCCCCGCTGGGCGCGCTGGCTCGCGGGAGGGTGTGGCGCACTGACGGGATTTGGGGTGCACGTCGGGTGCTCCTGGCCCGGCAGCCCCCGGAGCTGGGTGTCTGGTTTGGCTTCCGTGGCCCAGCGCCTTGCAGCTCACTGCTGAGGCGGAACCCAGGGCCGCCTTGTGCGGGTCGGGAAAGCTGAGACTAGCGGGCTGAGGCAGGCGGGTGGGAAGCCTGGGTGGTTTGGCGCGCGGGGATGCTGGGGGTGAGAATCTCCTAGGGCTACAGGTTGTCTTTTTCCGCACCCTCGTGGCGAGGAAAGGTTCAGCCTAGAGGCTCTCCTGACCTGAAGTTTGGTGTGGCGTGCTCTCCTTCACAGAACGTTCGTGCGTCATCTGTTCCTTGCCACGTTCAGCCAGGTGAGGTTGCCTCACCGTCCCCTCCGCGGGATGATTAGGAGCAAGTATGTGTCTGAGGATCAGGCTGGGTGCAGGGGGAGCGTGTAGGTGAGAACGCCCTTGGGGAGTAGGTGCTGGCACACCTTCTGGCACTGGCATCTGCCTCTGGCCAGCCCTGTGCAAGGAAGGAGTCCGTTGGAGCTGGGTGGAGGCAGGGCAGGGTAATGGCAGGTTCTGCCAGGAAAGTCACTTTCAGTTAGGGGGAGGAGAACTGGAGCCTCAGGCGTTACTGGGCATTACTGGTTGTTGGGAGTGAGAGTGTGAGTTCCGTTGGGCTGCACCATCTCTCTAGCTAGCCAAGGGATTGAGGTTAGGGCAGCCTCCTGTTTGTCCAGGAAAAAGACTCCTGAGATAGCCTACCTCTCACTGCACTTAGATGGAGAGTATAGATGAGAAGACTGAGGCATAGAGACAGTTTTCCTGAACTGGGTCCAGAACCTGGTCTCCATGGGTTACTCCATGTATGTCTTCGCTCCTTGCCAGGAACTCAGGGCTCTGAGGGACTGTTAACTTGATGGACCCTTTGGCTGTAAGGCTGGGCCTTTGTGGCCCTCTCCTAGCACCCATTATTCTTTCAGGAAGTCCCATCATTCTTTTCTCCTGGGCCTGGACAGCTCCTCCTCAGCCCAAGCTGTCCAGCAAGGGAGGTCAGCTCCCTGGAAGCATCCTGGAAGAGGTCATAGGAAAGTCAGATTTGGGGTATGGCAGTCACAGGGCAGTGATCATTCTTCATCGAAGGTATTGGTCATGCCTCACTTTCTCCGGGTCAGATAAGGGACATGGACGAAGGTGAAACACTGTTCTCCATCCTGTTCTGAGCATTGGGAGGATCCCAGTTGTGTTTTGTTCTCCTAACACCCCTCCTTCCTACTACTAGGTAAGAAATGGGCCATAGTCAGGCTTGGGTGGAAGAAGTTCTGAAGATTGAGGGGCAGGGCCCATCTCCATGGAACACCCTAGAAATCACAGGGTTTGGTAATTTTTTTAAACCGAAAGACCTCACTTTAGGCCTTATGACCTACTGAAAGGTATCAGGACTAGAGAGTGGCAGAGCTTGGGCTGGGAAGGTGGCTCATTGATAGAGTGCTTGCCTTGCATGCCTGAGGCCCTGGGTTCAATTCCTCAGCACCACATAAGCAAAAAGAAAAAAAAGCTGGAAGTGGCACTGTGGCTCAAGTGGTAGAGCGCTAGCCTTGAGCTGAAGAGCTGAGGGACAGCGCCCAGGCCCAGAGTTCAGGCCTCACGACCAGACCCCCAAAAAAAAAGAGAGAGAGAGAGAGAGAGAGTGGCAGAACTCCAGAGGGCTTTAGATGTGAAGATGGAGAAGCTTGAGACTGTACTGAGTGAAGTTCCTATTGTCTTTTCTGCTGACCCCTTCATGAAGACCACGTTGGGAATGAGGGTTTACTGTATCCTGGTCTGGTTCTCTCCCTAAATAAAGGATCATCTTCTCTGAGCCTGGTGTCTCTGACAAGATACCACATCATAAAAGTGAACTTGAGCCAGTCCACTGAAAAAGATCTCTCACAATCCTCCATCAGGATCCTGGGATTGGAAAAGGATAGCTCCTGAGTAGATAGAGTTCTGCAGGTCCTCTTCGTGGCACTTCTCTGCCCAGCCTCCCCAGGACAGTGCCTGTGACACTTGGTCAGGAGTTGGGGCAGGGTTGTAGAGTAGATTGTCAGGGATTTGCTCTGGCTCTTGGCTGGCCCTGGACCAAGGTCATTTGTCATGGCTGCTGTAGCCAAGGTCAGAGCATGCTTGTGCAGGATGTCCCTGGAAATGATCACCTCACAGGTGGCTTTCCTTTCCATTCCTTCGCTCCACAGGCCTTTCCTCTGGCTCAGTCTCAAACGTGGAACCAAGGACCAGCACATTGACCCTGCTGTGTCCCAAGACCTCACATACTCCTGAGGCAGGCAGGCAGGTGGGCGGGCAGGCAGGCAGGCAGAGAAGCCAGGCTCCCCTTGGGGACCGAACCCAGACTCTGGCTGCTCAATTGTCCATACGAGTGTAGGGGGAGGATGCTGCTAAGGCTGACTTGTCTCAGGTCTACTCTGGACATCTGCACCCTTGGATCCTGCTGGGTCAGTCAGAACAAGGTATGATCAGGATGTCAGCTAGTAGCTCTGGCTGCACATAGGCCTACAGGAGTGAGGGTCATTATGGGCACATACTCATTGGCTCTATATCCATGGCCACCAGCGGTTCTTTGGGGCTAGCGAACAAAATATCCCAGAAATAAACTTGGCCCACGTTTGCAGTGGTTGTGCGTATGAAGGGAGCCAGTGTTTGCTGAGTGCCCGCTGTGTTTAAGGCTCTGTATTCTGGGTGGGCACCCTTGGGTGTGTATGTGTTGGAGTAGGAATAAGGCAGGGTGGGGAAGGCCTGTGAAATTTCCATTCATGGGTTCTGTGAACCTAAGCATTACCCCAGGAATCGCAGCCTCCACTACCTCCCAACCCCAGATCTGCCTCCCTTGTTTCTTGCCTCTTCCATCCTGGCTGAGTCGTGAGCCTCATGTCTCCTGCGGTCACTCAGGGTTAAGTGAGCTGATGACTTTGGAGGAGGGCCCTGTCTTTGGTCTGGGGTAAATGCACTGTGGTTATTGTTAGGAACCGGCCCCTTTGACATTGTCCATTTCCTTGACTGCTCGCCTAGCTCTCTTGGGGCTGGCTTGTGAGTGTTGAGAACATGCTTCCTGCAGAGGCTTCTGTGGCCAGTGGACTGCAGACTCCTCCACAGTTGGCCCAGTCTGGCCCTGCTGGAAACTCTGTGGAGTGGAAGCTGAGGAATATCTTCCCCCCTCAGCTCTCCCTGCCACTGACTTGCCCTCTACTCTTTAGCCTGCCCCCAGTTCTGTGGGCACTCCACAGAACTTCCAGGGTTTTGTGAGGCAGCTGGCAAGGCTTAGAAGAATTGAATAACCATCAGATGGGTGCAGCACTCTTTTGCTGCTCTTCAGGGTGTGGTTCTGGCATGAGGGGGCCCCATGACACAAGAAGAGTCATTCTCAGAGCCAGGCAGAGCCCGTGGGGCAGCCTGTCAGCTCCTGTGCGCAAAGCCCGGCATGTTTGGAGCAAGCCTGGCTGGGGCCTTGTCGCCAAGCACTTGCTCTGAGCATCTCCCTCCCTTCCTCCAATACTGGGGTTTGAACTCAGAGCCTCCCACTTGCTGGGCTGGCACTCCACCAATTGAACCATACCTCTAACACTGCTTTTTGCTGTTTATTTTGGAAAATGAAGTCTAGTGAATTTTTCTGCCCTGGCTAGCCTTGAATGGCTGATCCTCCAGATGTTAGCCTTCTATGTAGCTAGAATTACAAGTAGGAGCCATTTGTACCCCGCCTATAATTACCGTAAATCAGACCTGGTGCCCCATTCCAAGTGCCAAGCAAGTGCTCTACTGCTGGCCACATCCTCCCCGGTGCACATCTTGTTTGTTGTCTTTTCCATTACAATGGGGCTGAACGCTCATAGGTGGTTTTGTTGAGCTTAGACCTACAATATCTGAGTCTTAAACACAAGAACAGCCCTGTGAGACCAGGGCTGCCATCTAGGGCTCTGGTTGGCCAGAGATGAAGGGACTTGCTCAAGGCCACACAGCTGTGGGAGGGAGGGAGAGTGGGAGCCAGGTCTGGGGCTGAGCCTGCTGTTCCGGATTTGAGAGAAGGAAGGAACTGCGTGGTCCTGGCAAGGCAGAGACCGAAAGGGTGGTGCGTGGGCAGCCCAAGCAGTTGGTAGGTCAGGCACCAGCAGTGCCCAGGACTCAGGCCAGGAAGGGTAGTGGCTGCCACGGGGACTCTGACGCAGGCCGGGGAGCAGCTGGTGCCAGGCACTTGATGCCACGTGCCCAGTCCTAGAGGTGCTTCCCGCCTGGCTCCAGCTGCTCCGGACTGGACTGTTGTGCGGCACGCACGCGCACACACGGAGTGAGCTCATGCTGTAATTGTGGGCGGCAGCCTGAGGGACTCACCTGGCCAGCCAGGAGACCAGCAGCCTGGAACACCCCCCCCCCCCCCCCGTGACCTGCCCCGAGGGCCTGGCTCTGCCCTGTGGGGCCTCTCTGCCAGCCTGTACTCACTTCAGTCCAAAGAGAGGCAGGCCCCTCTTCACTCCTAGCCTCTGACTTGGCTGGAGGGGAATTCTTCGGTGACTCACTGTGCTGGCACTTCCTGTGGTCACCGGGACTGGGGGACGGGGCCAGGCAGCGCTGCGTTCTGGGGTCACTGAGTGAGGATGGGCTGGTGTCCCGCCCCCTGTGGGGATGTGATTGCTGGAGGCAAGCTGCAGACCATATTTGGGAAATTTACTTTTCTTGCTGGGAGCTTGGGGATGGGGGCCTTGAGACCTTGGTGGGTCCTAGCCAGTGTCTGCCCCTGCCTCTTCCTCCTGGGCTCTGGCCTCTAGGCCTGCCTGATCCTCTAACCTCTGTCCCCTCCTGCTTTATGACCTGTGAGGTGATCCAGTGCTTGCTTTTTCTGGACATGCATTTTCTTTTTCAAGCCCAAAATAAGAGGTGCTCAGTTGAGAGATTCTGCCAAACAAGAAAAGAAAGCAGACTCCTCTATCATCTTGAACATTACCAGTGATCTTTGATCTCTTCCCCATTTTAAAATTTCAAATGTTTTATTGAGCTTAATTTAAATTAAGTCAGTTTTAGGCTTTGTTTCGTTTTGAGTCAGTCTGGCTGTGTATTATGTTCCCTAAACGGTCTTAGCTGGGATTATAGGTGGCTATGATCACACCTAGGTTCTTCAGTGCTTTTGTTGTTGCTGCTGATAGAAGGTTTGAACTCTGGCCTCTTGCTTGTTCAGCTTGTTTGCTCAGCTGGTACTCTACTACTTGAGACACACCTAGCTTTTTTTCTTTTTCTTTTTCTTTGTATTGTTACTATCAAGGTGATATACAGAGGGGTTACAGTTACATACATCAGGTAAAGAGTTAAGGTTTTTTTGGACATTGTTACCCCTCCCTCTCTCTTCTAGTTTTTCCTTCTTTTGCTGGTTATTTGGAGATAGTCTCAGATTTTTTTTTTTTTGTTGTTTTGTTTTGCCTGGACCTTGCACAAGATGACTAAGCAAAAATAAGCTCAGGAACAGTGTGCCCAGGCCTTGAGTTCAAGATCTAGATTCCTTCCCCTCCCCCGCCACAAAAGAAGCACTTTATAGCTTCTGCTATACACTTGGGGCATTAGTAAGTAAAATTGAATTACCTGAATTCAACATGAGGCTGCAATAGCTATTAGGACTCTCGGACATGAATAGTATTATATGCTGTAAGAATACACGGGACAGAGGAACGATTCTTCTGGGGTACGATGACATACTTCTCAGAACTGTGCACGATTTAAAACTTAAGGATTATTTCTGGAATTTCTGTTTAATATCTTTATACCATGGTTGGCCATGATATCTGACTGAAGCTAGAGAAAACAAAACTTTATGCTTGGATAAAGGAGGAATACTACACTAAGAAAGCCTGGGCAAATGAATTTCTTTGTCGTTGTTGTTGGTTGTAGGTCTTGAACTCAGGCCTGGGTGCTGTCTCTGAGTTTTTCTGCTAAAGGCTAGCATCCACCACTTTGAGCTACAGCTCCACTTCTGGTTTTCTGGTGGCTAGTTGGAGATAAGAGTCTCATGGACACACGTTCCTGCCTGGGTTGTCTTTGACCTGCAGTCCTCAGATCTCAGTTCTTCCTGAGTAGCTAGGATTACAGGCCTGAGCCACTAGCACCTGGCTGGGCAAATGAATTTTAACCGTGTTAAGTCATCCCACCATGGTCTTAGTACATTGCACACACATGTGTTCTCTCTCTCTCTCTTTCTCTTTCTCTCCTCCCTGTCCCCCCATCTGTACTAGGAGTTGAACTGAGGATCTGGGACTCTGCTTGCTGGGCAGGCAATGTCACTTGAGCCATACCTCCAGTTATTTTTGCTTTAGTTTGAGATAAGGTTTTATGTTTTGTTTCAGGGGGGGGTCAGTTGTGGGATTTGAACTTTGGGCCTAGGTGCTGTCCCTCAGCTCTTCAGCTCAAGGTGAGTGCTCTACCACTTAAGTCACAGTACCATTCCCAATTTTCTGGTGGTTTATTGGAGATAAGAGTCTCATGGACTTTTCCTCCCTGGCTGGCACTGAACCAGGATTCTCAGATCTCAGCCTCCTAAGTAGCTACAATTACAGGCATGAGGCATCTGGCTTTTTGTTTAACTTTTTACACTAATAGCCTCAAACCCTGATACTCCCAATCTCTGCCTTCCTAGTAGCTAGAATGATAGGTATGAGCCATAATACCTGGACAATTTTTCTTTTAAGTTTTTCTTCTAGGTCTTTGACAGAACTTCGGCACTTTCTCCTTGGTGTTTTTTTTTTTTGTTGTTGTTGTTTTGTTTTGTTTTTGTCGGTCGTGGGGCTTGAACTCTGGGCCTGGGCGCTGCCCCTCAGCCCTTCAGCTCAAGGCGAGCACTCTAGCACTTGAGCTACAGCGCCACTTCCAGTTTTCTGGTGGTTTATTGGAAATAGGAGTCTCACAGTCTCTCGTACCCGGGCTGGCTTTGAACCGCGATCCTCAGATCTCAGCCTCCTGAGTAGCTAGGATTACAGGCGTGAGCCACCAGCGCCCCGCTCTTGGTGGTTTTTGCGGTTGTTATTTGAGCACTTTCCCAGATAACTTGTAGTTTTTGTTACATGATTGATCCTTGCTCGGACCTTTCTCATCAGTTACTCATTCTTCCAGTTTGTGAGCTTACATATGATCATATATGGTCTGAAGACAATTTGTATCAATGCAATGTGTGCAATCTCCCTCCTCCCCCCTGTCATTTTCTTCTTCCTGGTACGTTTCAGTGACCAGGGCAGCAGGGGTCTGGCCTCTGGGGTTGGAGTAGGGAGAGCATCCTGGTTGCTTCTCAGCCTTAAGGGAAAGTGAAATTTCCCCATTAATTACTGGCCTTTGATAGAAAGACTGAAACAAATATATTCTCTGGTTGTTTTGTTGTTGTTGTTGGTCATGGGTCTTGAACTCGGCCTGGGCACTGTCCCTGAGCTCTTCAGCTCAAGGCTAGTGCTCTACCACTGGAGCCACAGTGCCACTTCCAGTTTTCTGGTGGGTAATTGGAGATAAGAGTCTCATGGTCGTTCTTGCCCGGGTTGTCTTTGAAATGCAATTCTCAGATCTCAGCCTCCTGAGTCGCTAGGATTACAGGCATGAGCTACCAACGCCCAGCTTCTCTCAGTATTTTTTATCCTAAGAAGCTGTAACTTTTGGCAGACTTTATTCTTGTATCTCCTGAGCTAATCACTTGCCGTCTCTTGTAACCTGGTGGTTATATTACCACCACCATCCCTGGTGATTGCTGCCATGTGACTACAGGAGTAGTCTTTAGGAACATCTGGAAAGTCCTCTCGGAGGTATTAATGGTGGCTGCTGCCTTAGGGGGAGGGTGTTGAGGGTTCCTGTAGCACAGTGGAGGCATGCCGGGTCAGCTGGGCCTGTGTGATGACTGATTTGAGCTCCTCTTCCAAAGGCAAATCCAGGTGCCTCTGATCCCAGAGCGGGGGACTGGGTGAGTCCTGGTACTGCCCCTCCCCTCACTGTGTCCTCTCTCCCCAGAATGTGCTGGCCAAAGCCCTCTATGACAACGTGGCTGAGTCTCCAGACGAACTCTCCTTCCGCAAGGGCGACATCATGACAGTGCTGGAGCGGGACACGCAGGGCCTGGATGGCTGGTGGCTCTGCTCGCTGCACGGACGGCAGGGCATTGTGCCTGGGAACCGCCTCAAGATTCTGGTTGGCATGTACGATAAGAAACCAGCAGGACCTGGCCCAGGCCCACCTGCCACAGCAGCTCAGTCCCAGCCCGGCCTCCCGCAGGGCCTGCATGCCACACCTCCCCAGGCTTCCCAGTACTCACCCATGCTCCCTGCTACGTACCAGCCCCAACCTGACAGCGTCTACCTGGTACCCAGTCCAGGCAAGGCTCAGCAAGGCCTCTACCAAACCCCTGGGCCCAGCCCGCAGTTCCAGTCACCTCCAGCCAAGCAGACATCCACGTTCTCAAAGCAGACGCCTCACCACCCATTTCCCAGTGGAGCCACAGACCTCTACCAGGTACCCCCAGGGCCTGGAAGTCCCGCTCAAGACATTTACCAAGTGCCACCTTCAGCTGGCCTAGGGAATGACATCTACCAGGTCCCACCATCCATGGACACCCGCAGCTGGGAAGGGATGAAGCCACCAGCAAAGGTAAGGCCACTGGCAGAGCTGTGCTACCCACAGCGTTAGCCCAGGCCCTGGTTTCTGGGCACAGTAGAGCCCAGACACCTCTGGGTCCCCACACTCCAGCAGTGGTTTTGCATGTTTGGGGAATTTGTTCATCTGATGCAGCAGATGAGGGAGAATGGAAGACATCAAGCTATGACAGCCAAGAGACATGGAGAAGCGTCCTACAGGATTGGCAGGTGAAGCCAGAGCAGGCTGGGACAGGTTCCAGAGGGATCTGGTGTCCACCGGAGAGCTAGATGCTGTTCTGAGGGTACTGAGTTTTGAGTAGGTTACAATCATTCTGACCAGAGCAGAGAGCACAGCCCAGACCCAGTCAGATAGCCCAGGTAAAAGAGGGTATAAGGTTGGTGGTGGTATTTAAAGGGAAGAAATACCCAGGTGCTGGTGGCTCATGCCTGTAATCCCAGCTACTCAGGAGGCTGAGATATGAAGATTGCAGTTCAAAGCTAGACCAGGCAGAAAAGTCCCAGTGAGACTCGTATCTCCAATTAACCTCTCAAAAGCTGGAAGGGGAGTTGGGTTCAAAGTGGTAGAACACTAGCCTTGAGCAAAAGAGCTCAAGAACAGCACCCAGGTCCCAGAGTTCAAGCCCCACAACATCAAAAGGGAAGAAGTTAGCCAAGCATGGTGACTCACACCTGTAATCCTAGCTTCTTGGCAGGTAGAGGTTAGGGGATCACAGTTTGAGGCTAACGTAGGTACACATACAAAGTTTGAAAGCCATGTCTACTAATGGCTGGGCATGGTGATGGTACACGTCATCTCTGCAATTCAGCAAAGCACAGATAGAAGGATTACAGTCTAAGCCAGCCTGAGCATAAAGTGTCTTGGAAACAAGACAAAAAGAAGCTGGTGGAATGGCTCAAGTAGTAAGAGTATCTTACCTCAAGTTTGAGGCCCTGAGCTCAAATGCCAATACAGTTCATCCATCCGTCAATCATCCATCCATCCATCTATCTATCTATCTATCTATCTATCTATCTATCTATCTATCTATCTATCTATCTATCTATCTATCTGTCCATACATACAGCCATCCATCCATAAATGTCTACAGCCATCTATCCATACTTACAGCAACACATACATATCAGGAGGGCAGCAGGTCCATTAGGAGAGCATGCCTTGGGCAACAGAAACATTTATTTTACATAACCCACGTCTGGAGGTGAACATGCCAGGACCAATAGGGTGCTGCATGTGCTCCAGCCACCATGTCTCTTTTTGGTAGGCAGGAAAAGAGGAAGAGACAAAGATTGCATTTTTTTCTAACTTCTCTGGGGGCTACATTTGTTACTTATCTCCTGTTGACAGAAAGCAATCCTGCTTCACCTAGCCAAGCACAGGGGGCTGCACAGTAGAGCTTTGCTAGGTAGCCCGGTGTTTGCAGCCATCCTTTAAGAAGTCTGACGTCAGTCAGCCTTCCAGGGGTCCAGCCTCATGTTCTCGCCTTGTCCAGTCCAGAGCCCACCTGTGTCTAGGAAGACTGTGTCCAAGACACTCAGCCATAGCTTTTTTTTTTTTTGGTCAGTCGTGGGTTTGAACTCAGGGAGGGCCTGGCCACTGTCCTTGCTTTTTTGCTCAAGACTTAACACTCCCACTGCAGCTCCACTTCAGTCTTTTTGGTGATTAATTGGAGATAAGAGTTTCATGGACTTTCTTTTTTTTTTTTTTTTTTTTGGTCCGGTCGTGGGTCCTGAACTCTGGGCCTGGGCACTGTCCCTCAGCTCTTCAGCTCAAGGCTAGCCCTCTACCACTTGAGCCACAACACCACTTCCGGCTTTTTTCTTTTTGCTTATGTGGTGCTGAGGAATCGAACCCAGGGCCTCATGCATGCAAGGCAAGCGCTCTACCACTGAGCCACCTTCCCAGCCCTTCATGGACTTTCTTGCTTAGGCTGGCTTTGAACCATGATCCTCAGATCTCAGCCATAGATAGCTTTGAGCCTCTGTTCTCAGAGCTGCTCGGGCTAAGGTAAGCACTTCACCTAGTACCAGCTAGGTAGCAAGTAAACACATAGAGTAACTCCATTCCTGCCAACCGAGGGCCTGGCCAGAGTTCATGAACCTGGGGGACCCTGGGCCACCCCTCCATTCTTGCCTTCTCTGCACCTTTAGCTATCTAGCCAGTCAGCTGGCCAGAGCCTGCCATGCTGACCCTGGGCAGCTGGGGTGGAGCAGGGCCCTGGAGGGCTCAGCTTTGCTGTTTGGCATCAGAGCAGTGCTTGGCCAGGGAGCCCCGGGACAATGCAGTCCATCCCCTTCACATGCACCCCTCCACACGCGCACGGCACCCAGACAAGTGTGCGTGCACACACCCACCTCCGTGGCCCATACTTCCAGCTCGTCCTCCCACCCCGCCTCCCTTGCCCCAAGCCTTTGTCCTGGTTCAGCGGGAAGTTGGGGCAGGCATGGGATGAGAAGGAAGCAGGGGGGGCTCTCCACCTGGGGCCCCGCTCCCGCTGCTGTGTCAACGCATGGTGGAGCTACTTGGGCTTGTGCTCTAGGGGCCCTGACCTGCCTGAGGGCTCAGGAAGGGGACAGTGCCCTGAGCCGCCTCCTCACTCCTGGCCTGGGCAGCCTTGATTGCCGTGAAAGCAATGCTTGTTTGCTGTAGAGAATGCAGAATGTATGAGAAAGCCTAGAGATGAAATTCCCAATCAAGGGTAATGATTGGGAAATTTTGGCGTATTTCGTCTAGCACATCCTCTCTTTGTCTTTTACAGATTTGTCCGTGTACTTTTGCATTTTAAAGTAGTAAATCCAGGGCTACAGATCAGAAGCATTTTCTCGTTACTAAAATTTCTTCCTGAGCCATTTGGCCTGGTTGGCCCTAGCTTTACCGTGCCTCCGCCTCCCTCAGAAGCAGGCACTAAGTGGTCTCTGGTCACTCATGTTTCTACTATAAACTAAATAGCAGTAAACATCTCTGTGTGTGATCAGTGCTCAGATATCAAAGTCCTGCCTTCATAAGCGTCAAAGCTCCTCACCTGGGATGTCTGAAACTGAAGACACTAAGTTGGGGTCATTCCTGATCAGGCCAGGCCTGTGGGTGGGTAGAGGGGCCCTAGTGCTCAGAAAACAAAGAGGTGGGTATCAGGGCCGGAGCCAGGTGGCAGCAGACCCTAGCTGCAGCACCTTGTGGTGTGTGGCCGGGCAGAGCAGTCACGGCCACTGCAGGCCACGTGGCCTTCTGAGCCTCTCAGAGACACAGAGGGGCCACATCTGTGAAAGGCGCGCATGCGGAGCCCCAGCCTCTGGCGTGGAGGGCGCGCAGCGCAGCCTCCGTTGTACCATCCTCGTGTGGGTGCTCTTACCGCCTTGCAGGCAGGTCCCCATGCACAGACCCCAGGATACTCTCATGGCACACACTTGATTTCCAGAGAAGAAAAATGAGACTCCTAGATTGGGGTGGGAGGTGGGACTGGTACGCCGGAGCCGAGAGCTGGCCCCGGTCAAGGCATTCCGTCCATTTTTCAGGGGGTGGAAGCTAGTGCTGGTGCTGCCTGAGGGCTGCTCTTGTCTCCGCGCTCTGCGCTCTCCGCTGCGGCCTGCTGCCTGGGGCCTCGCTCTGTCCCTGCCAGGCCACTCCGGAGTTTCAGCTCTGCCCAGGACTCAACCGCTGGGGCGTGTTTCTGAGGGGAGAGCAGCCCTCTCCTGCCAACCTGGGCTCTTTGTGTGTGTGACTGGCACTGCGTTGTGGACCATGTACTGTGTTCTCCAGGGTGGGAGGATTTGTAGGTGTCAGGGAGTATCCCCACCCCCACCCCAGGGCTCTCCAGGCCCTGCTAATGGGGCGTCAGGTGCAGAGCAGGGTGGCCTGTGATTAGCAGAGCTCAGCAGCTCTCTGGAGAGTCCATTTCCCTAATGAACTCCCTGATGGCAGCCTACTCTGTTTTTCTAACAAGAAATGTTTGCTAGCCAGTATGGCTGCTTGCTGTCACCTGACTCTGCGGTAGGAGTGACAGACTGCCCGTTGGCGCTGGGGTGGGGTGTGGGTGTGGGGTCGGGTCCCTAGCTGTCTCTGGCTGTGCGTCCAGCCCTCGCTGTTGTATGGCAGCAGCAGGGCCTGAGGGGCTGGGGCGGCCGCGTTTCCCAGGCCCCACCTGCCTGGCCGGGGAGCTGGCAGGAAGTTGGGCACAGCCCTCGCTCGCCAGCCTTGTGGAGCTGGTCCCCACCTAGGAGGCCAAGGGGCCCTGCCTCAAGGCCCAGCCAACCTGCCACGTCCCTCCAGCCCCCCAGCCCCTTCCTGCCTGCTGTTGGAAGGTTCCAGCACCTAAAAATAGCACTGGAAGAGACTCAAGTCTGAGGCACAAGGAAGGAGATGAGTCTGGAGGGGCTGCTGCAACTCCGCCCCCAGACACTGGTGCACACTGGTGCGGGAGGGCGGGAACCCCCACGGAGGAGGCCCACTGCTCCGCTGGCTGGTCGGAGATGCCCGGAGGAGCCCAGCTGGCCCAGCTCAGCTTGACTGCCTAGAGCTTTGCCAGGCCTGGGGCCGCCAGTGCCCCCCCCCCGGGGGTGTGGGAGGGGGTGGGGCCTGGGCAGGGTTCTGGAGCCTTCGAACTTGAGGGAGGGTGTGTGGGGGTAGGGCCCCAGTCAATCCTGTCCCAGACGTCCCCTTTGATTAGGGAACAAAAGGCCTTTCTGTGACGAGTACTGGGAGCCCTGTTGGGGGAGGCTGCGGAGGCCGCCAGGCCTGGCTGGAGAGTCCTTCAGGAAGGGCTGCCTGCGTGCCCGCCCTTCCAGGCTGGGCACTGGCATGAGGACAGCAGGGGCCCGACCGGGTCAGCATCCGAGGGCAGAGCCCTGGGCCCTGCCAGGCCACCTCTGGTCCCGTGGGCTTCCATACCTGCATCTGTAGGCACTTGCCAGTGCAGGCCCTGGGGAGGGGCAGCCGGGATGCCCACAGGAAGGAGGCCTTGACCTCACCCCGCCTGCCCACTGCCATTCTACTCATATTCCACCCCCATCAGAATGTGAGGGCTAGAACCTTCTGGATCATTCAGCCATAGAAACTTCTTGGTTCTTAGCCTAAAGCCAGTTAGCTGGGAATAAAACCTAAAGGTGTAGTATGCTAGGGGTGTCTCACCACGGAAGGGCTGAGGATGCTCAGGGAATGAGAACCGGAGCCGCATCGCGTGGCTTCCCGGAGGGCCACTGGGCCCCAGACGCACACGTGCATGCGCGAGGGCTGCTAGAAACGCCGCGGTTTGCCTCCAGGTGGTGGTGCCCACGCGAGTGGGCCAGAGCTACGTGTACGAGGCCTCACAGCCAGAGCAGGACGAGTACGACATCCCACGCCACCTGCTGGCCCCGGGGCCCCAGGACATCTACGACGTGCCCCCTGTCCGCGGGCTGCTTCCCAGCCAGTATGGCCAAGAGGTGGGTGTGGGGCTTAGGCGGGAGCGTGGCCCTCTGGGAGCTGAGTAGGTGCCCTGGAGTCTTCCTGGACCTGGTGTCACTAGCCCGTCCCTCCCCCAGGTGTATGACACACCTCCCATGGCTGTCAAGGGTCCTACCGGCCGAGACGCATTGCTGGACGTGTACGACGTGCCCCCCAGCGTGGAGAAGGGCCTGCCCGCAGCCAGTCACCATGCGGTGAGCAGTGTGCCCGTGCTGGGCCGCAGGGTTGGGGAGGGGGCAGCGGATGGTTGAGCTCAGAGCCCCTCGAGCGGCCGCAGTTGGCGCAGCGTCCGTGAGCGCCCCGCGCCCCGCACAGGGCAGCAGACAGGCACAGGCGTGGAGGCATCTGGCCCTTGGCGTGACGTCACGACGCGTGGCATCTCCGTGGGCTGGGTCCCTTCCGCTCTGGCTCCTAGGCGGCAGCCTTGACCCCATTTGGTCCCCCAGGTGTATGATGTTCCCCCGTCGGTGAGCAAGGACGTGCCGGATGGGCCGCTGCAGCGGGAGGAGACCTATGACGTGCCCCCTGCCTTCGCCAAGGCCAAGCCCTTCGACCCGGCCCGCCACCCGCTGATCCTCGCCGCCCCGCCTCAGGACCCCCCGCCCGCCGAGGACGTGTACGACGTGCCGCCCCCTGCTCCCGACCTCTACGATGTGCCCCCGGGCTTGCGGCGGCCGGGCCCAGGCGCCCTGTATGACGTGCCCCGTGACCGGGCGCTTGCCCCTGAGGGGGCTGACGGCGTGGGTGATGACGGCGTGTACGCTGTGCCCCCACCGGCCGAGCGGGAGGCCCCCGCCGACGCCAAGCGCCTGTCGGCCTCCAGCACGGGCAGCACCCGCAGCAGCCAGTCGGCGTCATCCTTGGAGGCAGCTGTGCCAGGCCGGGAGCCCCTGGAGCTGGAAGTTGCGGTGGAGTCCCTGGCACGGCTGCAGCAGAGTGTGAGTGCCACCATAGCCCGCCTTTTGGACCTGGCGGGCAGCGCCGGCGGGGCTGGGGGCCGGCGGAGCACCCCCGAGCCCCAGGAGCCGCCCGTGCAGGACCTGCGGGCGGCCGTGGTGGCGGTCCAGGGCGCCGTCCACGAGCTACTGGAGTTTTCCCGCAGCGCCGTAAGCAACGCCACCCACACTTCTGACCGCACCCTGCATGCCAAGCTTAGCCGGCAGCTGCAGAAGATGGAAGACGTGTACCAGACACTGGTGGCCCACGGGCAGGTCCTGGACAGTGGCCGAGGAGGCCCCGGGTTGACCCTCGAAGACCTGGACCGCCTTGTGGCCTGCTCGCGGGCTGTGCCTGAGGACGCCAAGCAGCTGGCCTCCTTCTTGCATGGCAATGCCTCACTGCTCTTCAGACGGACCAAAGCCTCTGCCTCAGGGCCAGAGGGGGGGGGCTCCCCACACCCCAACCCCACTGACAAGGCCAGCAGCATCCAGTCGCGACCACTGCCCTCTCCCCCCAAGTTCACCTCTCAGGACTCTCCAGATGGGCAGTACGAGAACAGCGAGGGGGGCTGGATGGAGGATTATGACTACGTCCACCTGCAGGTGGGTGCCCACACCGGCCAGGACACAGGCCCCGACCGCCTCTCATGTCGCAGGAACCCCGGAGCCTCTCCCCTGCCCCCTCCGCCCCCCACAGGGCTCTCCTAGAGGGAGGGGTGGGACCCTCCATCCATGGTGGTCAAATGCGGTGGCCAGGCTTGAGGGTGCATGGACATTCAGCGCCACCTGGCGGACTCCCTGGGCTTTGCATCCCACCAACCTGCTGGCCTTTTTAGTTTAGCCCTTGTTCTCCCTTCCAGGGGAAGGAAGAGTTTGAGAAGACCCAAAAGGAGCTGCTGGAGAAGGGCAACATCATGCGGCAGGGGAAAGGCCAGCTGGAGCTGCAGCAGGTGAGGGCCCAGCCTCGCTGGGGGGGGGGCCCTGGACCAGAGAGCCGGCTTCTCCCGGAATGGTGGTTCCAACCTGCCGGGGCAGATTCCTGCCAGTCACTTCCCAACTTCATGATCATCTCCATCCCCCCAGTACTGGGTTTGAACTCAGGGCCTCCCACTTGCTCAGCAGGAACTCTACCACACGAGGCAGGTCTCAAACTCCTGGGTCAAGTCACCTCCTGCCCCAGGCAGCTGAGGTACTATGAGTGTGCCGCTGCACACCTGGCCTGATCCTGTTTATCTTAGCGGTTATTACCCGAAGGCTGGGCCTGCAGGTCAGTGGTAGTACACTTGACTAGCATGCCTGAAGCCCTGGACTCAAGTCCCAGGTCTGCAGTAAATAGTTACAATTAGGTTCTTTTTTTTTTTTTTTTTGTCGGTCGTGGGGCTTGAACTCTGGGCCTGGGCGTTGTCCCTCAGCTCTTCAGCTCAAGGCGAGCGCTCTACCACTTGAGCTACAGCGCCACTTCCGGTTTTCTGGTGGTTTATTGGAGATAGGAGTCTCATGGTCTCTCCTGCCCGGGCTGGCTTTGAACCGCGATCCTCAGATCTCAGCCTCCTGAGTAGCTAGGATTACAGGCGTGAGCCACCAGCGCCCGGCTTACAATTAGGTTCTTATCAGGGTAATTCTAGACCTAGAGAACATAGAGCAGTGTACACACGGCCTTCCACCAGCCAGCGCCTGCCATCGGGGCCGCCGCGTGCCTGCGCTAAGTCTTGGGAATCACTGCCTTCGTCTCCAGCGTTTTCCCCAGCGTTCAACGTTCTTCATAAATTCTTTTCAAAGGCCATATAATATCTATTGTTGAATTGTTTCCATAGTGCCCAGTTTTCCTTATTCTAGATACTGGTGCCCTGTTTGAAGAGTTTGCTTCATGTTTTGAGTCATTTCCTAGGATAGGAAAGGGGTAATTCTGAAAAACACCGAGTGATTCATTCCCGTTATGAAGGAATTCAGAGTAATACAAAGCAACACTGCCCGGCTAGCTTCCCTTCCTCCCTTCCCTGGGGCAGAGGTGGAAGGGAGGGGACAGAGCCTGTCCCTCCCTGAGCCCTGGCCACAAAGGGGGGTTCCCCCCCCACACTCCCCACTCCCCGCAAGGCTGGCAGTGTAGACACATGCCTCATGGGAGCTCTGTGGAAAGTCAATGAGTGGCGCGTGGGAATAGCAACAAACGTTCAAAGTGTAGAGCGAATTGGGCTGCCTGTAGCTTTAAGAAGTAGACATGTCCTGTGTCCTCCCGTAGTCTTGCAGCACATTTTCACCCCTTGGTCCCGTTACCCCACTTTGAGCTTGGGGAGCAGTGTGCTGGGCCTATGTCCGTGGGCCCACAGCCTAACCGTGCTTCCCCCGGCTTCCCCAGCTGAAGCAGTTTGAGCGGCTGGAGCAGGAGGTGTCTCGGCCCATAGACCATGACCTGGCTGGCTGGACGCCCGCCCAGCCCCTGGCCCCAGGCCGGACAGGCGGCCTAGGACCCTCGGACCGGCAGCTGCTGCTCTTCTACCTGGAACAGTGTGAGGCCAACCTGACCACGCTGACCGATGCCGTGGAGGCCTTCTTCACCGCCGTGGCCACCAACCAGCCGCCCAAGATCTTCGTGGCACACAGCAAGTTCGTCATCCTCAGTGCCCACAAGCTGGTGTTCATCGGGGACACGCTGTCCCGGCAGGCCAAGGCGGCCGACGTGCGCAGCCAGGTGACGCACTACAGCAACCTGCTCTGCGACCTGCTGCGGGCCATCGTGGCCACCACCAAGGCCGCGGCCCTGCAGTACCCCTCGCCCTCGGCGGCCCAGGACATGGTGGACAGGGTCAAGGAGCTGGGCCACAGCACCCAGCAGTTCCGCCGGGTGCTGGGCCAGCTGGCAGCCGCCTGAGCGCACACGATGTGGACATGGAGGCAGGGAGGCACCCACCGGGAGAGGCCGGCCAGCGTCCCACGCGCTTGGGGCCGGGCAGCCCCGCCGCGCCGCAGACCCCGTGGCCTCGGCGGTGCAGGCTTTGTACATAGTTGTGACAGGCGGTGGGCGGCGCCTCCTCCGGGCTGCAGCGGGCACCGAGCACGTGCTGAGCCCAGAGGGCCGCGCACGGGCCCCGCACTGGCCGCGGGGCCCCGGGCTCCGGGACAGGCTGGGCAGCACTCAGAGAGAAGCCAACGGAACTGTTTTCCTTACGGATTTCTAATCCTGCCACAGATAGTCGACACCTAATAAAAGTTGGGGAGGAAAGCGATCTTCTCCTGCTCAAGGCTTTTGCTCTACCACTTGCCTGTCAGCTTTACTGCCAGCTTTCTCTGAGGTGTAGTTCTTTAGCAGTCAGAGTCTGGTGGACCTTCCTGCCCAGACTGCCTTTGCACCACAATCCTCAGGTCTCAGACCGTTGTACCTGTCAGTACACGTTAGGACGACTTAGCACTTGAAGAAGGAGGAAAAAAGATAGGTCTGGGAGAGATGCTGTGAGCACTGAGGACAGAGCCGGTACCTCCTGGCCTCTCTCATGCCCAGAGCTGGTTGGGCCTCCGCTGTGACCCCGCCCCCGCCCTGCCCCGGGGACCGGCAGCACACTGGCCAGAGCCACAGTCAGAGGCCATGGCCTCCATAGGTTGGCTCTTCTAGGGAGGCGACAGGCCTCCTGGGGGTACAGGGAAGTAGTGTGCCCCAGGCACTGGCTGGTGGGTCAGTCTCCACGTGCACGAAGGCTTTGTGACTGGCACATCGCCGTCCTGGCTGTGGCGTGGGATAGCCTGGGAGCAGCTTGTCTGCAGCCTGCAGGTTCCAGACGCTTCCTTCTGGCTGCACGGCTTAGGCCTCCCTAAGCCTGCCCGCCTCATCCACCCACAGTGGGCAGCAGCTGTGCACCCTCTGAGCCCAGTCCTAGGACGCGGCTGGGCCGGCTGTGTCTGCTCCCGAGGTCCTGGGTGTGCTCCTGGCCTTGTTCCTGCTCCTCACTGGGCCACGAGGGGGGGGGGTGACTCAGGCTCCTGGATGGCTGCGCCTCCTCCCAGCAGAGCTGCGGCCCCTGCACACGATCGCAGACACCGCACAGAGCACGCCCTGGCGTTGGCCTCCCCTAGCCAGAGCCCTCTGCCCGTCCTTGGGCTGAGGGGGCCGTGTGTCTCGGGCTGGGGCTCTGCAGGGGCCTGGGAAGGAGGCAGCCGTGGAGCTGCCACCGTGGGGAAGAACCCCAAACTCAGGTGCGTGCGCGGCGCCTCACCGCCTGCTGCTCCCATGGCAGCGCTCTGAGCATGCGTGCGGCCGCCAGCGGCTGCCTCCAGGCCAGGGCTGGGAGGGGAGGCCAGGCCGCCATCGCCCACACACCCACACCTGACACCTATGTTTTTCTTTGTTTCATGTGCCTGTGTGCTTCTGACCAGCCGCGTGATGGGAGAAGGGCTGGGGGGCCTCTCCCCGAGATCCCCACCTCCCAGGTTGGCCCAGCCCAGTGGTCCACGTTCAGGAACGGGAGAGGCCCCCAAACAAAAGCCAGACCACACTGATGGGTGTTAATGAATCTGTTGAGGCTTGGTGGGGAGCAGGGCAAGAAGGAATTCAGAGGTTCAGAGCAGCTCTGAGGCTGTTTTCCTCCAGGGTCTGCTTCACCCAGGGGAGGAGCGCAGTGATGCGGGTGAACACAGCAGGCATGCTGGCGTCACATTCACGGCTGCCCCAGGACACGATGCCCACCTGGCTCCACACTCCCCCCTTCTCGCACACCAGGGGGCCGCCAGAGTCGCCCTGCAGGGAGAGGGAAACAGGCTCTGGTTTTGTCGTAGCCCGGGCAGCCCGGCCCCTGCGCATGCGCCCAGAGGCCAGCCCACGGCCTGACCCAGGACACCTCTGCCTGCTTTCTGGGTGGGTTGTGGAGGGTTTCAGCAGCTGCTGTGGGTTGAACTTTCTGGAAGTCTGGGCCATTGTGTGACAGAAGTCAGTGCGGCTGAGTGCGTGCAGGGCCGCAGGAGGGCGGGCTGCGCGGGGCAGCGCGGCTGCGGCTCAGCCTCGGCTCTGCCCGGGCCCTGTCCAGGCTGCGCGGCTCACCTCCCGCAGCCGCCACGCACACGCTCACGGGGATCTGACACCATCGCGGCTGACACACTGCACCTGCCTCCCTCCCCCTCAGCCCTCACCCCGTACTCGGGCAGCCATGTCTAGAGAGGGGGGACAGTGTGGGCAGAGCCCAGGAGGCCGCACCATGCAAGGGCCGGTCCCGTTGCCGCCGGCGCAGATCATGTCATCGGTGACGTCATCACCCCAGTACTTCCGACAGTCGGGAGTGGACACGAGGGGCAGCACGGCCTGCCGCAGCTTGTACCAACTCTCCGGGTCTAGAAGGGCAGCGGAGTGAGTGGTCAGTGCGCATGCCCCTCTCCCCCCAACCTGGCAGCTCCCACCCCGATCAGCCCAGTGGAAGGGATGCTCACTGGGCAAGAGCGTCTGGCCCCAGCCTGTGATGACGCACGGTGTCCCTGGCGGGAAGTCAGCCTCGTCACAGGCCAGGCACACGGCAGACACAGTGTCGGTGAAGCGGGCCGGGGTGGCCAGCTTCAGCAGCGCGATGTCATTGTGCACAGGCTCTATACTGGCATGGGGGTTATTGAACACCTGTGGAGGAGAACCGAGCCCCAAGTGAGACCCAGGGAGGAGCCCAGGCTCTGCCATCTTCTGGGGACCAACTCCTTCCCTGGGGGTCCGTCCAGCAGGCCAGGCTACCTCTGCAATGTCCAAAACCTGGACGTCCTCATCAGAATCCAGGTTAAACACCCCCGCCACCACCTTGTCAGCTGTCCTACACATGGACACAGGTAGGGGTGAGACGGGAAAGCGGCCTGCTCCCTGCAACCCTATGAAGCCCCAGGCCGCCCAGGACTCACGTGACCATACAGTGGGCAGCAGTGACCACCCATTCCTCACTGATCAGGGCGCCACCGCAGAAGTAGATGCCATCTTTGTACTGGAGAAGTAAAAGGGGACCATCACAATTCCCACCGGGACAGCACCCCACGCTGCCCACAATCCCCCCTCACCTGAATGTACACCATCCAGGGCCAGGAGCCAGGGACAGCGTCCTCCCCACCGACCACCCTGGACAGGCCACTGAGCTCAGGAGGGATGGCGGGGATCCCGCAGCCTGGGGGAGCCACGAGGTGACAGTCAAAGTGGGCACTGGGGACCCCGCCAGGTCTCACCTCCCATCTCCAGTCTCCTCTCACCCTTGGGGGACCTCAGCTTGCTCCTCCCTTTCCCTCTCTGAAAAGTCAGCCTGACTCCCCCCTTCCCCACAAACCGGTATCCCACAGCTCAGTGTGGTGGGCGCAGGCCCCCGTGGGAGGCTCAGATGCTTGCGCCCCACTCAGCTCTCTTTCCAAGGAAAAACCCAACAGGAGGAGGTGCGGCGGTCAGCAGGGTCCCATGGCTGCCTAGCTTAATCACACAGCTCAGAATCTCAGTTTCCCCATCAGCACCCTGGGGGCGCCACTGTGAGGGCTGCGACGAATGATCGACCAAGTGCTTGCTCCATTCCTGGGACCGAGAAGGCACTGAATAAATAGAGCTTTAAAAGGACAAGCTTCACCGGGCACCAGTGGCTCACGCCTGTAATCCTAGCTACTCGGGAGGCTGAGATTGGAGGATCGGGGTTTGAAGCCAGCCTGGGCAGGAAAGTCCATGAGACTCATCTCCAATAAACCACCAGAAAACAGGAAGTGGTGCTGTGTCTCAAGTGGTAGAGTGCTTTTCTTGAGTTGAAGAGCTCAGGGACAGCACCTAGGCCCAGAGTTCAAGCCCCAAGAAAAAAGGACCAGCTGCTGGCTTACATTCATAGTCCTGGCTACTCAGGAAGCAGAGATCTGAGACCATGGTTCAAAGCCAGCCTGAGGAGACAATCCTTGAGACTTTAATCTCCAATTAACCACCAAAAACAAAAAACCCCAGAAGTGAAGTAGTTGCTCATGTGGTGGAATGTTAACCTTGAGCAAAAAAGCTCAGACACAGTACCCAGGCCCTGAGTTCCAGGACTAACAACAGAAAAAAAAAAAAAAAAAAAAAAAGTCAGGCTTGGGCAGGCAGGGCTGTGCCCCGCACGGCCGCATCGCCGCCTCCTCCACAGGACACAGACCGGCTGCGCAGCGATGCAGAGGGCCCGGCTGCCAGGGTCTCAGGGGGTCTGGGGAGCAGGGGGAGCTGGGACCTGTGTCTTTCTCCCAACGCCCTCTGCAGCTGTGAGGCCAGTGAGGGGGAAGCGGACAGGGACTCGCTCCCGCTCACAGCAAGGTGCCCAGCTACACGGAGCGCAGAACGGGGTGAAGGGAACCAACCTTCCTGCCCAGCGAAGGCAGCGCCCAAGACAGCCCAGCAGCCCAGGAGCCAGAGGCCCAGCATGGTGCCGCCGCCACACAGCTGCGTGTTACCTGCCGGGCTCCTGCTATATACCACGGCGCCCGCTGTTATCTGAGACCTTGAGTGGAGAAGCCCTTTTCTGGGCGCGTGTCCAGTGGGCAGCGTGTGCCAGGCAGGGCAGCGCGGGAGCCTGGGATGGACACAGCTGCCGTCCACGGCTGAGCTCCAGGCCAAGGGCTCAGGGCCACGACGGGGCTGAACAGCAGCCCTGGCCCCATAGCTATGAGCTACAGCCCTGCTGCCCGGGTAGGTTGAACACACTCAAGGTGTGCTCTAGCCATCTGAGCTGTGGGCAGAGAAGTTCAAAGGGCCAAGTGTTCCTGTACTAAGCTGGTTCCCTTCCCCTATAGGCTCCACGGCTGCTCCTCACTCAGCCCCTGCACTCTCCCCTCCCCCTGGCTGCTGCCCAGGGACTGGACTTTTCCAGGGCCACAGGGGTCTCTGAAGGAACCTGAGACGCCATTGCTTGCATTGCCTCTTCATCTCCTCCAGAGAGGCCTTGGCTGTTTGAAAAGTTGCCTTTTCATTCTCCTTGTTTTCTTTCTCTCTTTTCCCACCCACCCCCTCCATTTTGTTTGTTTTGTTTTGGGTCAGTCATGGGGCTTGAACTCTGGGTCTAGGCACTGTCCCTCAGCTCTTCAGCTCAAGGCTAGCACTCTACCACTTGAGCCACAGTGCCACTTCCGGTTTTTTAGTGATTAATTGGAGATAAGAGTCTCGTGGTACAGGCACCAGTAGCTCACACCTGTAATCCAAGCTACCTAGGAGGCTGAGATCTGAGGATCATGAAACTCATGAAATCCATGGGACTTTTATCTCCAATTAACTACTAAAAAGCCAGAAGTGGAATTGTGGCTCAAGTGGTAGAGCACTAGCCATGAACCAGATCAAACTACAACAACAACAAAAAACAGTGTAAGTATAGTGTCCAATTCATTCCAGAGTTCAAATCCCAGGACTGGAACAAAAAGAGAAAAGAGAAATAAACAGATCAGAGAAAGTGAGCGGCCTGAGTTTGCATACCTTTCTGACAGTGACAGCTGTGCTAGAAACAACGCATCGGCCACCATGCATCTGACAACCGCAAATTCCTCCCTCAGTTCCACCATTGCCAGGAGACCCACCCTGTCACCCCCCCACACACACACACAGGAGGGCCTGGGAACCCACAGCTGGCCGTGAGCGGCTGGCGCCGGCGCACCTGAGAGAAGCCCGGGGAGCTGCTTTCCTGAGGATTTCCCATCCTGGCCTGAGTAGTCTACCCCTAATAAAAGTTGAAGAGGGGAGCGACCTCCTGAGGTCGGGACAGAGGCGAGGCCGGGCTGGGGCCGCCGAGGCTCCGCCCTCTGCGGCTCGTGGACTTCAGGGCGGTGAGTGGGGTGAGCCAGGGGCTGGAGAGCAGCGGTCAGCCATGCAGGGCCTGCGGTCCCCGGTGTGCTCCTGGCCTTGTCCTGCTCCTCACTGGGCTCCTGGATGCCTGCACCTCCTCCCAGCAGAGCTGCGGCCCCTGCACACGATCACACGATCGCAGACACCGCGCAGAGCACGCCCTGGCGTTGGCCTCCCCTGGCCAGAGCCCTCTGCCCGTCCTTGGGCTGAGGGGGCCGTGTGTCTCGGGCTGGGGCTCTGCAGGGGCCTGGGAAGGAGGCAGCCGTGGAGCTGCCACCGTGGGGAAGAACCCCAAACCCACAGGTGCGTGCGCGGCGCCTCCCGCCTGCTGCTCCCATGGCAGCGCTCTGAGCATGCGTGCGGCCGCCAGCGGCTGCCTCCAGGCTGGGGCTGGGAGGGGAGGCCAGGCCGCCCTGGCCCCAAACACCACAGCTTTCCACCCATGTTTTTCCCCATTTCCTGTGCCTGTGTGCTTCTGACCAGCCAGCTGATGGGAAGGGGACTCGAGGGGTTCTCCCAGAGACCCCCACGACCGTGTCTGGCCCAGTTCACTCTAGCTCAGTGAAGGTTCAAGTTCAGGAACAAAGGTGACCCTCAAACAAAAGCCAGACAACACTGATGGCAGGTCGTGGGTTTATTGAGGCTTGGGGAGGGGGGAGGCAGGGCAAGAGCAAGCACAGAGCAGCTCTGTGGCTCAGTTTTCCGCCAGGGTCTGCTTCACCCAGGGGAGGTGCGCAGTGATGCGGGTGAACACAGCGGGCATGCTGGCGTCACATTCACGGCTGCCCCAGGACACGATGCCCACCTGGGTCCACACTCCCCCCTTCTCGCACACCAGGGGGCCGCCAGAGTCATTCTGTAGGGAAAATAAAAGAAAAAAGAAAAGGAGGCTCCGGTTTTGTCGTAGCCCGGGCAGCCCGGCCCCTGCGCATGCGCCCAGAGGCCAGCCCACGGCCTGACCCAGGACACCTCTGCCTGCTTTCTGGGTGGGTTGTGGAGGGTTTCAGCAGCTGCTGTGGGTTGAACTTTCTGGAAGTCTGGGCCATTGTGTGACAGAAGTCAGTGCTGCTGAGTGCGTGCAGGGCCGCAGGAGGGCGGGCTGCGCGGGGCAGCGCGGCTGCGGCTCAGCCTCGGCTCTGCCCGGGCCCTGTCCAGGCCGCGCGGCTCACCTCCCGCAGCCGCCACGCACACGCTCACGGGGACCTGACACCATCGCGGCTGACACACTGCACCTGCCTCCCTCCCCCTCAGCCCTCACCCCGTACTCGGGCAGCCATGTCTGGAGAGAGAGGGGGGACAGTGTGGGCAGAGCCCAGGAGGCCGCACCATGCAAGGGCCGGTCCCGTTGCCGCCGGCGCAGATCATGTCATCGGTGATGTCATCACCCCAGTACTTCCGACAGTCGGGAGTGGACACGAGGGGCAGCACGGCCTGCCGCAGCGTGGGTGAATTCTCAGTGTCTACAAGGGCGGAGGAGTGAGTGGTCGGTGCCCGGCGCCCTGCCGTGCCTGGCAGCGCCCACCCCGTCAGCCCGCCGGGCAGGCTGCTCACTGTAGTGCCTGTGGCCCCAGCCTGTGATGACGCACGCGGTCCCTGGCGGGAAGTCAGCCTCGTCACAGGCCAGACACAAGGCAGACACTTCGTCAGTGAAGAGGGCCGGGGTGGCCAGCTTCAGCAGCGCGATGTCATCGTGCACAGGAATTACGCTGGCATTGGGATGAACGAACGCCTGTAGCCAAGAACAGAGCTCCAAGTGAGGCCCACAGAGGAGCCGACAATCTGTGGACATCCGGGGACCCTGACCTTCCCTGGGGGCCTGTCCAGCAGGCCAGGTTACCTGTGCAATCGTCAACACCTGGACATTCTGCCCATTGGCGTTCAGGTTAAACACCCCCGCCACCACCTTTTCAACTGGCCTAGACATGGAGACAAGTAGGGGTGAGGTGGGAGAGTGTCTGCTCCCCTCTTCCGCCCTCCAGAGAGCCCGGGCTGCCAGCCTTACTCGAGCATACAGTGGGCGGCAGTGAGCACCCATTCCTCGCTGATCAACACGCCCGCGCAGGAGTGAACGTCACCTGGGATCTGTGCGAGAAGAAAGACAGTCACTTCCACCAGGAAAGCACCCCGTGCTGACCACACCACACTGCCCCCACGCCCAGCACCCCCTCTCACCCTCAGGGACACCATCCACGGCCAGGATCCAGGGACAGCGTCCTCCCCGCCGATGACCCTGGGCAGGCCACTGAGCTGAGGAGGGATGGCAGGGATCCCGCAGCCTGGGGACACAAGGAGGTGACAGTCAAAGTGGGCACTGGGACCCCGCCAGGTCTCCCCTCCTCCCACCTCCAGTCTCCTCTCACCCTTGGGGATCCCGGCTGGCTCCTCCCTTCCCTTCGCCCTGCCCCCCCCCCCACAAACCTGGTATCCCACAGGTGCAGCTCAGTGTGAGGCGAGCAGGATCCTGGTCAGAGAACTCAGATTCTTGCGCCCCGCTCAGCTCCCCTTCCAGACAAATACAAACAAAAACACAAACAAACATGCAGCAGGCGAGGCGGTCAGCAGGACCCATGGCTGCCTAGTTCAGCCACGCAGCTCAGTCTCAGATTCCCCATCAGCACGGTGGGGCGCAGCTGCCACCCTGCCAGAGTTGGTATGAGGCTGTGACAAATGAGCGGACCAAGCGCTGCTCCATTCCGGGGACAGTATAGGCACTAAGTAAACAGACTTTTTCTTGTGGGGGGGGGTCAGTTGTGGGTCTTGAACTCTAGGCTTGGGCGCTGTCCCTGCACTCTTCAGCTCAAAGGAAGCACTCTACCACGGGACCCACACCACCACTTCTGGTTTTCTGGTGGTTTATTGGACATAAGAGTCTCATGGACTTCCATGCCCAGGCTGGCTTTGAACCATGATCCTCAGATCTCAGCTTCATGAGTAGCTAGGATTACAGGCATGAGTCACTGAAGCCCAGATGTAAATAGGCCTTTAAAAGTACAAGTTTGTAGCAGATACCAGTGGTTCATGACTGTAATCCTAGCTGCTCAGGAGGCTGAGATCTGAGGATCATGGTTCAAAGCCAGCCTGGGCAGCAAAGATTATGAATCACTTGTCTCCAATTGACCACCAAACAACACAAAAAAAGCCAAAGGTGGAGCTTTTGCTCATGTGGTAGAGTGCTAGCCTTGAGGAAAAAACTCAGCAAGAGCAGTAGGCCCAAGTTCAAGCTCCAGGACAACACACACACACACACACACACACACACACACACACACACACACACACACACACACACACGACATGACACGTTTCCAAAGGGCAAGAGTTGAAGGGCCCAAGCCATCAAGTCCCTTCAGTCTGTGCCCAGCTACACGGAGCGCAGAACGGGGTGAGGGGAACCAACCTTCCTGCCCAGCGAAGGCAGCGCCCAAGACAGCCCAGCAGCCCAGGAGCCAGAGGCCCAGCATGGTGCCGCCGCCACACAGCTGCGTGTTACCTGCCGGGCTCCTGCTATATACCACGGCGCCCGCTGTTATCTGAGACCTTGAGTGGAGAAGCCCTTTTCTGGGCGCGTGTCCAGTGGGCAGCGTGTGCCAGGCAGGGCAGCGCGGGAGCCTGGGATGGACACAGCTGCCGTCCACGGCTGAACTCCAGGCCAAGGGCTCAGGGCCACGACGGGGCTGAACAGCAGCCCTGGCCCCATAGCTGTGTGCTACAGCCCTGCTGCCCGGGTAGGCTGAGTCTATGGACTCACAGCTGAGCCCCAGACTAGCAGTGGCTATGGTCTAAGAGTCCAACAAACCTTCTTTCCTCAAATCTCAGGCTCCTGATTAGCTGAGATTACAGGCATGAACCACCAGAGCCTGGGGACATTTGTCTTACTGGAACTCCTTGTCTGTTCCTGGGCTTGGCTCATTTTAGAAGATGGTCTAAGAACAGAGAGTAGGCCACGTGTGTTAGGCAGGAAATCAGAGCACTGAACACTAGGTGTCCTGCCTGAATGAAACCACTCTGCACGAGTGAGCTCATCGTGTAAGCAGCGCTCACCAGGCCCCTCCTGGAAGAGACCAAGGACACCAGTCCCCGGTGTAGCAAGCCTGCACCAGGGGAAGGAATGGGAAAGTAGTTTGTTTTTAAAGATCTACTATAGATCATCACCATTTCGGAAGTCATAATAATTTTATTTACTATTTTTGACACTAAAGTCAGAAGGTCCACTCTTTTTTTTTTTTTTTTTTTGGCCTGGTGAGAATTTTTTTTATTTTTAATATATTTTTATTGTGAAAATACTGTACAGAGGGGTTACAATTACATGGGTAAGATAATGAGCACATTTCTTATCAAGCATTGTAGCCTCCTGCTTTGTTTCCCCTTCCTGTCCCTTCGTATCCTCCCCCCCATCCTCCCCCCCCAAAATTGTAAAGTTCGTTTTTCAACATAACAACTTGTGCATCTCATTGTTGCAATGGGTAGAAGATCCACTCTTAAGGGGACATTTAACACCACCGTGTACTCAGGAGACTGAGATGTGAGGATTAAGCTTCGAAGCCAGCCAGGGCTTTGCAAAAACTCCAAAAGTGAAGCTGTGGCTCAAGTGGTAGAGCACCAGCATTGTAGGAAAAGCCAAATGAAAGGCAAATGTAGGCCCCCCCCTACACACAGACACAGACACAGACACACACACACACACACACACACACACGGAGAGAGAACAAGAAAAGAAAGAAAAGCAAAGAAAGGAAGGAAAAAGGGAGGGAGGGAAGGAGGAAGAGGGAAATGAAGAAAGAACGGGAAAAGGAAGGAGGGAAGGAAAGAAGAAAGAAAGAGAAGAAGAAAGAAAAGGAGAAGGTAAAAACAGCTTTGGGAACAGCCAAGGCCTCTCTGGAGGTGAAGGGGCAGCAGCAAGCACTGGCGTCCGCGTCCCTTTGGAGACGCCTGTGGCCCGGGAAGTCAAGTCCCCCTGGAAGTCCAGCGGCCAGGGTGAGGGGAGAGCGCAGGGCAGGGCGGAGTGAGGAGCTGCCTGGGGAAGGTCTGCGTACAGGGGCTGGGACAGGAGGGACAGGGGCAGAGGCGGTGGCCCCGCCCCTCCCTCCTCCCTGACTGGACATCCTGGGAACCCGCAGCTGGCCGTGAGAGTCTGGCCAGCGCCCGCAGGCTGGGCGGCCTCTGCGGCCCAGGCTTTGTATGTAGTTGTGACAGGCGGTGGGCGGTGAGTGGAGCGATGCCGGGTGGCAGGGGAAGGGGGTCCCTTCCGGAGGAATCCAAGATGTGGGCTGGGAGGTGAGTCCCCTGACTTCCCCAGAGCAGAGAGGGGTGGAGAGGGCGGGCAGAGCTGGGCTGCAGAGCTGGGGCCCATGCGGGGCCTGAGGTGCTGGGTGTGCTCCTGGCCTTGTTCCTGCTCCTCACTGGGCCATGGGGGGGGTGGTGACCCAGGCTCCTGGATGGCTGCGCCTCCTCCCAGCAGAGCTGCGGCCCCTGCACACGATCACACGATCGCAGACACCGCGCAGAGCACGCCCTGGCGTTGGCCTCTGGCCCCTCCTTGGGCTGAGGGGGCCGCCGTGTGCCACCGTGGGGAAGAACCCCAAACTCACAGGTGCGTGCGCAGCGCCTCCCGCCTGCTGCTCCCATGGCAGCGCTCTGAGCATGCGTGCGGCTGCCAGCCGCTGCCTCCAGGCTGGGGCTGGGAGGGGAGGCCAGGCCTCCCTGGCCCCAAACACCACAGCTTTCCACCCATGTTTTTCCCCATTTCCTGTGCCTGTGTGCTTCTGACCAGCCAGCTGATGGGAAGGGGACTAGAGGGATTCTGCCAGAGACCCCACCACCAGGTCTCCTTCAGCTCAGTGGCCCCCAAACCAAAACCAGACAACATTGATGAATGTTTCTGGGTTTATTGAGGCTTGGGGGTCGGGGGAGGGCAAGAGGGAGCAGGGAGCAGCTCTGTGGCTCAGTTTTCCTCCAGGGTCTGCTTCACCCAATCCAGGACCGCAGTGATGCGGGTGAACACAGCGGGAGTGTCCGTACAGCAGAAGTCGCTGCCCCAGGACACGATGCCCACCTGGCTCCACACTCCCCCCTTCTCGCACACCAGGGCACCGCCAGAGTCGCCCTGCAGGGAGAGGGAAACAGGCTCTGGTTTTGTCGTAGCCCAGGCAACCCGGCCTCTGCGCATGCTCCCAGAGGCCAGCCCACGGCCTGACCCAGGACACCTCTGCCTGCTTTCTGGGTGGGTTGTGGAGGGTTTCAGCAGCTGCTGTGGGTTGAACTTTCTGGAAGTCTGGGCCATTGTGTGACAGAAGTCAGTGCGGCTGAGTGCGTGCAGGGCCGCAGGAGGGCGGGCTGCGCGGGGCAGCGCGGCTGCGGCTCAGCCTCGGCTCTGCCCGGGCCCTGTCCAGGCTGCGCGGCTCACCGCCCGCAGCCGCCACGCACACGCTCACGGGGACCTGACACCATCGCGGCTGACACACTGCACCTGCCTCCCTCCCCCTCAGCCCTCACCCCGTACTCGGGCAGCCATGTCTAGAGAGAGAGGGGGGACAGTGTGGGCAGAGCCCAGGATTCCGCACAATGCAAGGGGAGGTCCCGTTGCCTCCAGCGCAGATCATGTCATCGGTGACGTTATCACCCCAGTACTTCCGACAGTCGGGAGTGGACACGAGGGGCAGCACGGCCTGCCGCAGCGTGGGTGCTCTTTGATGGTCTGGAAGGGCAGCGGAGGGCGAGGTCAGTGCCACGGCCCTGCCCAGCCTGGCAGCTCCCAGCCCCACCAGCCCCAGACAAGCTGCTCACCGTCGTATTGGGTCTGGCCCCAGCCTGTGATGACGCACGGTGTCCCTGGCGGGAAGTCAGCCTCGTCACAGGCCAGGCACACGGCGGACACAGTGTCGGTGAAGCAGGCCGGGGTGGCCAGCTTCAGCAGCGCGATGTCATTGGGTACAGGTTTACTGTACACTTTACCAGGTTTACTGAACACCTGTGGAGGAGAACAGAGTCCCAAGTGAGGCCCAAGGAGGAGCCCAGGCTCTGCCATCTTCTGGGGACCAACTCCTTCCCTGGGGGTCTGTCCAGCAGGCCTGGCTACCTCTGCAACGTCCAAGACCTGGACATCCTTCTCATCAGAATCCAGGTTAAACGCCCCCGCCACCACCTTGTCACCTGGCCTAGGCATGGAGACAGGTAGGGGTGAGATGGGAGAGAGGCTGCTCCCCTCCTCTGCTCTACAGAGAGCGCAGGCTGCCAGCCTTACATGACCCCACAGTGGGCAGCAGTGAGCACCCATTCCTCGCTGATCAGGGCGCCACCGCAGAAGTGGAAGCTGTCTTCATACTGGGGAAAAAAAAGGGACTGTCACAATTCCACCAGGACAGCACCCCATGCTGACTGCCACCCACACTGCCCCCACGCCCAGCACCCCCTCTCACCTGAATGGACACCTGCCAGGGCCAGGAGCCAGGGACAGCGTCCTCCCCATTGACCACCCTGGACAGCCCACTGACCTCAGGAGGGATGGCGGGGATCCCGCAGCCTGGGGACACAAGGAGGTGACAGCCAAAGTGGACCAATCAGGTCTCCCCCCCTCCCACCTCCTGTCTCCTCTCACCCTTGGGGGACCCCGGCTGGCTCCTCCCTTCCCTTCACCCTGCCCCCTGCCCCCCCACAAACCTGGTATCCCACAAGTGCAGCTCAGTGTGAGGCGAGCAGGATCCTGGTCAGAGAACTCAGATTCTTGCGCCCCACTCAGCTCCCCTTCCAGACAAACACAAACAAAAACACACACAGACATGCAGCACGCGAGGCGGTCAGCAGGACCCATGGCTGCCTAGTTCAGCCACGCAGCTCAGTCTCAGTTTCCCCATCAGCACAGTGGGGCGCAGCCGCCACCCTGCCAGAGTTGGTGTGAGGCTGTGACAAATGAGCGGACCAAGCGCTGCTCCATTCCGGGGACAGAGGAGAACTAAGAGCTGTAAAAGGACAAGCTTCTAGTGCTCACATCTGTGATCCTAGACACTCAACAGACTGAGAGCTGACGACCACGGTTCAAAGCCAGCCTCAGGAGACAGCCCTCGGGACTCTACTCTCCAATTAACCACCAAAAAAAGTCAGAAGTAAAAAGAAACTTGATTTTTAAAAAACCTCAGAAACAGAAGCTTGGCCCTGAAGGATGAATATAAAAACGGAAAATGAAACAAAACAAGATAACCCCCCCCCCCAGGCTTGGGCAGGCAGGGCTGAGGGGGCTGAGCCGCCACTGCCCCTTCAGTCTGTCCCTGTGCCTCGCACGGGGTACGGGGTACAGGGGGTCTGGGGAGCAGGGGGAGCTGGGACCTGTGTCTTTCTCCCAACACCCCCTGCAGCTGTGAGGCCAGTGAGGGGGAAGAGGACAGGGACTCGCTCCCGCTCACAGCTACACGGAGCGCAGAACGGGGTGAGGGGAACCAACCTTCCTGCCCAGCGAAGGCAGCGCCCAAGACAGCCCAGCAGCCCAGGAGCCAGAGGCCCAGCATGGTGCCGCCGCCACACAGCTGCGTGTTACCTGCCGGGCTCCTGCTATATACCACGGCGCCCGCTGTTATCTGAGACCTTGAGTGGAGAAGCCCTTTTCTGGGCGCGTGTCCAGTGGGCAGCGTGTGCCAGGCAGGGCAGCGCGGGAGCCTGGGATGGACACAGCTGCCGTCCACGGCTGAGCTCCAGGCCAAGGGCTCAGGGCCACGACGGGGCTGAACAGCAGCCCTGGCCCCATAGCTGTGAGCTACAGCCCTGCTGCCCGGGTAGGCTGAGTCTATGGACTCACAGCTGAGCCCCACACTGGTAGAGGCTGTGGTCTTGGGGTGCCCTAGGACCCTGGACAGAGTTGTTGTGTTTCTTCCAGAAGCCCTGTGCAGCTGGAGGAGCAGGCCTTCCCTCCAGGCAGAGGCTCAGGGGGGAGGCCTGGTGTGGGGGCAGTGCTGAGGATGGAGGCCCAGAAGGCTCAGAGAGGACTCCGCTCCAGGCGTGTTGTAGCCATGTGGGTGTGGGCAGAGCAGCTGGAAGGGCCAAGGGCTCCTGCGCTGAGCAGCTTCCCTTCCCCTGTGGCACATGGCATCCTGGGCCCAGCGTGGTGCATGGACCAGCCAGGGGGTCTTGTTATATCACCTGATGAATGTTTTACCACCCCGTAAGTGTTATATCCACCTGTAATTGCTGAAGGAGTCTGGATCAAGTGATTGCAGGGGTGCAGGGAAACCTGTGTCTTGCTTTGGTTGACCGGGTGGATTGTTTCCTGGCAGTTGTGGAACTGGGAAACATTTTGGGTGAGGTTGTCAGGTGCAGGACCAGCGCCCCTTAGACGAGCAGGGCTTGATCTCCTCTGGCTGCTTTTAATTTCCCTGCATGGTGACCAGTATGCTGCTTCTAGCACAAATTTCAGTGTCAGACAGCAGTGTGGCCTTGGGCCATTGACTTGCTCTGATCTGTTTCTCTTTCTTGATTTTCTATTTTTGTTCTTCTTGTAGGGCTTGAATTCCAGTCCTGGACAATGAACCTACATGGTTTGTTCATTTGTTTTTTTCCCTCCTCAAGTCTCGTGTCCTACTATTTTAGCCACTGCCTCACTTCTTGCTTTTTAATAGTTTATTGGAGCTAAGAGTGTCATGACTTTTCTGCCAGAGCTGGTGTAGAATTTCAATCCTCTGATCTCAGCCTCCTGAGTAGCTAGAGCCACAGGCATTAGTCACCAGAGTCCCGATGCGTTTGTTTTTCTTGAGCTACTTATCTTCATTTTAGAAGATGGTCTAAGGACACAGAGCGGGCCACATGTGTTAGGCAGGAAAGCAGAGCACTGAACATATGGTGTTCTGTCTGAATGAAACCATGCAGGAGTGAGTTCCTTCTGTCAAGCAGCAGCCACCAGGCCCCTCCTGGAAGACCAAGGATACCACTCCCCCGTGTAGCAAGCTTGCAGCTTAAAGTATTTTGATTTTAAAGATCAAACATACATCACCACCAGCTAAGAAGTTATAATAATCATATTTACTATTACTGACACCAAGGACAAGAGGTCTATTTGTTTTGGGGAGGGGTGAGAACTCTGGGCCTGGGCGCTGTCCCTCGGCTCTCCAGCTCAAGGCTAGCGCTCTACCACTTCAACCACAGAGCCACTTCTGAGATTTTGGTCGTTAATTGGAGATAAGACTCACAGACTTTCTTGCTCAGGATGGCTTTGAACCATGATCTTCAGATCTCGGCCTCCTGAGTAGCTAGGATGACAGATAGGAGCCACCGGTGTTTGGCTCATGAAGTCTAATTTTAAGGGGACATAAACAACACAATATACTCTGGAGAATGCCATGTGAGGATCAAGGTTTGAAGCCAGCCAGGGCAGGAATGTCTGAGAGACTTGAGAGACTGTTATTTCCAAATAGGGGGCAAAAAAGCCAGAAGTGAAGCTGTGGCTCAAGTGGTAGAGTTACCATCCTTGAGTGGAAAATTCCAATGAGGTGACAGAGTCTGTGTATGTGCACACACACAGACACACAAGAAAGGAAAGGAAAAAGGAAGGAAGGAAAGAAGGAGGAAAGCAGATAACGAGGGAGAAACATGGGAATAAAGGAAAGAAGGAAGCCACGAAGGAATGAGAGAAGGGAAAGGAAAGGAGGAAGGAAAAGAAGAAGGAAAGAAAGAAACTACTGAGAAAAATCTCAGTTTTGACATTGGTCGAGGCATTTCCGGAGGAGGGAAGAGGCCACTTCAGAGACCCCAGTGGCCCTGGAGGAGCCAAGGGCCCCGAAGGAAGCAGCAGCAGCAGCAGCAGCAGCAGGGAGTGGGGGGAGGGCAGGGTCTGAGTGAGGAGCAGCCTGGGGAAGGTGCTCCAGGGCCTGGGATGGGAGGGACAGGAGCAGAAGCGGTCCCCACGCCCATTCCGGTGACCACGCCCCGAGACACACAGTGTCCCCGCCCCTCCCTCACCCACAACCCTCCGTGTGGCTCCGCCCCCGAGCCGTGGCCCCACCCGTCCCTCACCCACCCCTTTAAGTGGCCCCGCCCTGCGCCGTGGCCCCGCCCCTCCATCACCCACCCCTTCACCTGGCCGCGCCCCCACGCTGTGGCCCCGCCCCGCGCCGTGGCCCCACCCCTCCTTCACCCACCCCTTCACGTGGCCCCGCCCCGCGCCGTGGCCCCGCCCCGCGCCGTGGCCCCGCCCCGCGCCGTGGCCCCGCCCCTGCCTCCTCCCGGCTGATAGGAGGCCCTGGGAACCCGCAGCTGGCCGGGAGAGGCCCGCCTCCCGCAGGCTGGGCGGCCCAGCTGTGCCGCGGCCGTGTCCTCGGCGGCCCAGGCTTTGTACACAGTTGTGACAGGCAGTGGGGCGGCGAGTGGAGGGACCGGGCGGGCTGGGCAGGGCCCACAAGCGAGGCGGGAGCAGGCATTGCTGATTTCTGCCCCCCCTCCCCCCCCATTCCGGGACTCGGGCCTGGTCGCTGTCCTGTGCTGCTTTGGCTCAAGGCTTTACCCCCTGGGTCACAGCTCCACTTCCAGACTTCGGCTTCCTGTTTGAGGGGTCGTTAATTGGCAGTGTGCGTCTGGTGGGCTTCCCGGCCAGGCTGGCTTTGCTGCACAATCCACAGGTCTAAGGCTGGTGGCGAGGCGTACAGGCTGGGGCTGCTGGCACCATGCTGCAAGGCTGGCTTTTTTTTTTTTTTTTTTTTTTGTCGGTCGTGGGGCTTGAACTCTGGGCCTGGGCGCTGTCCCTCAGCTCTTCAGCTCAAGGCGAGCGCTCTACCACTTGAGCTACAGCGCCACTTCCGGTTTTCTGGTGGTTTATTGGAGATAGGAGTCTCACGGTCTCTCCTGCCCGGGCTGGCTTTGAACCGCGATCCTCAGATCTCAGCCTCCTGAGTAGCTAGGATTACAGGCGTGAGCCACCAGCGCCCGGCAAGGCTGGCTTTTGATAGCAGTCAGGATGTGTAATGACGACGTATTACTTGAAGAAGGAAAAAGCCAGCCAGGCCAGGGAAAGTGCTTGCGGCCCCGAGGGTGAGGACCGAGCCCCAGCTGTGGCCCTGCTCCCTCTCAAAGTGACCTGCAGCACCCACACAGCATCCTGGCCAGAGCCAAGGTCAGACGCCTGACCTCCTGGGAGGGGAACAGGGCTGGGGGGAGGGCAGGCGTACCCCCAGGCACTGGCTGGTGGGTCAGTCCCCACGTGCACGAAGGCTTGGCCTGGCTGGGAGGAGGGCAGGGCTGTGACTGGCACATCGCCGTCCTGGCTGTGGCGTGGGATAGCCTGGGAGCAGCTTGTCTGCAGCCTGCAGGTTCCAGAAGCTTCCTTCTGGCTGCAGAGCTTAGGCCTCCCTAAGCCTGCGCGCCTCATTGACCTACACTGGGCCATGGGGGGGGGGGGTGACTCAGGCTCCTGGATGGCTGCGCCTCCTCCCAGCAGAGCTGCGGCCCCTGCACACGATCACACGATCGCAGACACCGCGCAGAGCACGCCCTGGCGTTGGCCTCCCCTGGCCAGAGCCCTCTGGCCCGTCCTTGGGCTGAGGGGGCCGTGTGTCTCGGGCTGGGGCTCTGCAGGGGCCTGGGAAGGAGGCAGCCGTGGAGCTGCCACCGTGGGGAAGAACCCCAAACCCACAGGTGCGTGCGCGGCGCCTCCCGCCTGCTGCTCCCATGGCAGCGCTCTGAGCATGCGTGCGGCCGCCAGCGGCTGCCTCCAGGCCGGGGCTGGGAGGGGAGGCCAGGCCGCCATCACCCACACATCCACACCCTGACACCTGTGTTTCCCCCATTTCACCTCCCTGTGTTTTTCTGACCACCCTCGAGGGAGCTGGAGCGCAAATGATGGGAAAGGGACCAGAGGGGTTCCCCAGAGACACCCAAACCCGGTCTGGGCCAGCTGAGTGGCCCCCAAACCAAAGCCAGACAACACTCATGAATGTTTATTGAGGTTTGGTGGGAGGCAGGGCAAGAGGGAGCAGGGAGCAGCTCTGTGGCTCAGTTTTCCTTCAGGATCTGCTTCACCCAATCCAGGACCGCAGTGATGCGGGTGAACACAGCGGGGGTGTCCCCAGGGCAGAATCCGCTGCCCCAGGACACGATGCCCACCTGGGTCCACACTCCCCCCTTCTTGCACACCAGGGGGCCGCCAGAGTCGCCCTGCAGGGAGAGGGAAACAGGCTCTGGTTTTGTCGTAGCCCGGGCAACCCGGCCCCTGCGCATGCGCCCAGAGGCCAGCCCACGGCCTGACCCAGGACACCTCTGCCTGCTTTCTGGGTGGGTTGTGGAGGGTTTCAGCAGCTGCTGTGGGTTGAACTTTCTGGAAGTCTGGGCCATTGTGTGACAGAAGTCAGTGCGGCTGAGTGCGTGCAGGGGGCGCAGGAGGGCGGGCTGCGCGGGGCAGCGCGGCTGCGGCTCAGCCTCGGCTCTGCCCGGGCCCTGTCCAGGCTGCGCGGCTCACCTCCCGCAGCCGCCACGCACACGCTCACGGGGACCTGACACCATCGCGGCTGACACACTGCCCCTGCCTCCCTCCCCCTCAGCCCTCACCCCGTACTCGGGCAGCCATGTCTAGAGAGGGGGGACAGTGTGGGCAGAGCCCAGGAGGCCGCACCATGCAAGGGGAGGTCCCATCGCTTCCAGCGCAGATCATGTCATCGGTGACCAGGTCGCCCCAGATCTCCTTACAGACGGGAGTGGACACAAGGGGCAGCATGGCCTGCTGCAGCGTGGGTGCTCTTTGATAGTCTGGAAGGGCAGCGGAGGGCGAGGTCAGTGCCACGGCCCTGCCCAGCCTGGCAGCTCCCAGGCCCACCAGCCCCGGACAAGCTGCTCACCGTCGTATTGGGTCTGGCCCCAGCCTGTGATGACGCACTCAGTCCCTGGCGGGAAGTCAGCCTCGTCACAGGCCAGACACACGGCGGACACAGTGTCGGTGAAGCGGGCCGGGGTGGCCAGCTTCAGCAGCGCGATGTCATTGTGCACAGGCTCTATACTGGCATGGGGGTTATTGAACACCTGTGGAGGAGAACCGAGCCCCAAGTGAGACCCAGGGAGGAGCCCAGGCTCTGCCATCTTCTGGGGACCAACTCCTTCCCTGGGGGTCCGTCCAGCAGGCCAGGCTACCTCTGCAATGTCCAAGACCTGGACGCCCTCCTCATCAGGATCCAGGTTAAACGCCCCCACCACCACCTTGTCATCTGTCCTACACATGGACACAGGTAGGGGTGAGATGGGAGAGAGGCTGTTCCCCTCCTTTGCCCTCTAGAGCCCACAGGACTCACGTGACCCCACAGTGGGCAGCAGTGACCACCCATTCCTCGCTGATCAGGGCGCCACCGCAGAAGTGGAAGCCTGCATACTGGGAAGAAGAAGGGACTGTCACAATTCCACCAGGACAGCACCCCATGCTGACTGCCACCCACACTGCCCCCACGCCCAGCACCCCCTCTCACCTGAATGGACACCTGCCAGGGCCAGGAGCCAGGGACAGCGTCCTCCCCATTGACCACCCTGGACAGCCCACTGACCTCAGGAGGGATGGCAGGGATCCCGCAGCCTGGGGACACAAGGAGGTGACAGCCAAAGTGGGCACTGGGACCCCACCAGGTCTCCTCCCCTCCCACCTCCTGTCTCCTCTCACCCTTGGGGGACCCCGGCTGGCTCCTCCCTTGCCTTCACCCTGCCCCCTGCCCCCCCCCACAAACCTGGTATCCCACATTTGCAGCTCAGTGTGAGGCGAGCAGGATCCTGGTCAGAGAACTCAGATTCTTGCGCCCCGCTCAGCTCCCCTTCCAGACAAATACACACACACACAGACATGCAGCAGGCGAGGCGGTCAGCAGGACCCATGGCTGCCTAGTTCAGCCATGCAGCTCAGTCTCAGTTTCCCCATCAGCACGGTGGGGCGCAGCCGCCACCCTGCCAGAGTTGGTGTGAGGCTGTGACAAATGAGCGGACCAAGCGCTGCTCCATTCCGGGGACAGAGGAGAACTAAGAGCTGTAAAAGGACAAGCTTCTAGTGCCCACATCTGTGATCCTAGACACTCAACAGACTGAGAGCTGATGACCACGGTTCAAAGCCAGCGTCAGGAGACAGCCCTCGAGACTCTACTCTCCAATTAACCACCAAAAAAAGCCCAAAGTGGAGCTGTGGTAGAGTGCTGGCCTTTAGTAAAAACAACTCAGAGCCAGGGGCTGGGAAGGTGGCTCAGTGGTAGAGTGTTCGCCTCCCATGCATGAGGCCCTGGGTTCGATTCCTCAGCACCACATAAGCAGAAAAAGCTGGAAGTGGTGCTGTGGCTCAAGTGGTAGAACACTAGCCTTGAGCTGAAGAGCTGAGGGACAGCGTCCAGGCCCAGAGTTCAAGCCCCACGGCTGACCAAAAAAACAAAAAAACTCAGAGACAGAGACTAGGCCCTGAAGGATGAACATAAAAAAGGAGAAAACAAAGCAAAACCCTCAGGCTTGTGCAGGCAGGGCTGAGGGGGCCGAGCCGCCACTGCCCCTTCAGTCTGTCCCTGTGCCCCGCACGGCCGCATCGCCGCCTCCTCCACAGGACACAGACCGCTGCGCAGCGATGCAGAGGGCCCGGCTGCCAGGGTCTCAGGGGGTCTGGGGAGCAGGGGGAGCTGGGACCTGTGTCTTTCTCCCAACGCCCCCTGCAGCTGTGAGGCCAGTGAGGGGGAAGCGGACAGGGACTCGCTCCCGCTCACAGCAAGGTGCCCAGCTACACGGAGCGCAGACCAGGGTGAGGGGAACCAACCTTCCTGCCCAGCGAAGGCAGCGCCCAAGACAGCCCAGCAGCCCAGGAGCCAGAGGCCCAGCATGGTGCCGCCGCCACACAGCTGCGTGTTACCTGCCGGGCTCCTGCTATATACCACGGCGCCCGCTGTTATCTGAGACCTTGAGTGGAGAAGCCCTTTTCTGGGCGCGTGTCCAGTGGGCAGCGTGTGCCAGGCAGGGCAGCGCGGGAGCCTGGGATGGACACAGCTGCCGTCCACGGCTGAGCTCCAGGCCAAGGGCTCAGGGCCACGACGGGGCTGAACAGCAGCCCTGGCCCCATAGCTGTGTGCTACAGCCCTGCTGCCCGGGTAGGCTGAGTCTATGGACTCACAGCTGAGCCCCACACTGGTAGAGGCTGTGGTCTCGGGGTGCCCTAGGACCCTGGACAGAGTTGTTGTGTTTCTTCCAGAAGCCCTGTGCAGCTGGAGGAGCAGGCCTTCCCTCCAGGCAGAGGCTCAGGGGGGAGGCCTGGTGTGGGGGCAGTGCTGAGGATGGAGGCCCAGAAGGCTCAGAGAGGACTCCGCTCCAGGCGTGTTGTAGCCATGTGGGTGTGGGCAGAGCAGCTGGAAGGGCCAAGGGCTCCTGCGCTGAGCAGCTTCCCTTCCCCTGTGGCACATGGCATCCTGGGCCCAGCGCGGTGCATGGACCAGCCAGGGGGTCTTGTTATATCACCTGATGATTGATTTATCACCCCATAAGTGTTATATCCACCTGTAATTGCTGAAGGAGTCTGGATCAAGTGATTGCAGGGGTCCAGGCAAACCTGGTTCTTGCTTTGGTTGACAAAGTGGGTTGTTTCCTGGCAGTTGTGGAACTGGGAGTGATTTGGGTTGCTGTCAGGTGCAGGATGAGAGGCTCCCGTGGTGATGGGCTTGATCTCCCCTGACAGCTTTTATTGTCCCTTCATGGTGACAATGTGCTGGTTGGAGCACAGGTTTTAGTATCAGACAGTGGCGCAGCCTTGGGCCGTTCACCTTTTCTGATGTTTCTTTTTGTTTTTCTTTTTTTATTTTCATATTTTTGGTTCCAATTCTGAGACTTGGCCTGGAGGACTGGACACTGGGCACTGTTTCTACGTTTTGTTTTGTTCTATTTTGCCCAAAGCTAGCATTCTACTCCTTGAGCCATAGCCCCACTTGTGGCTTTTTAGTAGTTAGTTGGAGCTATAAGAGTCTCACAGACTTTCTTGCCCTGGCTGGCTTCAAACCCTGATCCTCAGAGCTCAGGCTCCTGATTAGCTGGAATTAGAGGTGTGAGCCACCAGAGCCTGGGGACATTTGTCTTACTGGAACTCCTTGTCTGTTCCTGGCCTTGGCTCATTTTAGAAGATGGTCTAAGGACAGAGAGTAGGCCACATGTGTTAGGCAGGAAATCAGAGCACTGAACACTCGGTGTCCTGCCTGAATGAAACCACTCTGCACGAGTGAGCTCATCATGTAAGCAGCGCTCACCAGGCCCCTCCTGGAAGAGACCAAGTTCACCAGCCCCCCATGTAGCAAGCCTGCACTGCAGGAAGGAGTGGGAATTTTTTTAAATATCTATTTTTTATTGTAAAGATACTGTACAGAGGGGTTACAGTTACATGGACAAGGTAATGAGTCCATTTCCTATCAAGCATTGTTACCCCCTCCTTTGTTTTTCCCCTGCCATCCCTTTCCTCCCTACCTCGTCAATTTCTTAGCCCACCCCCTCCGCCACAGTTCAAAGCCAGCCTGGGCAGAAAAGTAGTCAAGAAACTTATCTTCAATTAACCACCAGAAAACTGGAAGTGGTGCTGTGGCTCAAGTGGTAGAGCGCTCACCTTGAGCTGAGTTGAAGAGCTGAGGGACAGCACCCAGGCCCAGAGTTCAAGTCCCACAACCAGAAAAAAAAAAAAAAAGAAAAGAAAAAAGAAAGAAAGATCAAATATAAGCCAGGCTCTGTTCACTTATGCCTAGAATCCTAGCTACTCAGGCTGTTGAGATCTGTGTACCACGGTTCAAAGCCAGCCCAGGCAGGAAAGTTTGTGAGATTCCTATCTCCAATTAACCACCAGAAAACCAGAAATGACATTGTAGTTCAAAGTGGTAGAACACTGGCCTTGGGGAGAAAAAGCTCATGTTGGTACAGTGCCCTGATCCCTAATTCAAGCCCCAAGCCTGGCAAACAAACAAGCAAGCAAAAATAAAATAAAAACAAGTAAAAAAAGATCAAACATACATCACCACCAGCTATGAAGTTATATTTTTAAATTTTTATTGTAGAGGTGATGTGCTGAGCATTTAGTTACATGTCAAGTCAAGATCACCTTTCTTTTTGGACAATATCACCATTCCCTCACTCTCGGTTATAATAATTTATTTCTTATCATGGACAGCAAGACCAGGAGGCCCACTCTTAAGGGGACATTACCAATACCGGGTACTGAGGAGATTGAGAGGGGAGGATGAAGGTTTGTAGCCAGCCAGGGCAGGAATGGTGGCAAGACTCCAATGAACATACAAAAAAGCAAGATTTGGAGCTGTGGTTCAATTGGTTGAGCATCAGCCTTCAGCAAAACAGCCAAGTGAGGACAAGAGGCTCTAGGTACCTGTACAATGGGACTGGGGGGGGGGGCAGTGTAGAAGAAAGGAAAGAAGGAAGAAAGTAGCAAGGGAGTGAGGAAGAAAAAGGGGGAAAATGGAAGGAAGGGAGGAAGGAAGGAAGAAAGGAAGGAAGAGAAAGAAAGAAAGGAAAAGGAAGGAAGGAAGGAAGAAAGAAAGAAAGAAAGAAAGAAAGAAAGAAAGAAAGAAAGAAAGAAAGAAAGAAAGAAAGAAAGAAAGAGAAGGGGCTGGGAAGGTGGCTCAGTGATAGAGCGCTTGCCTTGCATGCATGAGGCCCTGGGTTCGATTCCTCAGCACCACATAAGCAAAAAGAAAAAAAGCTGGAAGTGGCACTGTGGTTCAAGTGGTAGAGCGCTAGCCTTGAGCTGAAGAGCTGAGGGACAGCGCCCAGGCCCAGAGTTCAGGCCCCACGACTGGATCCAAAAAAAGAAAGAAAAGAAAGAAAGAAGACAGAGGGAAAATGGAAAGGAGGGAGGGAGGGAGGGAGGGAGGGAGGGAGGGAACTTTGGGAACAGCCGAGGCGTCTCTGGAGGAGGTGAAGAGGCGGCTGCAAGCCCTGGCGTCTCAGGTCCCTTCGGAGGCCCCTGTGACGGGAGAGGAGTGAAGTCGGGGAGAGGAGTGAAGTCAGGGAGAGGAGTGAAGTCGGGGCTGCAGGCGGCGGGGCAGGTGTTGCGGGTCTGTTACTGAAGCGGCAGGTGCGAGGCGGTGGCCCGCCCCTCGCTCCCTCCATGACGTGTGGCCATGGGAAGCCCCAGCTGGCTGCCGCAGGGCCGAGCTGCGGGAACGCACACAGCTGGAGAGGCTGTTCCACTGCCCGCAGGTGCTCCACTCCCCCGGGGGCCATGGAAGGGACCGGAGCACCGCGTCCCAGCTCAACCTAAGAGTGTCCTCAGGGCTCAGCCTCCCGAGGAGGTCCGATGATAGGAATGAGCCAGCAGCATGCGGCAACATCAGGGTGTTGGTTGGCTGGTCGGTTGGTCATGGGGCTTGAACTCAGGGCCTGGGTGCTGTCTCTGAGCTCGTTTGCTCAAGCCTAGTGTTTTGCTTTGAGCCACAGCTCCGAGTGTTTGTTTTTAAAAATATAATTTTATATATTACTAAGGTTACCATTTCCTAAGTGAGGTAACGCATATCTCTTATTGGACAATGTCTCCCCTCCCGTCCCTCCTACAAGTGGCAGAGCTTGTTTTCCACTGTATCATGAATACCATGATCGAATTTCTTAGTTAATTCTTTTTTTTGCGTCCGGTCGTGGGGCCTGAACTCTGGGCCTGGGCACTGTCCCTCAGCTCTTCAGCTCAAGGCTAGTGCTCTACCACTTGAGCCACAGCGCCACTTCCGGCTTTTTTCTTTTTGCTTATGTGGTGCTGAGGAATTGAACCCAGGGCCTCATGCATGCAAGGCAAGTGTTCTACCACTGAGCCACCTTCCCAGCCCCCCATGATCGCATTTGTTCACCCTTCCTCCCTCCCTTTCTACACCTCTCCTTGTTCTCCCTTACAAAACAGGAAAGCAGGGCACCAGTGGTACACACCTGTAATCCTAGCTACAAAGGAGGCTGAGAGCTGAGGATCACGATTCAAAGCTAACACAGGCAGGAAAGTCCTTAAGACTCCTATCTCCAATTAACCACCAGAAAACTGGAAGTGGTGCTGTGGTTCAAGTGGTAGAGCACTCACCTTGAGCTAAAGGGCTGAAGGACAGTGCCCAGGCCTAGAGTTCAAGCCCATGACCAAAAAGAGGAGGGGGGGGGGGGGAAGGAAGGCAGGAAGGCAGGAAGGCAGGAAGGAAGGCAGGAAGGAAGAAAGGGAAAAGCCCACCCCATCCCAAACACCACCACCACCACCAACATAAAATAACCCATGTTTTCATATCCTGGAATTTGTTTGGCTAAATAATATTTTGTATGTTCAGGAGAATTATACCTTTGGGTCCCTCTGCTACTGGTACCCTCCTTTCGTCCGTGTGCAAATGCCTTGAGTGGTGTACAGAGTTGAGGTCCAGTGATATTTTAGATCTAGCCTCCACATGTAAGGGATACAGGCGCCCTGTGTCTCTGAGCTTGGCTTACCTCACTAAACATTGCTCTAGGTCCATCCATTTCCCTACAAATGACAGGATCTTATTCTTTCTAATGAGCGAGTAAAATCCCATTGTGTATGTGTACCACACGCAACAGTTGTGTTTTAACAAGCCCAGTGTCTCGGCTCTGCTCGCTGGGACCCTTTTCCAGCCCAGAGCCTTTGATGGAGACCTAGCTCCCCTTCAGTGGCTCTCTGTCAAGGCCTGGCCCCCGGGGGGGGCTCACAGCGCCTCTAGTGGAGAAGTGGAGAAGCACACCCTGCTGTGGGTATCCATAGGCTGCCTGCGCTTCATTGTGTGTATTCTCTTGGTTTGGTGTCCACATCTGTCACCAGCGCCAGGGGCCCTCTGTGTGCTGGGGTCTCCGCCTGGAGCAGTGTCTGACTATGGGAGTGGAGGGACCTTGGGCAGGTTGCAGAGAATTCCCTGGGCCTCCACTTCCTGCCAGCGCACCCCACACACCCGTCTTGTTTCATGGGGCCGCGGTGATGGAGGGAATGTGGAAGGAGTGCGTTCTCTGCGTCAGCTTGTGGCTGGAGTCACAGCGCCAGTGGATAAGGAACTTCCGCTTTGTACGAAGGCACAGCAATGCTCTGGATAATCATCAGTGCCTGAGCGACCTTTGCTTTGAGATTGACTCCATTTTTTTACAGAAAACCTGCAGCCTGCCTTCATGATCCTGAGCCGACACCAGGAAGAATTCTGGGGCTCCTAGCCACCAGCAGCTGGGTGCCTTGGCACCCTGCAGTGGGATTGCCTTTAACCAGGGGCTGAAAACCCTCCTGTGGCTTGAGGAAGCTGGGTCCCCCACCCCATGCCCAGCGAAGGCTGCCTGAGCAGGACTGGGCCAGGCTCGAACCCTGGGCCTGGCCCGGCCTGGCCCAGCCTGGCCCACCGTACCCTGGGGTGCTGGGTGTGGCCAGTGTTTGCGGTTGGTGGTATGGCCAAGCAGCTGCTCTTTTCCCAGGGGGCTGAGGTGTTATAGGCCTGGCAGCCACTTATCTCCCAAGGCCTCTGGGGAACAGGGAGGGTGGCTCTTGGCCTTTCTGGTTGGCTAGAGCCAGAAGGAATGGGGCAGGGTTTGGGGGACACACTGGGACATAAAAAGGGTCCCAGAGCAGGTACAACTCATTCTCCCTGACCACAACACCATGGCATTCCTGTGGCTTCTGTCCTGCTTTGCCCTTGTGGAGGCTGCCTTTGGTGAGTGTTGGCATCTGGGGAGAGGCTGGGCCCTGTGGACCCCCCACCCCCCAAGCCAGGCCCCATCAGAGGAGCCGACGGGCCCCGTCCTGAGTGGGAGCTGAGCCCCTTTCCCTGCCTCCCGGGCATCACCTGCCACAGGCTGCCTGAGATGACAGGAGGCCTTCTAGGACTTTCTGAGCCTGCAGGCCCTGCTCTGAGCATGGAAAAGCCTGGTCGGTGGTTCCCGAAGTGTCTGAGGTTGGGAACTGCAGGCAGGGTAAGAATAGTGGGGGCAGGTTTCCCCAAGATCTTCATCCAGGATCCAGGAGTGTGTGTGTGTGTGTGTGTGCTGACCACCTGCTAAGCATTTTGTGTTCTATTCTTTTTGTTGTTGGTTGTGGGGCTTGAACTCTGGGCCTGGGTGCTGTCCCTCAGCTCTTCAGCTCAAGACGAGCACTCTACCACTTGAACCGTAGCACCACTTCCAGTTTTCTGAGTGGTTTATTCGAGACAAGAGTCTCATGGACTTTCCTGCCAGGGCTGGCTTTGAACTGTGATCATCAGATCTCAGTCTCCGAGTAGCTAGAATTACAGGCATGAGCCACCTGCACTCGGCTTGTGTTCTATTTTTTTTTGGGGGGGGGGTCCAGTCGTGGGGACTGAACTCTGGGCCTGGACGCTGTCCCTCAGCTCTTCAGCTCAAGGCTGGCACTCTACCACTTGAGCCACAGTGCCACTTCTGGCTTTTTTTTCTGCTTATGTGGTTTAAGCATTCTACCACTGAGCCACCTTCCCAGTCCATGTTCTATTTTTTAAAAGAAGGAAAGAAGCCAGACCCTGGTGGCTCACACCTGTAATCTAGTTACTCAGGAGACTGAGATCTAAGGATCAAAGCCAACCCAGGCATAAAAGTCTCCATGAAGCTGGGTGTCAGGGGCTCATGCCTGTAATCTTAGCTACTCAGGAGGCTGAGATCTGGGGACCGCAGCACAAAAGCCCTCTTCCCTGTTCTGAGCTCACTAAATGTCATTTCTACTCTGTTTATACAAATATACTTCATATTTATAAATCCATCTACCCACGCTTCTCTCCATGTCTGCAGTTTTCCACTGTTTTCCACTCACGTCTTATTAGCGTTATCCATGTTGCTTGAGTGTGCTCGGGAGTGTGAATACACTACTATTTTATTTTTTGCTATTATAAAAAATAATGCTCCATTTGGCAACACCAGTTTTCAGTGAGGAGCCTGGAGCAGGGGAGAGGGACCCCGGAAGTGGCTGGGCTGCCCCTCACCCCTGCTGCCCAATTGTGAAGACCACGTGGGAGGAGAGCTTGCTGAGTCAGCAAGCGTCCTGGGCATGCGCAGGTCACCTGCCTCGCTTGGTTCACTATTGGTTTTATGCTGTGAAATCAAAGTCTTGGTTTATTAAATGAACAAGACACCAAGACTTTACACAACAAACGGCTCCTAAGATTAGAACTGTCCAAGAAATGGCTAGCTTGGAAGCAGGCCTGGCTGGGGACGGCCATGTTTCTCTGCGTCCCAGGATGACGGGGGTCTGCGGGCTGTGAGTGGGATGGCCTTGAGTCTGGAGAGCAGAGGGAAGCCAGGGGAAGCTTCTAGAAGAAGTGGCCCATCATTATGGTGGGGGGGAGGGTGCTGAGCTAGTCTGAGGTAGGACCACGAATTCTGCAGTGGCAGTTCTGAGTGACAGCCATCCTTCACCCCAATCCTCCCACCAGGCTGCGGGGTGCCCGCCATCCACCCGGTGCTCAGTGGCCTGTCCAGGATCGTCAATGGGGAGGACGCTGTCCCTGGCTCCTGGCCCTGGCAGGTGTCCCTGCAGGTGAGGGCGAGCTCCTGGGAAGGGGGGCGGTCAGCGTGGGGTGCTAAGTGGGGATGTGACTGACCCCTGCTTCCTCCCCAGCAATCAAATGGCTTCCACTTCTGCGGGGGCTCCCTGATCAGCGAGGACTGGGTGGTCACCGCTGCCCACTGTGGGGTCAAGTGAGTCCCGGGCAGCCTGGGGGCTCCGCGTGCAGCTCAGTGGGGGTCGGGGAGGGGAGCAAGCCCCCTCCCCCTCCTCACCCCCCCCCCCCCGTCTCGATGCCCAGGACGTCCGACCTCGTGGTGGCTGGGGAATTTGACCAGGGCTCCGACCAGGAGGACATCCAGGTCCTGAAGATCGCAAAGGTATTTGCGCTGCTCCCCACCCAGGCTCTCAGCCCAGAAGTTGGGGAGCAGGCACAGGACACGTGGAGCTAGGGCTGGCCTCAGGAAAGGAGCTTGGCCCCCAGAAACACACACGACCTAACCTGGGGCTCTGGTCCTTACCCACAGGTTTTCAAGAACCCCAAGTTCAACTTCTTCACCATCCAGAATGACATCACGCTGCTGAAGCTGGCCACACCCGCCCGCTTCTCCAGCACCGTGTCGGCCGTGTGCCTGCCCAGTGAGGACGAAGACTTCCCGGCCGGGACCCAGTGCGTCACCACGGGCTGGGGAAAGACCAAGTACAGCGGTGAGCAGTGGCCGCCTTTCCCGAGCCCGGCTGGTCGTTGGGCTGGGCTGCCTGGTCTGAATCTCAACATTCTTAAAAATGAAGTGGGGCGTGATGGCCCAGGCCTTGAATCTCAACACCAGAGAGGCACAAGCAGAAGGATCACAGTTCTAGACCAGCCTGGGCTACTTAGAAAGCCTTTGTCTTAGGGAAAAAAAAAACCCAAAGGTCCAGGATGTAAAGTTGGTGGCACAGTACTTGTCCACCACCAGATCCATTGGGATGATGGCGTGTGCCGGGAGCAGTGGCATTCCTTCCAGCACCAGGGGGTCAACTTGCCCTGCCCACTTGCTGACCATTTGATTCTCAGCTCTGATTTAAAAAGAAAGAAAAACGAGAGTGACTAAGGACAGACTCGCCACAGGAAGGCCTATCGATGGCACAGCTACAGGGCGGAGTCTCCCCCTCAGGAAGGACCAGGGGGTCGCACACCCCTAAGCCCAGGGGCTCCGTCTGATTTGGCACCTAAGTGGGGCCCAGCTCACCTTCTTGCGCCTCATTTTCTTCCCGATCTGGATTCTCTCAGGGGCCTCTAGCTTTCTGTTCATTAACAGATGGAGACAGAAAGGGAAGGAGGGAGGAGGCTGGTCTCCATCCACCTTGCCCCCTCTCCACACTCCCCACGCCCCCCCCCCCCGCCAGGCCCGGCTCCACACAGAGGCCGTGGGGCTGGGCTGCGGGGACAGGTGTGGGTACAGTGTACCCTGCCCGGGGGTGGACCTGACAGTTGGGTGTCCCCGGGCATGGTCTGATCTCTTCTCCACTGGGGGGCGGGAAGGGCTGAATAACAGGGGCCCTGACCCCGTCCTCTGTCCCTGCAGCCACCAAGACCCCCGAAAAGCTGCAGCAGGCCACCCTGCCCCTCCTGTCCACCGCCGAATGCAAGAAGTTCTGGGGCGCCAAGATCAAGGACTCCATGATCTGCGCAGGCGCCAGTGGCGTCTCCTCCTGCATGGTATGGTCGCGTGCCCCACCCACCCGCGGCTGGCCCTTCCCTGGTCATCTCCACATTGCCCCCCAGAGCCCTGGGCTCCCTGACCCCACTCCTCTCCACTCACTGGGGAGGGAGACCAGTTGTCCCAGCCTGGTGCTGGGCTGCGCAGGGCAGAGGCCACGGCCAGGCTTAGAGAGGGCCACCGGCCAGGTCCCCGCAGGGTAGATGGCAGAGCTGGCCACCGACCCCACGTCGGGTCCCTGGGCCCGCGTTTGTCAGCGCTCCGCGCCCTCCCTGCGCGCTGCAGGATGTCCTGGGTCCTGAGGAGTCCTCTCCCCTCTCCCCGCAGGGCGACTCCGGAGGCCCCCTGGTGTGTCAGAAGGACGGGGCCTGGACCCTGGTGGGCATCGTGTCCTGGGGCAGCGGCACCTGCTCCACCTCCACCCCCGCCGTGTATTCACGGGTCACTGAGCTCATGCCCTGGGTGCAGCAGATCCTGGCGGCCAACTGAGTCCGTGGCTCCTGCTCCCCCACTCCGAGAAGCTCCAATAAAAATCATCTATTCAGAAATGCTTCCTGTGTCTCTTGGTGTGGCCCCAAAAAACCTGGGGCCCAAGCTATTGAGTTGTGGTTCCCAGGGCTGGGACTGTGGCTCAATGGTAGAGTGCTTGCCTAGCATGCATGAAGCCCTGGGTTCAATTCCTCAGCACCATATAAACCACACAAAAAAGCCAGAAGTGGCGCTGTGGCTCAAGTGGTAAAGCACTAGCCTTCAGCAAAAGCACAAGAACAGGGCCCAGGCCCCGAGTTCAAGCCCCAGGATTGCCCTCCCCCCCATAAAAAGTCATTCCCAGGCTGCAGATCCCGAGAATCTTTCCTAGGAAGCTTAGCTTCTTATCTTCACCCCAGACCTGAATTCAGGCCCTACCTGCTAAAGCCAGCTTGACCCATGGAACTTTCTGGAAGGCAATAATCCTTCAGCAAGCTCTGTAGTTAGCCCCAAGTCAGCCTTCCAGGCACACGTTCCGGGCACCCTGCTCTACCTTAGCATCCCGCAGCCAAGAGCCCCAGGTGAGCCTCAGACCCCACGCCTTGCACGTAGCAGTCCAACTTGGAAATCCCCAAGCCAGCACCTGCCAGCGGCTCCACTCTACCCTGCCCTCTTCTGGCCTTTCTGCCATGGCTGAGTTGGATCTGGATCCGAGGCTGCCTTTGGTCACCCTCTACCCTTTTACAGCCAGCAGGGGGTGCTGCTGTGCAGTGGGGCACTGAATTCTTTAAAGGATGGCAAACGTGGCGTCCATTCTCACTCGTTCTCCCAAATACTTCCATTGCCAAACTCTTCCATACAAATGCCCCCTACCCCCCACCAATCTCTCATTTAAATACCAGTGGTACTACTCACCGAGAACAGGCAGGCTGAAGATTTTTCTCTTCACTAATTTTGAAAGCCAGGCTGGGAAGGTGGCTCAGTGGTAGAGCGCTTGCCTTGCATGCCTGAGGCCCTGGGTTCGATTCCTCAGCACCACATAAGCAAAAAGAAAAAAGCCAGGAGTGGAGCTGTGGCTCAAGTGGTAGAGTGCTAGCCTTGAGCTGAAGAGCTGAGGGACAGCGCCCAAGCCCATAGTTCAGGTCCCACGACCAGACCCCCCCCCAAAAAAAAAAAAACTAATTTTGAAAGCATTTTTTTTCCTTTCCCGATTTTTAAGATAATGATTTTGTTCCTATCATCGTCTAACAGGGACTCACTTCATTTTGTTTTTGTGTTTTAGGATCATTAAATTGTAGGTTTAAAGAGATTTTGGTTTTGTGTGTGTGTGTGTGTTTGGTGCCAGTACTAGGGCTTGAACTCAGGACTTGGGAGCTTTTTTGCTCAAGACTAAGTGCCACAGCTCCACTTACGGCTTTTTGGTGGTTAATTGGAGATCAGAATCTCATGGGCTTTTCTGCCCAGGTTGGCTTTGAACTGGGATCTGTCTGCTGAGTAGCTAGGATACAGGAGTGAGCCACCAGCACCTGCTTCTGGGCACTATTTATTTAATTTACTTATATTTTAATAAATTTTTTGTCAGTTGTGGGGCCCAAACTCTGGGCCTGGGCACTGTCCCTCAGCTCTTCAGCTCAAGGCTAACACTCTACCACTTGAGCCACAGTGCCACTTCCAGCTTTTTCTGCTTATGTGGTGCTGATGAATTGAACCTACAGCCTCATGCATGCAAGGCAAGCACTCTACCACTGAGCCACCTTCCCAGCCCCCTGAGCACTTTTTTCCAAGAAATGCTGGTGGATTTTGACCAAGAGCCTTTTACATTAATTGAGATGATCAATTTTCTTCCTTGATTCTATTATTACATTGAGCTTCTCAGATTGAGTCAACCTTGCATAAACAAATCATTCTTATCATTTTAATAGGCTACTGGATTGTTTACTAGTTGCTTTTTTTTTTTCCAATCATGTGGCTTGAACTCTGGGCCTGGGTGTTGTCCCTCAGCTCTTCAGCTCAAGGCTAGGGCTCTATCACTTGAGCCACAGCGCCATTTTCTGGTGTGTGTGTATGTCGGTCGTGGGACTTGAACTCTGGACCTGGGTGCTGTCTCTCAGCTCTTCAGCTCAAGGCTAGCACTCTACCACTTGAGCAACAGTACCACTTCCAGTTTTCTGAGTGGTTTAATGGAGATAAGAGTCTCACAGTCTTTCCTGCCCGGGCTGGCTTTGAACCACAATCCTCAGATCTCAGTCTCCTGAGTAGCTAGGACTATAGGCATGAGCCACCAGTGCCCAGCCTTCTGGTGGTTTATTGGAGATAAGAGTTTCATGGACCTTTCCTGCCCAGGCTGGCTTTGAACCTTGATTCTCAGATCTCAGCCTCCTGAGCAGCTAACATTACAGGTGTGAGCCATTGGCACCCAGCTTTACTAGTTGTTATTTAAGATCACTTGTCATAAGTGATACTGTGACTTAAGTAGTAGAGCGCTAGCCTTGAGCTGAAAAGCGAAGAAGGAGGAGGAGGAGGAGGAGGAGGAGGAGGAGGAGGAGGAGGAGGAGGAGGAGGAGGAGGAGGAGGAGGAGGAGGAGGAGGAGGAGGAGGAGGAGGAGGAGGAGGAGGAGGAGGAGGAGGAAGAAATAAATGAGCTGGGAAGGTGGCTCAGTGGTAGAGTACTTGCCTTGCATGCAGGAGGCCCTGGGTTCAATCCCTCAGCACCATATAAGCAGAAAATGCCGGAAATGGCACTGTGGCTCAACTGGTAGAGCACTAGCCTTGAGCTGAAGAGTTGAGGGACAGTGCCCAGGCCGAGTTCAAGCCCCATGACCAAAAAAAAAAAAAAAAAAAAAAAAAAAGCACTTATCAGTGTCCCATCCCTAGCACTAGATAAAGAAAAACCAACATTAAGCATTTAGTCCTTTAATTCCCAGCTCAGGGGGAGAGAACCACTTTTAAACAGACTAAAACACACACAGGGCTGACATGTCTCTGGGTCTGGGGCCTGGTACCACAGGCAGTCCTGAGCTAAGACTGCCACCTGGTGGTCTACATAAAAACTGCAGAGCCCATTTGTTCTAATCCATCACTGTCAAACCAGGAACAAATAGGCAAAATAGGTAAATGTTTTCATGTATTTACCCCAATATATTATTATCTCTATATTTAATAAATATTTTAGCTATGTTTCACATTGAAGTTTAAACTCAGAGCCTCACCCTTGCTAGCACGGACTCCACCACTGAGCAGCACCCCAACTCCCTTTTGCTTTAACAATGGAGTCTAGCTTTGTGCACAGCTGTCTTACTTAGACCCTCTTCCTCCCCCTAGGCTTCTACGTATCTGGGATGATGGCAATGAACAACTTTGTACAGCTATTGGTTGAGATGTAGTCTCATGAACCTTTTGCTTGCTTGTGTGGCGGGTGCTCTATCATTTGAGCTACACCGCCAGCCTCTCTCTGTGAGATCCTGCTTACAGGATCTCACAGACTTCTATGGCACCACTGGATTCAAAGTGATTTCTAGGCTCTTAGTATCCCGAGTAGTTAAGAATTATAGGCTGAGCCACCAGTGTCGAGCAATCTGTTTTGGTTTGTCTATGTTGGAGATTTATCAGTCGCATGCATGTCTTCTCAAATTAGCTCCTCTGTGGTTGTTGCCCTTTATTTCTGGGAAATTGTGAACTCAGTCGAAAATGAGTCACGCCACAGCGGGCTGCTAATGTTAACTGGCTGTGAATAATTATCCTACCTACTTAGTTTACATTCATCTGTATCTATATGTTAAAATATGACACTTTTGGTGCAAATTTAATACAGTTCAAATTGGGGGGTGGGTAATAGTGGCATTTTCTTTCAAAAGTGGGTCTCATTATGTTGGGGATCCAAGAGTCTCTCAAAGCTGTGACTGTGCTTTGAGACCTAGCTAATAGGGTTTTGGGTTGGTTTTTCACTATTCATGTGTGTGTGTGTGTGTGTAATACAGGAAATGAAATTCCAGGTGTGTGTGTGTGTGTGTGTAGTACAGGAAATGAAATTCCAGGGTCTTTTTCCTTTTCCTAGAGCTGGGGTTTGAACACTTGCTGGGTAAGATCTCTACCACTTGAACCGTGCCTGCAGCCACTGAGTTTCAGATAGGTAGTTCTGGGCACGTGAAGACATTACTATGGACATGAGGGAGAGATGACATAGTCCGTGAGAACGGGATGGAGGTGCTGACTGCTGCCCCCGGTGGTTCCTCCCTCCTCCTCGGCCCTGCCTTATCCCTCGTCCCCTACCCTTACCTGTGGCTGGGCTCAGGACGACACTGGAAGTTGGGTGCTGAAAAGCAGCGGGCGAGGCTTGTCTTTCATTTCCTTCCCTACCTCAGTCCCGCGTTCTTCATAGTAGCTCTCTGCCAGGCTTCGCCGTCTTAGCAGACCTTTCCAGAGGTCAGTGGTCACAGGGCTCTGGGAGCACTTCCTGTCTGGCTCCCAGGACAGCTTCTCTGGGTGCTCATGCCTTTGCTCTCCCAGCCATTCCGTCCTTCCACTGGTCTGGATTGGTGGAGGGCCTGCGGGAGTGGTCTGAGAGGCTGAGGTGAGTTCGAGGGGACACACAGAAGGTACTGTTTCCCCGGCCCACGAATCAGATACAGATACATAGGAGTTTAGATATTTATTTTACAAAAATGGTATATTCTCAGAGGGCCTCCCCATTTGACGGAGCGTTCTCTCCACATTATATTCTTTGCAATAGAATACCTTTCAGCTGTGATACATTCTACCACAATTTGTTCATTATTCTAATATTGGGGTTTTTTTTGTATTTACCAAAAATACTACAATATACATTGATAAACATAAAATCTCATGTACTGGCACTTTATTATTTTTTTTTCTTAGAAACAGATTCCCAGGAGTGACGCACCTGGTTTGAAGACTGTGTTCTTCATGTTGACACAGAATCACAGTATTTCCTAAGGAGGCTGTCACAATTTACACTTCAACAGCAGTGTACGAAACTGCTGTTTTCCTTTAATAGGTGAGACTGTAACTTAGACCCAGTGGGCTGTGGCTGCCCTGGAAAATGTCCCCAGAAAATGGCTCCCATTCATATAGTCCGCCAATGACCTTTGACAGTAAGAAGCCAGTAGCTTGCCAGGTACCATCATACTAATGCACTATTTGTGGCTGCCAGGTAAAAGCAGAATTTGTGCTTCTGACATCGTCTACAAAGGCAATCTTTCAGTTGTGCAGAAATAACAGTAATGTCGTTCTCTTGGTCTGGGGACATTTCTAGGCAGCCACATGTGAAGTGTGGATGGTACAGGACAGAGTGACACACACCAAGCAGGACCAAACACCTCCTTCAAACCGCAGGATTCTGCTCATTTCTAAAATGAATTATGCACATAGAAATTTAAAATGCAATACTGAGTTTCCTTAAAATAAGTTTTTTCTTTAATATCTCTGAAATGTAACATCAGTGAGCACTCTACCATTTTTTTTTTAAACAAGACAATCAAAATATGAAAAGAAACAGGGAAACCCACAAAAAATAGTTTTGTTTATTTTCTGGGCTACGTAATCTTTTGGTAAGACATGCACCTGTAAGTCAGGAACAAGGTCATGACGCATGCGGCGTTCTGTCTACACTGCACACTCGTATCTTGTAGTGCGAGTCGAGAAACGCAGTTCATATTGCCTCCTCCATCATGTTCCTCTTCCTTACCTCACACTTGCATCTTTGTATAAATCTTCTAGAAAAATCTTCAAACCTGGACGCAGGTTGAGACTCTGCCAAACTGTCACTTCTTTAGTGGAGAGGCCATGCAGTGATGATGGTCACAGAAGCGAGCAGGAGGAGCAGGCTCCTTGCTACATCTATTCCTTTTGGAATGCATAGCAGGTGGGAAAGGTACCGAAAGTCATGTTTAATGTGGAAAATCTTGTTTGATGTGCCCTAATGATTGCCAAGACAAATGTTTCAAACTCCCAGTAACTTCACATACGTAAATTTAAAACATGATGTGTGTTTCGTGGAATATTCCCACATAAATTTCCAGGGTAGAACCGGGTGCCGGTGGCTCACGCCTGCAATCCTAGCTATTTAGGAGGCTGAGATCTGAGGACAGTAGTTCAAAGCCAGCCTGGGCAGGAAACTCTATGAGACTCTTTCTTACCTACAATAAACTACTCAAAAAAGACAGAAGTGGCACTGTGGCTCAAGTGGTAGTACACTCACCTTGAGCAAAAGCAGCTCAGGGACAGTGTTCAGGTCCTGAGTTCAAGCCCCAGGACTGGCAGGAAAAAAAAAAAAAAAAGATCTCTAGGGTACTGTCTGTACATGTTTGTGCTACTTACTTCTCAGGGACTTTAAGAAGCTCCCTATGGGCTGGCTGCAGCTCGGTGGTAGAGCACACACACACATGGACCCTGGTGTCCATCCCCAGCACTGTAGAGAACAATTCCGCAGCTGTCCGCATGATGTGCAGTGGCGTGCACTCCTCGCTTCCCAAGAGGCTGTGTTCTCCCGGGGTCCTATCTTCCCGTCTTTTCAATGGAGACTGCCGGCCAGCATGCGCTCCCATGACCCTCCAGCCCCTCCCCCGGAAGAGCCACCGCGGCATCAGGGTCTGTCCCCCGCGTGCAGCCTCTGGTGGACGCTGAGGCGGGACTTCCTGCTGAAGGCCTTGCCGCAGTCGGCGCACTCGTAGGGCTTCTCCCCGGTGTGGATGCGCAGGTGCAGCCGCAGGGTGGACCTCTGGCTGAAGGTCTTGCCGCACTCGGTGCACTCGTAGGGCTTCTCCCCGGTGTGAGTCCGCGTGTGGATGATGAGCTGCGAGTTCTGGATGAAGGACTTGCCGCACTCGCTGCACTCGTAGCGCTTCTCCCCCGTGTGAATCTTCTGGTGGATAATGAGGTTGGACTTCTTGAAGAAGGTCTTTGCACACTCGCTGCACTCGTAGGGCCGCTCTCCGGTGTGAATCCTCTGGTGTGTGGTGAGCTCGAACTTCTGGGCGAAGGTCTTGCCGCACTCTCCGCACCCGTAGGGCTTCTTCTCCATGTGCGCCCTCTGGTGCACGATGAGGTTGGACTGGTGGGTGAACGCCTTTCCACACTCGGGGCACTCGAAGGGCTTCTCCCCGGTGTGGATTCTCTGGTGCTTGATGAGGTTCGCCTTGTGGGAGAAGGTCTTCTGGCACACGTTGCACTCATAGGGCTTCTCCCCAGTGTGGATTCTCTTATGACTAACGAGGAGCGACTTAAACGAGAAGGTCTTGTCACAGTAATTGCAAACGAACGGCTGAACCAAGTTTTTCATTTTCTGATGCTTAAAAATCACTTCCTTAGGGCTGAGGGCTTTGGTGCTTTTATTATATTCTGCATATTCTGCCGCAGACTGGGGTTTCTCTTGCTTCAGACGGAGGAGTGATTTTCCAAAACCGCTGCACTCATCGTCCTCCTTGCCCACATAGCTCCGGTCCCGAAGCGGGTCCGCGCGACACGGCGCAGCCTTTTCATATCCACTGTATTTATAGGGCACTTGGCTCAAAGACACACTGTCCGTGTTCAGATGAAATGTTTTTGCAAAGAGGTAACCCCTTTCTTCCACTGGGGTTTGGTTCTTGAGGATTAGAAACTGCCTTGCCTGCTCGTCTGGGGTTTTGGGGTCCCCCTCCATCTGCTCATCAGCCTTCCACACTTCTAGGATGGAGCACAAAGAAACGCACTAGTCAGCCCCTCACCATTTCACAGTGGAGTCTCCGTGAACAGTCTATCTTTCTGATCTATCAGATGAATAGCTCCCTCCCACCACGAAAACATCCCTGGTGCCATCTTTTTCTTGCTCTTAAACTTTGAAAAGACAAAAACATACAAGGTTGTGGCAAAAAAAAAAAAAAAAAAAAAGGAGAAACTGACAATGGACATATATAGCATTGCCAGATGACAAAACGACCTTACAGTGGATAAAAAACAAAATTAAAAAATAAAAAGGGGGGGCTGGGAAGGTGGCTCAGTGGTAGAGTGCTTGCCTTGCATGCCTGAGGCCCTGGGTTCGATTCCTCAGCACCACATAAGCAAAAACAAAAACAAAAAAAAGCCGGAAGTGGCGCTATGGCTCAGGTGGTAGAGCGCTAGCCTTGAGCTGAAGAGCTGAGGGACAGCGCCCAGGCCCAGAATTCAGGCCCCACGACCAGACCCCAAAAAAAAATAAAAAATAAAAAATAAAAAGGGGCTGAGGGTATGAGCAAGGCCCTGGGTTGAACTGGGCAGGCCGGGGACATAGAAAGACTGGCGACTCCAGGGATGGCAGGACTTAGGTGTCTTCAGGGACGTGGAACGGCACAGAGACCAAGAGAGTAAGCAGTGGAGATGTGAAGTGGGAGTCGCTGGGCGGGTGAGGGTTAGTGACTGGTGCGGGGCTACCCCGTTGTGGTGGGACCCGCGTTAATTGCACATATGTTGGCTCTTTCCCCTTTTTTAAACCTCTGCTCATCTCAACCAATTCCCATGAGCTAAAACATGAAAGTCACTATTCTGACAAGCCAAAAAATACTACTAAAGAGCAGCTCACAAAGCCAGGCGCCACTGCTCACGCCTATAATCCTAGCTACTCAGGAGGTTGTGATCTGAGGATCACCATTTGAAGCCAGCCCAGGGAAGTGGATAAATAAACTACTCAGAAAAAGCTGGAAGTGGATCTGTGACTCAAGTGGTACAGCACTACCCTTGAGCACAAAGAGGCTCAGGGAGAGCAACCAGGCCCTGAATTCAAGCCCTAGTACTGGCAAGAAAAAAAGAGAAGAAAAAAGAGTATCTCATCACGCCAAGTTAAGTATCTGCAGCAGGGAAGAAAGTTGAGCAAGGACAGACAGACATTTGGAGGCATGGCCACGAACAGCAAAGGCCTTCTGTCTTCAGCGGCCTCTGAAGATGTTGGGATTTTAAAACTAATTTTTTTCTATTTTGTAGTACTAGAGTTTGAACTCAGAGCTTAACACCTGCTAGGCAGGTGCTCTACAGAGCATATTTTGCTTCTACTTTTTTTTTTGGGTCCGGTCGTGGGGCCTGAACTCTGGGCCTGGGCACTGTCCCTCAGCTCTTCAGCTCAAGGCTAGTGCTCTACCATTTGAGCCACAGCGCCACTTCTGGCTTTTTTCTTTTTGCTTATGTGGTGCTGAGGAATCGAACCCAGGGCCTCAGGCATGCAAGGCAAGCGCTGTACCACTGAGCCACCTTCCCAGCCCCTGCTTCTACTTTTCTAGTAGAGTTTCACATTTGCCCATGGCTGGCTTGAGACCATGACTAAGCCTTCTGTGTAACTGGGAATACAGGTGTGAAGCATCACTCCTGCCTTGTTTGTTGAGATGAGATCTCACTAATGTTTTTTTTTTTTTTTTTGTCGGTCGTGGGGCTTGAACTCTGGGCCTGGGCGTTGTCCCTCAGCTCTTCAGCTCAAGGCGAGCACTCTACCACTTGAGCTACAGCGCCACTTCCGATTTTCTGGTGGTTTATTGGAGATAGGAGTCTCACGGTCTTTCCTGCCCGGGCTGGCTTTGAACCGTGATCCTCAGATCTCAGCCTCCTGAGTAGCTAGGATTACAGGCGTGAGCCACCAGCGCCCGGCTGAACATATATATTTGTAAAATTTTTTTTTTTTTTTTTTTGTCGGTCGTGGGGCCTGAACTCTGGGCCTGGGCGCTGTCCCTCAGCCCTTCAGCTCAAGGCGAGAGCTCTACCACTTGAGCTACAGCACCACTCTCACTAATGTTTTGCCTGGGCTGAACTGCAGTCCTCCTGACCTCCACCTCCTGAGTAGCTAGGATTACAGGCATGCACCACTACACTTTGCCACAAACTACATTCTAGAAAATATTTTGAAGATACCAACTTGCTCCTAAGTGATATCCGATATCATTTCTACAGTTTCTCTCATTTCCCTTGTTTTCAGATCATCCCTAGAAAGTTCTGAGCTGATCATTCTTTTTTTTTTTTTTTTTTTATCATTCATGGGGCTTGAACTCTGGGCCTGGATGCTGTCCCTCAGCTCTTCAGCGCAAGGTGAGCGTACTACCACTTGAGCCACAGCGCTACTTCTGGTTTTGAGTGGTTTACTGGCGATAAGAGTCTCACAGTTTCCTGCCTGGGCTGGCTTTGAACTGTGATCCTTAGATCTCAGCCTCCTGAGCAGCTAGGATAAAGGCGTGAGCCATGGACCAGCCTGTGTTGGTCATTTTAACTACACTATCCACAGCTTTTTGTTGTTCCAATCACACGTACTTTGGTTCCTGCTATCTAAGCAGTTGGTGAATAAAGAAGGTAGAACTCCAGAGGCTGGATTCACTCAGCCTCAACACGCGAAGACACAGGCCAACACTCAGTAATTCTGAAGCTCCTGGTTTTTGGTAGCTGAGAAAGGACAGAGTGCTGCCTGGCAGACAGGGAGCGACGCCCAGGGCCACGCTTACCCACGGACAGCAAGTTGCTGTAGTTCTCCAACATCACATCCATATAGAGGATCCTCTGCGAGGGGTCCAGGCGCTCCCACTCCTCCTGGCTGAAGTCCACAGTGACGTCCGTGAACGAAACCGAGCCCTGAAATGACACATGCTTCAATCTGAGGTGGTGCGGAAAGGACACAGTAAAGCAGCCATGGTAGTGCATGCCAGTAATCCCAGCACTCGGGAGGCTGAGAGTGGAAACCTAGAGTCCTTCAAATGTATATCTTACAGGAGTTAATTTAACATGCATGGATCCTGGGGCTTGAATTTAGGATCTGGCCACTGTCCCTGGGCTTTTGTACTCAAGGCTAGCACTCTACCACTTGACCCACACCTCCAATTCTGGCTTTTTGGTGGTTAATTAGACATAAGAGTCTCACTGACTTTCCTGCTCCGGCTGGCTTCAAAACATGATCCTCAGATCTCAGCCTCCTAAGTAGTTAGGATTACAAGTATGAGCCATCGATTTAACATGAAGTCAGAAACGGACAAAGATCAAGACCTAAATAGAACTCCAACAACATTCTTGTAATATGACTCCCTTATTGGATGCCACAAAACCCCTCCTCACTCCGAAGGTGAGAGACTGGCTTTACTGGTCACAAATTTTAGTCATGTCATGAAATAACAGCCAGCACAGTAGCAGAAGCAGGAGAAGGACAAGTATGAATCCCGTAAAGAATAATATTCAGTATATACCACATGTAGGAAAAACACATAAAAAGTTAGAAAGAACGTACCTAATGCACTCCCATAATACAGTAATCTCCAAAGAACAACAGCATGAGAAGGGCAAACAGAACTTAATATAAGAGAGCTACAAGAAATGCCTACAGGGCTGGGAAGGTGGCTCAGTGGTAGAGCACTTGCCTTGCATGCCTGAGGCCCTGGGTTCGATTCCTCAGCACCACATAAGCAAAAAGAAAAAAGCCGGAAGTGGCGCTGTGGCTCAAGTGGTAGAGCACTAGCCTTGAGCTGAAGAGCTGAGGGACAGTGCCCAGGCCCAGAGTTCAGGCCCCACTACCGGACCAAAAAAAAAAAAAAAAAGAAAAAAAAAAAAAGAAATGCCTACAAAGAGTTTCCAAGAGAGCCAGGTGCCAGTGGCTCACGTCTGTAATCTTAGTTACTCAGGAGACTGAGATCTGAGGACTGTGGTCTGAAGCCAACCACAGCAGGAAAGTCCCTGAGACTTTGTCTCCACTACACTACAATAAAAGCTGGAAGTGGAGCTGTGGCTCAAGTGGTAAAGCACTAACCTTGAGCACAAAAACTCAAGGACAGAGCCCAGGCCCTGAGTTCAAGCTCCAGGATCTGCCAAAAGTAAAAAATAAAAAGTGTAAGAGAAGGAAGAATGGGCAGGGCACCGGTGGCTCACGCCTGTAATTCTAGCTACTAAGGAGACTGAGATCTGAGGACCGTGGTTCAAAGCCAGTCCATGAGACTTTTTTTTTTTTTGGGGTCCGGTCATGGGGCCTGAACTCTGGGCCTGGGCGCTGTCCCACAGTTCTTAGCTCTACCACTTGAACCACAGCGCCACTTCCGGCTTTTTTCTTTTTGCTTATGTGGTGCTCAGGGCCTCAGGCATGAAAGGCAAGCGCTCTACCACTGAGCCACCTTCCTAGCCCCCCCCGTGAGACTCTTTATCTCAATAAAATACCAGAAAACCAGAGGTGGCACTATGGCTCAAGTGGTAGAGCACTTGCCTTGAGCTAAAGAGCTGAGGGGCAGAGCCCAGGCCCAGAGTTCAGCCCCATGACAAAAAAAAAAAAAAAAGGAGAAGGAAAAATGGTAATTCTCTAATCACATCAAATTACTTCTAGCATAAACTGGAACACGGTTATTCAAAAGCAGGCATCTGAGGTCTGTTACCAAGTTAGACACTGTAACAACAGGGCACTGGTGACTCAAGCCTGGAAACAGCTACTCAGGAGGCTGAGATCTGAGGATCGAGATTCAAAGCCAACTCAGGCAGAAAAGTCTGGGAGACTCCATCTCCAAAATAACCAGTAAAGTGCTGGGCTAGAGGTGTGGCTAAGTGGTAAAGTACTAGCCTAATAAGCAAGCATAGGTCATGAGTTCAAACCCTGGTACGGAGGGGAGGGGGGGAATGTCCTGACACATTTACAGGTAGGTTGGGCATGTAGAGCACTGGGAAGGCAGGCACCCAGGTTTCGCTTTGAGTTCCCCTCCCAGGTGGGAAGTTACTGCACTTTAGATCAAATTCAGTCCTCTTAGCTCACTCATGTGGTACCAAGGTGCACTTTACTATCATGTTTTAATGGCTGTGCATTTGCATTTTCTGTGTCATAACACTGGAAGAAAATAATGCCTCTGACAACCATGATACAGTCTGTGGCATGTGGGTCTGAACTTCAGAATCAGTTCAAGTAGGAAGTGAGTCGAGAACACAAAGTTAAAAGAAAAGGCCACTTGCTGCCTCTATGCTCCTCCTCCTCACCCGAGGGCAGATGCGGGGCAAGCCTCAGCCAGATTCTGTCTGCACTCGGGTTGCTTTATGTTGAACACCGTGCTCACATCTGTCTCCCACCACAACAGGCTGCCTTGGAGCAGATGAAGATATTCATTCCCCCCACAAAAGTGTATTGCTCTCATCCACTCTTGAGAGGTGGCAGTAAACCAAGCAGAAAATACAGAGCATCCCACTCCCTCTAATTACATTCCTGTCAGACACCCAATACTCGAGCCACACTTTGACCTGCCAGATGGACCAACTGTGCTGAGCCTTATGTTTCCATATGTTTCTTATGACCTTGCCAATGACTTCCCCAAATGAGCTGCTGCAAACTCGGGAAGCTGGAGCTAAACTACGACCAGAGATTTTACTCTGCTCATCTTCTCCTGGAGACTTGAACACTCATGTGAAAAATATTTAGACACAGCTAGACTTCTCTAGGTTTGCTTGGTAAGTATTGTCAGATTGCTACCAGCAAAGCTATCACCAGCAATACCTGAGTTATTTCTTTTCTCTAATACCATCTACTGGGGCTGGGAAGGTGGCTCAGTGGTAAAGCACTTGCCTTGCATGCCTGAGGCCCTGGGTTCGATTCCCCAGCACCACATAAGCAATAAAAAAAAGCCGGAAGTGGCGCTATGGCTCAAGTGGTAGAGCGCTAACCTTGAGCTGAAGAGCTGAGGGATAGCGCCCAGGCCCAGAGTTCAGGCCCCATGACCGGACCCAAAAAAAAAAAAAAAAAAAATACCATCTACTATAACTTGAGGGGAAAAAAAGTATTTAAAATACCCTAAGCCAGGTGGCTCAAGCGTGCGATCCTCTCTTCATGGGAGGCTGACAATTGGAGTGTGTGAGACCCTTCTCAACAGACAGCCAAGTGTAGTGGTACATGCCTACCATCCCAGCTACATTAGATTGAGGCACTGAGATTGGGAGGATCTTGGTGCCAGGCCAACACAGACAACAAAGCAAAGACTATAAAGACAAACCCCAGACTGGGGAAAAATTTTGAAAAACAATCATTAGCATCTAAATATACAAATAACTCTGAAAGCTCAAAATAAGAAAATAAACAATTAAGTAATGGGCAAAAAATTGTGAACAGACACTTCACCAGAGATGATGTACAGATGGCAAATAATCATGAAAAGATGTTCAACGTTACAGGCTATCAGGGTCCTGCAAATCACAGTGAGACGCTGCCGTCCACCAGTGAAAACGGCCTAACAGACAGAAGCAAGGATACCCAACGGCTGGCATCAACCACTTATTTTAGTGTTTTCCTTACGTCTAACTGGTTCATACTTTTCTACCTCATTTTTTTATTTTTTTATTTTTTTTTTTTCCGGTTGTGGGGCCTGAACTCTGGGCCTGAGCACTGTCCCTCAGCTCTTCAGCTCAAGGCTAGTGCTCTACCACTTGAGCCACAGCGCCACTTCCGGCTTTTTTCTTTTTGCTTATGTGGTGCTGAGGAATCGAACCCAGGGCCTCAGGCATGCAAGGCAAGTGCTCTACCACTGAGCCAACTTCCCAGCCCTCTACCTCATTTTTTGATCCACGTAAGTTTCCACAAATGCAATATTTTTTAAAAAAGAGGGAATAAACAACTCACCTGGGATTTGCTCATTTTGTTCATTTCTGCAGTTTGGGTGTAAAGACAGAGAACTATGAAGACAGAACTGGAACAGAAGAAAAAGGAAGGCATGTTATTGAAGAACTGACCTGCCTCATATTCATCAATGTTTGTTTTAGAAATCTCTACATACTATCTGACAAAATAATAATTCCTAAACTGGGCACTAGGGGCTCATGTCTAATCCTCGCTAATCAGGAGGCTGATTGGATTGCAGTTCAAAGCCAGCCCAAGCAGGAAACTCCATGAGACTCTTTTTTTCTTTTTTTGGCGCTGTCCCTCAGCTCTTTAGCTCAAGGCGAGCACCCTACCCCTTGAACCATGGTGCCACTTCCAGCCTTTCCTGCTTTATATGGTGCTGAGGAATCAAACCGAGAGCCTCATGCATACAAGGCAAGCACACTACCACTGAGCCACCTTCCCAGCCCTCCATGAGACTCTTGTCTCCAATTAATCACCAAAAAAAAGTGGAAACTGTAGTTCAAGTGAGCAAAACAGCTCAAGGACAGCACCCAATTCATGAGCTCAAACCCCAGGCCAAATGCCAGAGAGAGAGAGAGAGAGAGACAGACAGAGACACAGAGAGAAGAAAATGCTTCCCCACTGCCACAGACAGACAGACAGACAGAGACACAGAGAGAAAAAAATGCTTCCCCACTGCCTTTTATTGGGTTGACACCTAGAACAGGACTAAAGTTCAGCCTCTCTGAAATGACTTAATAGTACCCTTAATGTAACCATTAATAGAATCACAATAAAAGTTAACAGTCAGTCAAGTGCAGGTGGTTCATAACTATAATCCTAACTACTCAGGAGGCTGAGATCTATGGACCACAGTTCAAAGCCAGCCTGGGCAGAAAAGTTCCCATGAGACTCTAATCTCCAATTAACCACTCAATAAACCAGAAGTGGCATTGTGGGTCAAAGTGGTAGAGCATGAGCCTTGAGCAACAGAGCTCTGGGAACAGTGCCCAGGCCGAGTTCTCAAGCCCACAACTGACAAAATAATAATAAAACAACAACAACAATAAGCTAACCGTCTAAAAAGAATGCAATTGGTTCCAAAGTTTCCAAACTTTTGAATCCTAGGAAACCTTCTTGGCTTCCATGCTACATCAAACGCAAGGCCTCTTCCATGCTAGGCAAGTTCTCTGCCTATACTCCCAGTCCATGGGAAAACTTGTAAAATCACAAAGTTGTTTATAGTCTTCAGGGTGCCCTATAAGGAGTAAACAGCGAATTCACCCAGGGAGAAAATTTCAAACGTATGAAAACCACCAGTAGGCCAAGACAAAAGACAAAAGGAAAAACAATTCGCTGTCAGGTAACATGAAGTGGCAGCTGGCTGGCTGACCTCAGGTGAATCACTTCCCCCTTCTGAGCCCTTCTAGCGATGACCATACCGGAAGACACTGGCTGGATGTGAAGATTAGAAGACACGACCGGAAACCCTGTGGACAGAGCGGGGCTCCAGCTCACTGCGCCTCTGGAGGATTGCGGAGGCTTCCCCTCCAACCTGGAGAGGCACCAGGCTGCGGCAGGTGGCTCGCGGGGCGGGGCCCAGCGCGGCAGGCCCCGCCCCCGCCCCGCCCCGCCCCGCAGGTCCGGCCGCGTGCGCGCCCCGGGACTTCCGGGCTCGTTCCCGTGCGGCCGCGGAGCCTCACCGTGGGTCGCAGGCTCGTCTCCTGACAAAGGGAGGCCGGGAGGCCCGGCCGCCGCCCGCGCCCACGCCGCCGTCCCCGTACCGCCGCGAGGCCCACCCCGTGGGCTCCGCCCGGAGGAGGACCAGGGCGGCCCCGGACGTCGCCTCCGTGGTTGCAACCGAAGTTTGGGCTCCCACCCGCCCGGGCAGGAACCCACCCGTCATCTCTGGCCCCTGGGCCGCAGGCCACGTCAAGCCTCCTGATAGCATCTTTTCCTACCTGGAAGGGCAGGGCTTCAGCTCGTGGTTCCGCGGCTCTGGGCCACGGCGTGGGGCAGCGAGGACGCGCGGACGAGGGGGTCTCGTCACCCACTCTCAGCCTGGGGTGGGGGGGGAGGGAGGGGAGACGCCGCTCGGCGCGCCGCACATGCGCAGACGTCAGGGCTGCGCGCCCAGGGTCCTCGCAGCGGCGTCCTGTTGGCCGCGGAACTACATTTCCCACAAGCCTCCGAGCTGCACCGTTAGGGACGCTCTACAAAGTCTAGAGGGTGGAATGAGCTCAAAGACCATCTTGGCCCGAAATGTTTATTTCTCTCAGTAGGGGTGGTGAATTGCCGCCCATTTCTTTCTCTAAAGTGAGTCTCAAAAAAAAAAACAACCTCCCCCCCCCACACACCCCCACACACACAAGTAATCTATTCGTTATGAAAATACGCCCAAGGGGGCTTGGAAGGTGGCTCAGTGGTAGAGCACTTGCCTTGCATGCCTGAGGCCCTGGGTTCGATTCCTCAGCACCACATAAGCAAAAAGAAAAAAGCTGGAAGTGGCGCTGTGGCTCAAGTAGTAGAGCGCTAGTCTTGAGCTGAAGAGCTGAGGGACAGCGCCCAGGCCCAGAGTTCAGGCCCCACAACCGGACCCCCCCCCCCAAAGTAAACAAAACAAAACAAAAAAATACGCCCAAGAAGGCAAGTATTACCTTTCCGAACATAATTGTGTAATTCCTAGTTTTTAATACGATTTCATTGTTTTTATTAAAGTGTTGTGCAGAAGGGTTAACATTTCACAATTAAAGCAATGCATATATTTCTCTTTTAGACAATGTCACTCACATAATTTTTTTTTTCTTTTTTCTTTTTGTCAGTTGTGGGGCCTGAACTCTGGGCCTGGGCGCTGTCCTTCAGCTCAAGGTGAGCACTCTACCACTTGAGCCACAGCACCACTTCTGGCTTTTTCTGTTTATGTGGTACTGAGGAATCGAACCCAGGGCTTCATGCATGCTAGGTAAGCACTCTACCACTAAGGCACATCCCCAACCTTAGACATTTTTTGACAGTAATGTTCTTTCAATATGCATTTAAGTTTTCTCCATATCATTTTTTATGGTTTGATAGTTCACTTCTTCTTAGAACAGCATAATCTTCCTTCCACTGTTGTATATACCCAACTCATTTATATGTCTGAATTTTTTTTTCAGTTGTGGGGTTTGAACCTTGGGCTTGGGCACAGTCCCTGGGCTCTTCAGCTCAAGGCTAGCACTTTACCACTTGAGCCACAGCACCACTTCCTACCTAGTGCATTTAAAAAAAAAGATATGTATACAAGAATGCACCTCACTTACCCATTTATGTGGCAAAACACTGGAAATATTCTAGGCAAGGCAGCCACTCTACCACTTGAGCCACAGCCCAGTCCTTAATATTAGAAACATCTTAGAAGCTTTCAGCAGAGGTAAGTAATGTGATGATAGGTGTGTAAGACTGAAGAGACATTGAAAATGATGTTTACTAACTACACGGGGGAAGGGGTCTAATTAATTGAGAAAATAATAGAAATCACACATATGAAAATATGGAAAGTGTGCTCTACTTTGTAAAAACTGTGAATATTTTCAAGAGACTAAGCCCTGAAATGTACAGATGAGAACCCTACAACATGCACACACACACACACACACACACACACACACACACACACACACACACACACACACACACACACACACACACACATTCTTCTAACCATTTTATGCATAACACTATTAAGTACTTTGTATGTGGACAGTGTTTCTAAAGAATTTTCGAAATTTCAAAACTATGCTATTTTCTATTACTTTCCCTTAGGAATAAAGAAAAAAAAAAGATATTTTTTTAAAACACAGTGTTTTGCTGCACAACCACCCCAATCATCCATCTCCAGAACTTTTTCATTCTCATGAACATAATTAAACATAAACACTACCTTCCCATTAAAAGAAAGAAAGACTCAATCTTGGAGGGAGGGGGAGAACCTCTTGCAGAAATGACTCCTCTGAAATGGTAACTCCTCTGTGCATCTTTTTTTTTTTTTTTTTTTGTCAGTCATGGGGCTTGAACTCTGGGCCTGAGCACTGTCCCTCAGCTCTTCAGCTCAAGGCTAGTGTTCTACCACTTGAGCCACAGCGCCACTTCCGGTTTTCAAGTGGTTTATTGGAGATAAGAGTCTCACGGACTTTCCTGCCCGGGCTGGCTTTGAACTGCGATCCTCAGATCTCAGCCTCCTGAGTAGCTAGGATTACAGGCATGAGCCACCAGTGCCTGGCTCCTCAGTGCATCTTAACAACAACAATAAAATTATATATATATATATATATTATATTATATTATATTTTTTGGGGGGGAGGTCCGGTTGTGGGGCCTGAACTCTGGGCCTGGGCGCTGTCCCTCAGCTCTTCAGCTCAAGGCTAGCGCTCTACCACTTGAGCCACAGTGCCACTCCCGGCTTTTTTCTTTTTGCTTATGTGGTGCTGAGGAATCGAACCCAGGGCCTCAGGCATGCAAGGCAAGCACTCTATCACTGAGCCACCTTCCCAGCCCTAAAATTATATTTTTTAAAAAGAAAAATAGTGTGTATTTTACTGAAATGCTCCTTTTTACTTTTTCTATTTTTTTTTCTACTAGGATTTCACAGTGCCCTTTTCTCCATCATCTACACTGAACGCTAGTGGTTGTCTGCTCTTTTTCTTAGCATGTTGAATGTTACTTCTCTTCGAACACGCTTACTTTCCACTAGCAGTGATTCCCTTCTCTTCATCAAGTTTTCAAAGGATTTTTTTTTGCTAGTACTGGAATTTGAATTCAGGGCCTTACACTCTCACTTCACTTTTTCACTCAAGCCTGGTGCTCTGCCACTTGAGTTACACCTCTATTTCTGGCTTTTTGCTGGTTAATCGGAGATAAGGGTCTCTGATTTATCTGGCTTTAACTGCAATCCTCAAATCTCAGCTTCTTCCTGAATAGCTAGGATCATAGACATGAGCCAGTTGGCTTTTTTTCCATAGTCCAGATTGGCCTGGTATTTGGGATCCTGCTGCCTAGCCTTCTGAGTGATGGCATTACAGGTGGCACTATCATACTCAATGGCCTGTATGGTTTTTGGCTACTTTAAGTACCATACATAAATGGAACCAATATAGTATATTTGCCTTTATGTGACTGGCTTATTTCACTTAGTATAAGCTCCCTACGGTTCACCAGTTCACCACGTTGTAGCTTGCATCAGGATTTCCCTTCCTTCTGAGGCTAACATTCCAATATATGGCTCTTATCATGTCTGTTTATCCTTTTACTCATTGCTTCCATAAATAACATTGTGAGTATAAACTCTCTGAGTGATATAGGCCTCCAGGTGAACATTATCCCTGCAGGATAATAATCTAGCCAAGAATGGAAGGATCTATCTGACCTGTGGACCCATGAACCAGAGTGAATGTTTACAGTGTCAAGCCACTGAGTTGTGTTGTTTTCAATAAAGTAATAGCTGACATAGCACTTTTTGTTCTGCTGGTTCTGGGGCTTGAACTCAGGGGCTCACACTCTTGCTTGGCTTTTTTCTGTTTAAGGCTGGTGCTATACCACTTGAATTACATCTCCACTTCTGGCTGGCTTTTTGTAGGTTAATTGGAGATGAGTCTTACAGACTTTTCTGCTAGGGCTGGAAGCTGGGATCCTCAGATCTCAGCCTTCTGAGTAGCTAGAATTACAGGTATGTGCCACTAGTGCATGGCTGATACAGTTTTTTTTGAGATTGTTTTCCTGTATAGCCCAGGCTAGCCCAGAACTCACAATCCTACTCTCTCTGCCTCCTGAGTGCTAGAAATAAGGGTGTATACCATTATGTCCAGCTGTAAATTTGTTTTTGATATTACAATATATTAACGCAAGTCAGACAACTATTATGACATCCTTCTTCAGCAGGTGCTGGTCATCTAAACATTACTGAGTTCAAGGAGGGATGTGGGCCTAAGAATCAACAATATTAAAAAATATATATATGGCTCACCCCATAATCTTAGCTACTTAGGAGACTAAGATCTGAGGATCTCTGTTCAAAGCCAGCCTGGGCAGGAAAGTCTATGAGACTCTCATTGCAAATTAAGCACCTAAAAAGACTGGAAGTGGAGGTATGGCTCAAGTGGTAGAGTGCTAGCCTCGAGGAAGAAAGCCCAGGGACAGAGCCAGGGCTCTGAGTTCAAGCCCCAGGTCTGGCACCAGAAACAACAACAACAACAACAACACACAAAAAAAGATTTGTGCATCACCTTATTTCTCTACCAGATGAAAAATAGTTACTGTGGTTATGTTAAATATGAGATTTAGCCTCTTAAGAGCTTTTTTGTTGTTGTTGTTGGCCGTGAGGCTTGAACTCAGCCTGAGTGCTGTCCCTCAAGGCCAGCCACTGGAGCCACAGCACCATTTCTAGTTTTCTGTTGGTTAATTGGAGAGTCTCACACTTTCCTGCCCAGGCTGGCTTTGAACCATGATCCTCAGATCTCAGCCTCCTGAGTAGCGAGGATTACAGGCACCCGGCCAAAGAACACCTTTCTTCATGGAGCACCCCAAAACAGCTGCAGAGGGACACGGCCCAGGACTCCCCCCCGTACCCCACCAGCCACCAAAGCTGGTGTTGACCTTGGCGTCCCAGCTGTCCCTGACCCAGCGAGATCTGTCTGCGGAGTGGGGGGGGGGGGGGCACCTTAAACTCGCACCACCTTAAACAGGCTCCGGCGCGCAGCCAGGGGCGGAGCCAGGCGGCCGTGTTGGTCACCGGCCCTCCGCGGACTGCGAACCCGGCTGCCGGACTGCGAACCCGGCTGCCAACCGGCCATGGCCTGGCTCCGGGCCGCCACCTGGGGGCTGTTCCCCCGGAGGGGCTACTGCTCCCGGGGGTCGCAGGTTGGGCGGGTCCCGAGTTTCCCAGGGTCCTGAGATGCCTGACCCGCGGGGGTGGAGCCCCCCTTCCTGTGACACCGTCTCTCCCCTGCAGGGCCAGCTCAGCCCGAGCTTCGTGGAGGCTCTGAAGATAGTTGTGGGGGACCCCCACGTGTCCACTGCTGCCGCCGTCCGCGAGCACCACGGGCAAGACGAGTCTGTGCACAGGTACCCGAGACCCGGGGACCCGGGGCTGGGGGCGGCGAGGGCAGTCCTGGGCCGCGCCCCTCGGCGGCTGTTTTGGGGTGCTCCCTGCAGAAAGGTGTGCGCCGGTGGCTACTCAGGAGGCTGAGATCTGTCAGGATCGTGGTTCAAAGCCAGCCCGGGCAGGAGAGTCCGGGAAACCAGAGAACTGGAAGTGGCGCTGTGGCTCAAGCGGTGGAGCGCGGGCCTTGAGCTGGAGAGCTGCGGGACAGCGCCCAGCCCAGAGTTCAGGCGTTCTGTGCCCCTGCGGGGACCTGACCTGGGTACCGGCCCCTAGGTGCCAACCCCCCGATGCCGTGGTGTGGCCCCAGAGCGCGGAGCAGGTCAGCCGGCTGGCAGCCCTGTGCTACAGCCAGCGCGTGCCCATGGTCCCTTTCGGCACGGGCACCGGCCTGGAGGGGGGCGTCTGCGCCGTGCAGGTACGGGGGAGGGGGTCGGGGGGGCCGGGGGGCGCCCGCCCCTCCTGAGGCCTGGGCTGGGACCCGAGTCATCCCGACCCGCCTGCCCCCAGGGCGGTGTGTGCGTGAACCTCACCCACATGGACCGGATCACCGAGCTGAACCCAGAGGACTTCTCGGTGGTGGTGGAGCCCGGGGTCACCCGAAAGGCCCTCAACGCTCACCTGCGCGACACCGGCCTCTGGTTCCCCGTGGGTATGCCGGCTACCTTTCCCTGCCCGTCTCCCGGTCCCCCGCACCCTCCCCGGGCTCGCTGGGGGCTGGGCTGGGCCCCCGGCTGCCCTCCCCAGCGGTCTGCCCTCCAGACCCAGGTGCAGATGCCTCTCTCTGCGGCATGGCTGCCACCGGAGCCTCGGGCACTAACGCCGTGCGCTATGGTACCATGCGGGACAACGTGCTCAACCTGGAGGTGGTGCTGCCTGATGGCCGGCTGCTCCACACTGCGGGGCAAGGGCGCCATTTCCGGTGAGTGCCCGCTGCCCTGGGCCTGCTTCCCAGAGCCCACTCCCGTATGGATGGGCCATACTTGCCAGGGGCCACTGCTGATCCTGGCGTTTGCTCACCCCTCATAAGGCTGATAAGGAGCCTGGGCCGGTGCCTCTGGCCTATAATCCTAGCTACTCAGGAGGCCGAGTCTAAGGATCCCAGTTCAAAGCCAGCCCAGGCAGGAAAGTCCATGAGGCTCTTTATCTCCAATTAACCACCCAAAAGCTGAAAGTGGAGCCATGGCTCAAGTGGTAGAGCCTTTGCGGGCCTTGAACAAACAACAACAACAACAAAATAGGACAGCACCAGGCCTTGAGTTCAATCTGCAGGACAGACAGACAGATAGACAGACACACAGACAGACACACAGACAGACAGACAGACAGACACACAGACAGACACACACACACACACACACACACACACACACACACACACACACAGATTTAGGTGGGGTGGACAGGGGCTGGGAAACAGCAAGTTCTATGATGGCAACTGGGGTCTGGGAAGGGCCAGCCCAGACATGGCGCCTTGGGGGTCAAACCTCTGGGCAGTCATTTCCCAGGACTTGGGCCAGGGCACTCAGCTACCTTGTGTCCCTGGTGTGCAGGAAGAGTGCAGCCGGCTACAACCTCACAGGGCTCTTTGTGGGCTCTGAGGGGACACTGGGCCTCATCACATCTGCCACCCTGCGCCTGCATCCTGCCCCTGAGGCCACGGTAGCCGCCACCTGTGCTTTCCCCAGTGTCCAGGCTGCAGTGGACAGCACTGTGCAGATCCTCCAGGCGGCAGTGCCTGTGGCCCGCATTGGTGAGCCAGGGGCTGGCAGTGGAGGTGGGGTCCACAGAAGAGGCCCCTGTCTCAAGTCTCAAGGCCTGGCTTCATCTCGGCCATCCCTTTTCCGGGTCTCAGAGTTCCTGGATGATGTCGCAATGGATGCCTGCAACAGATACAGCAAACTGAACTATCCTGTGGCTCCCACACTCTTCCTGGAGTTCCACGGCTCCCAGCAGGCACTGGAAGAGCAACGGCAGCGGGCAGGTGTGCTGGAGAGGGTAGGGTTGTGCGGCTCACCTTGGTGTCAAGCCCCAGGTCAACCTGTCTCCTCCCACTGCAGAGGCAATCACTCAAGACAACGGAGGCTCCCAGTTCTCCTGGGCCCATGAGGCTGAGGCACGCAAACAGCTTTGGACAGCACGCCATAATATCTGGTATGCACTCCTGGCTGTGTCTCCTGGCTGCAAGGTAAGCCTGGGACTGGAATGAAGTGGGGGTCTGCACTTGGGCCATAAACCCTTTCCTCAACCCACCACCCTCCAGTATATATAGAACAGTGGGCTGAGGCCCCCTAGAACTGGGCTGGGCATCAGAATCCAGACTACAGATTGTCCTTACCCAGCTGCTTCTCAAATGCTGTCTAGAGAGAGATTGGAATTGTCCTAATGCTTGGGAGTCCTCACAGAAAGCCTCACTCTGGGCTCTCTTAGCAATTGGAAAGACAGGGAAGGAATCTTGGTGGAAAAGAAGAAGTTCACACAACCTGGAAAGGAAGGCTTGACAGGAAGGCTGGACTCCAGGCAGGGCATGCTGATTCAGTAGTGTAGGGTGCAGGGGATTTGCACATGGTTGAGGCTGGGGATCCAGGGTAAGATTGAAGGCTTGGGCTAGCAAGGTATGGGGCACACACCCAGGCCAGTCATCTGGAGAAGAGCAGGCTGTTTACTTCTGTGAAATCAAGAGCTGAAGCTAGACCCTCCGTCCCATCCTTAACTTTGATCACAGTGGTCCTTTAACTTCAGGCAGGCAATAGGTGATGGGAAGAAACTCACTGGGCTGTCCTCTGACTCAGGGCTATTCCACGGACGTGTGTGTGCCCATTTCCCGGCTGCCTGAGATCCTGGTGCAGGCCAAGGAGGAGCTGAAAGTCTCAGGACTCACAGGTTCTGCCCACTCACCGTTGTACTGAGGGAAGCACTAGAGCTGCCGAGTGCCTGGGCCAATGGCAGCTCTATCCTCTGGGCCCCCAGGAGCCATTCTTGGGCATGTGGGTGATGGCAACTTCCACTGCATCCTGATGATCCACCCAGATGATGCTGAGGAGCTCCATCGAGTCAAAGTCTTTGCCGAAGGGCTGGGCAGGTAGGGGCTGAGCTGGGGAAGGAGAATGGAGGGAAGGCAAAGGGAGTCGGAGATGAGGTCGCTGAGAGCCCTCTCTCATGGCATTCCAGGAGGGCACTGGCACTCCACGGGACATGCACCGGGGAGCATGGCATTGGCATGGGCAAGCGGCAGCTGCTTCAGGAAGAAGTTGGTGCTGTGGCCCTGGAGACCATGCGGCAGCTCAAGGTTACCCTGGACCCCCTCGGCCTCATGAACCCAGGCAAGGTGCTGTGAGAAGCTTCAAATGCTTGGCCTACAAGCCTCCAGACCACAGAGCCCTTGTTCTGGAAGTTTCCTTTAAGCCTCCAATTCTGCAAAGGATGGACAGTGGGTATGCTGTCAGCTGATCTTGTATAGCAAGGGCCTAAAGTCAGAGGGAGACAAAGTGAGCCCCTCCCCACTCCTCTTGCTGCCCTCAGACATCTTTGGTTCAGTGGATGGCCCAGGATGCTTAACTGGTTTTTTTTTTTGCCTGTACTAGGGCTTGAACTCAGGGCCTGCGTACTGTCCCTGAGTTTTTTCCCTCAAGGTTAGCACTTTATCCCTTGAGCCACAGCTTCACTTCTGGCTTTTTGGTGATTTATTGAAATCTCACTGGCTTTGCTGCCTTTATGGTCCTCAGATCTCAGCCTCCTGAGTAGCTCTGATTACAGGTGTGAGCCACTGACACCCAGCTCCTCTCTGCTCTTACATATCCCGTCCTGGCTTGGAGGGATGTCACCTGAAGACTAAGATCACACCCCTCTCCAGCGGCCTCCTCACCACTAGGCCCAGGATCCTTCATCCTACACTGGACAGGAATACTCCTTTCCTGGAATGAGGAGCTCTTCCTTTCCCCCCGCCCTCTCCCAGGTTAATCTGTACTCTACTTGTCATGTCTGGGGAGCAGTAGGTAGAACCTACATAGCCACTCTCTCCTCTTCAGGTACTGACTTTTGCCCACTGTTTTGAGCCTTGTCCTCTGATTTACACAAGCTTGGGGAAGATGGTGGTCTCAGGCTGAACCCCTGCCCTTGGTGGGGTTTTGTTGGTTGGTTGTTTTTTGGCAGCCTCCCCACGAGGCCTTAGAATATCAAACGCATTCTGGAAGCTGCTGCTTCATTAGAAATAGAAATGAGATCCTCCTCCTTGTGCCACACCTCTCCACGTTGCAATGGATGACATTACCAGCTTTTGCCCTCAAAGTTAAGTTCAGTCCACCATGCAGCCTGCCTGTCTCGGGATCCCCCAAGTCAGAGCCCATCTAGAGTAACTTGGCAGTTGTTTCTACTATGCCCACAAGAGGGCGCCTGACACCATCTGCTCTGGGCCACAGCTGCCCAAAGCTCTTCTGTCTACATCCTGTAACTCCAATCCCTAGTCTTCTCACCTCCCAGGATGGGGGTGTATGGCCAGCTTCTAAATCCTCCACCCCTTGCAGGTCCCAGGAGCTCACAGAGCTGTTCCTCTCTCCCACCCTGGGCCTCTTGCCCCCTAAGGAAAGGGGCTAGGCAAGGGATGCGGGAGCCAGAGCAAGTGAGCAGCAGCAGCCTCCAGAATCTGGAGAGCCCAGGCTTTCTCTAGAATCCCCTCCCCACTCTCCCCCTTTGGCTCTGAGGGGAGGCAGCTTCCTGTGGCTTTCTCAATCCAACTTCAGTTCCTGGGATCCCATCTCTGGGTACTCTCAGACAACAGTGACAGTGACCTGTGCTTGAGGCTGGGATATGCCAAGGATTTTGGTGGCAATCATCAGCCCTCTCCCAAGCCACTGCAGGAAATGAACAATCCAACTATTGGTCCAGCCTCACCCTGTAAACAGCCCCCTTCCCCTTCCAAGCATAGTGTAGCCCCTTCCCCCGGCCCACCATGGCAACTGAGCAGAGGCTGTCCCAAGTTGATGTGCCTTCCAGTACCTGGCAGCTAGAATTCGTTCAGAAAATGCCATTTCCTAACAGTTTCTTTTATTAAGAAAAATTCTAAACATACAGAACATTTGAAATAACCAGCACATTGTTCTGTGAAGGTTCAACAACAGATATTTTTTGCCTTACTTGCTTTGTGCGTTGTTTGGGGGGAAACAAACTGGGATTCAGATTATACATGTCTCAAAATCATTCACTATCTCCTTAGAATAAGAGCATTCTTCTATGACTTTCCACACTCTTATAAATGGCTGTTACATGAATGGTTTCCAGAGGGCTTGTGTCCAGGAAAGCATGCTGGGCCCCCTGGTGGAGGAGCTGAACCCACCTTTGTCTCTCCGCTCTCACAAAGGTGGGGGAGGGGAGGGAACACAAGATTCTGGAGAGATGCTTTCTGGATGGAGTGACAGATACCAGCTCCACTTGGGAAGCCCAGACAAACCCTGCCCCACCCCCATACCAGCGCTTGGCAACCTGGATACGAATTCAGAAGACAGCAACCAGCAGAGGGCTGTCGTGTGCCAGGTGGGAACCGAAGTCCCCGGGGGTGGAGATGAACACCGTCCCTGAGAGCCTGGAATAGCACCCAGTGTGGGCCTCAGCTTTGTCCCACCCAGCTCCCAATCACTAGGCTCAACCATGGCACTGCCAGGTCCTTGCTACCAAGGTGGGCGCACACAGCCTCGGATTCCAGGCCCAGGGTCAGACAAGGAGATTTCCTTCAGAGCTGGGCCCTGCCCCGCCACTTTTGCTGGTGGAATTAAATATAGAACAGGGAGACACAGTTGCTAGGCAGAAGCAGGAGTTGCTGTGAATAGAACAGTGCCCTTTGCAGTGACAAAGCTCCAAGGAAGCCCACTGCACATGTGCCAGGTCTTCAGGGCCAATCTTGACCTTCATGATGGCCTCTGGGTTGCATGATTTTGTCCCCACTTCACACACGTGGAATCTGAAAGCAGATGAATAAAGCTGTATCCCCGGGGATCATTCCTTCTTCCAAGCAGAGAGTCCACACGCAGAGGGGCCCATGTTCTGACAGCAGTGTTCCTGGGTTTTTACTTCAGGCAGGTCCGACACCCAGGCCCCCAAACCTGTTTCTTCAGTTCTTTGACCATGTCTCCGGCCTTGCCCACTGGCTTGCAATGAATACCCTTGTACAGAGTAAGTGAGGTGGGAAAGAGACTCAAGATCCAGAGGCCCTGGTGGCAGCTCAGTCCAGACTTGTGGGTCTGGTGGACTTGGGCCCCGAGGCCACAGCAGAAGCAGGCCTGGGAAGGGTCAGGCTAGAGGTGTGGAGTCTTCTCCCTTCAGCTTTCCTTAGCTGGTTCTGTAGGAGGCCCTAGAATGCAGCTTCTGGAGCTTGGCTCTGAGACAGGCCAGGCATGTACTGCTACCCCCTGCCCTGAGCTTCTGGCCCAGGCTGCTGTTTGCCAACTTTTGAGAGCTTGAGTAGCTGGTTCTGGTTCAAGGGCTCTGAGCTGGCTCAGCTCCAAACCCAGGCCTCTTCCTAGGCCTCAGAGAAGCATGCCGCCCATGAGTCAGCACTTGGATGAGAAGGCCTGACAGAGCAACAGGCAGGCAGAGCAGAACATGGCACAGGAAGCAGAGGCTTCAAGAGAGGGGCTGTGCTGGCACCTGGTGTGTGTGTGGGGAACCCACATTCTCCAGTGGTGGCAAGTTCTTTGCCCTGCAGATCTCTCCAGAAAAGTTCCATCATGATCACTCCACAGATGATGGCAAGTGGCTTCCACAATGCTTAAGTCAGCATGTAGGATGCACACCTGAACCACCGCTTCCTTCTGCCCAGGTACGGCTGGATGAGTGGTACTGCTGCACCTTGCAGGCAGCTGAAAAGATGCTAAGGAGGTAGGTGTGGGGGGGGGAGGGGGCATGGGCCTTGCCCCCCATTTTTCACTTGTATAGCAGTACTACATTAAAATAAAATCACACAGTGCATCTTTTGTTAGACATTATTTTAATACCATATCAAAACACCTTGACTAATGAAGGTTTTCTCCCAAGCTTTGAACATTTTTTTAAACATTTTATAATAAGTTTTTTTTGTGTGTTTTAATATATAAATACAGAAACCTATCTTGTATGGGCTGATGCCACGTATGAACATCAATGGCTAGAATGTTCTCAGAGAGCCTGAAAACGGGTAGTGGTACATGTTTCTTTAGTAAAGTCTTTTGCTTGTCTGTTTTAAGTTTTCTGGGGGGGAAAAATCCGTAAGGACCTAAGAAGAATGTTCAGACATTTTTGCAGTACACTTGTGATTGTTAAATCCTCTGAACTGACCGGAACCAGGAGGCAAAAAAGGGGAAGACGTGGGAAGGGGGCGGGAGAAAATCCTGGCTGGTCAGCTGTTGGTTCTGTTTTTGGCAATGAAATCATGTGGCTATCAGGATTCTTAGGGGAGAAAAGTGCAAAACTAAGCCAGAAAACAAATATGGAAAAACAAAACCAAAAAACAACCCCAAACTCTCAAGGTAGAGAGGTTGGTGATGCAGAGAGCCAAGTGGGGCGCTGGGCAAAGGAAGGGACTGTGCCGCCTGCCGTCGGGCTGGCAGCGAGGACATGGCTATGTGTGATCTGTCACTGAGTGGGTTACAGCTGGGCAGCAAACAGCAATCTGTAAACATCACGAGGGAAAACACCAGTCGACACTAGACTTTTTTTTATATAATTTTTTTTTTTGTAAACACTTTGAAGACAGACCCACACACTTTTCAAAGGTGAAAAAAGAAAATGCCCTTTTCCCTCCTGGGTGGAGGGTGAGGGGAAGGATACCAGTAGATTCACTCTTCTCTCAGACTCGCTCTCATCTGACTGGGTGTCCTCGAGGAGGAAGGAGGACCGATTTCTGGAAGTCAGTGCAGAAGGGGTGCCCTGTTCCTTCTGGGGGTCCCAAGCTCAGCTCTGTCCAGTGTCCGAGGAGCCTCCTCCCAGGAACAGGGGCTGTCTGTCCCTGTATGAGTCAGAAGAAGTCAGCTGTGCTCCGTCTGGCTGAGGCCACTGCTGCATCCCTTGGTGGCAGCAGCACGTCCCCCCGAGGGCAGGCTGGCGGGGTGTCTGTGGTTCGGTCCAGGCAGGTCCCCCAGAAGCCAAGCATCATGCTGGGAATTTGGCCCGCGCCATGCGCCAGGCTCCACTCCCTCTGCCTCACTCTCGCCCTTGCTTTTTCTTCTCCCCATGCCATCAGATTTTGAGGTGAAGGTAAAAAGAGCAAGTGTCCCCGGTTTGTCTGACATCATCAGCTGTTCTGGGCATTTACTTGGAATAAATAAAATAAACCTAACAAAAGAAAACAAAATAGAGAGAGCAGAAAGAAAACAGGCCCCCAAACCCTTTGGTTGTGAGATAAGGAGGTAGAAATAAGCTTTTTTTTTTTTTTTTTTTCCTTTCCTGGAGCTTGTGTTTGTTTAAAAAAAGAAAATGTTAAGCTGGGCGCCGGTGGCTCACGCTTGTAATCCTAGCTACTCAGGAGGCTGAGATCTGAGAATCGCGGTTCAAAGCCAGCCCGGGCAGGAAAGACCGTGAGACTCCTATCTCCAATAAACCACCAGAAAACCGGAAGTGGCGCTGTAGCTCAAGTGGTAGAGTGCTCGCCTTGAGCTGAAGAGCTGAGGGACAGCGCCCAGGCCCAGAGTTCAAGCCCCATGACCGACCAAAAAAAAAAAAAAAAAAAAAAAAATGTTAGCCCAGAACTTAGAAGGAACAGGTAGGGCGAGGGGCAGGAGAGTGCAGCCAGCGCCAGCAGTAAAAGTACCCTGGGAAGAAATGGCGGGATTGGGAGGAGGGTGTGGCCTGGTCTGCTGCAATCAGGGCCCTGTCCTATGGGACAGAGGGGCCAAGTCTGGCTTGGAGGCCTGAGAGTCCTCTGCAAGCGGAGTGAGGGAGGCGGCCTGCAGGGGAAAAAGCAGCTGTGAAATGAGTGCTGGCCAGCCTCTGTGTCGGACAACGCACAGATCCCACAGGCTATTCAATGAGTGCATGTCCGTAAGGCGACAGGAAATGATCCAGAGAAGCGGACTCTGAGAGGTGAGGGAGAATGCGCCTATCTGGCTGTAAACCCAGTGCCCAGCTAAAGGCTCATCTGCTTCCCAAGCTTCCTCAGGGAGATTTGCTTTAGATGTTTGGATACACTGGTCTTTCCCCAACTAATTCCACCTCTTCTGCGGGCATGTTTATCCTATCACAGAAGATCCTTCCACTTCTGGATATAAATCACTGTCCTTCCCTCTGCTCTTCCTGCTTTCCCTCAGAGAAGCGCGTCAGAGCAGCCCCGCTTCCCCACCAGCAGGCCCTCAGCAACCTGACCCCGAGCCTGAGTCTGCTCAGGTATGGGCTCACCTTTGAGAGGAGTCGGCAAGCAAGCCTGGCAGGGTCAGTCCGCAGGGTGTTCCGGACAAGATCTGTTCACTTCAAACCATGAGTCTATGCAGCTGTGGGTCAGAAGGGGTGCCAGAGGAACTACTTTAGCTCCTGCCACTGGGGCTCTCCAGTGTCAGACTTGGGAGAGGGTTTTCAAAGTCTCTCCTGAAAGGACCCCAGGGGAAAACCACCCTGCCCGCTTTCTGCAGCAGGGAGAAGGGGGGAGGGCGGCCGGTACAGGCTCAGGGGGATCTGGCACTGTAGGAAGGATGAGTAGCCTTGAGGTCCTTGTGCAGGAAGCTAACCAGTCGCTACTAGGGAGAAAGCGAGGGAGTTGGTGAGCACTTGGGAGGCTGGTTTGATTCCTGGCTGTGGGGTCCTATGAAAGCCTCCTCCTGGGTTAAGAGAGCAGCTAGATGGCTCCCTTCCCAGGGCACGCCTTCCGAGTCTACCACGCTTGGCTACGCAGGTGAAAGGTGCCCAGGCCCTTGAGCTCTGACATTGCTGCGTAAGTGAGCCAAGGAGGGGCTTGCAGTAAAGTCCGGCTCCCTAGTGTTTGAAGAGAACTGTCTGCACCAGAGAAAGAACAGTAATTGCCCCAAGACAGAGACCAGAATTTGTAAACTAACATCTGGGCATTTTCAAACATCAACTCAGATCATCTGCATATGTTGCCTCAGGCCCAAGGTATTTTTTTTCTCCTATCTCTGGTTAGTGCCCCCCGCCCCCAGGACACCTCCAGACTAAGAATCAGTTCTCTAGACCAGTTGTGCCCAGGCACGGCCACTGTCCTGTAGACCAGTGGCCCCAGGTTGCGCTGGGAAAAGCCTGTGGTGCCAGGCAGCAGTGCTGAGCTTGAGGAGGAGAGAGCAGGTGGTGGCCACAGGAGCACGGAGTGTCCTCCTGTCCGGGCAAGGAGGTGTCTTCTTTCCAGTTGGGAACAAGAACAAGGTTCCTCCTGGAGGCCGAGGACAAATCTTGGCCCTGCTAATTTTAGCAGTGTGTGCCTACAGGTAGCGGCTCTTGCTGCCTCTTGCTCCTCCGGGGAGAAGGGCAAACAAGACACAAGGACACCCTCCACATTGCCTCTCTTACCCTTTGGAGCAAGGGGCTCATGGAGGAAGAACAGCCAAGCTCCAGGTGGGATCCTGAGGACCTCCGACCTGTGGGGCTCCATGAAGCAGAGCTGGACCTCTGGCTTCACCTATGTCTTGCCCTTGGGATGCTTAAACCCCCTGTCAGCACAGTTGGATATACTGTGCCCCTAAGAGGCCATCCTATGGTCAGAGGAGACCAGATGGCTGGCGCCGGAGGTCTATCCTTAGGAGGTGCCACCCCGCCAGGTCCTCGTACCTTTTGTGATAGATGCACAGGCAGGGCAGTCTGGCTATCGTGTCCCCCTGAAGCAGCTCCTCCAGGCAGATCACGCATTCACCCGCATCTTTAGTCAGCACATCATCTGAGACAGGGAGACAGGGAAAGAGGACTAGGCAGGAGGGGACACAGAGCAGACACAGGTCTAGGAACTAGGTGGATGACATGGAAGCCTGAAAAAGACCTTCACCTTAAGACCCTTTGGCTTTACCCCATGGAGTCAAGATACATGTACCCCACATGGGACCCAAAAAAGGCAGCACGATGCAAGCAGTTTTCTTCATGTAGACTTTCCCCTAAATATATACATATACCAGGAACACTGCTCGAGGCAAGAGCAGACTGCAACTTTCATTTTACTCCGAAATGCACTGAAAGGGCACGAGGGGTCTCTTGGTAGATGGCATGAGGAGGTCGCCGGTGGCGGATATGTAGATGTTTACCGTACGTTGCTTTCAATATTGCTTTACTTTTCATGATCAAATATAGAAGCAGGAGGAAAGCTGGCCTAGTTTTGAGAGTGAAGTCAACCTATAGACATTCTTAGTCATTTCGTCCTTGCTCTCAGTCTTGGGCATCCCACCCTGACAGGCTGCAGCCCGTGTGCTCTTTCCTGCACCCCTCGGGACTCAGAGCGCAGCGGCATCATTGACAGGGAACAGCTTCCTGTGCGGCAGGGGAGCCGGGTTTCCCCTCGCTTTCCTCTAACAAATGGGTAAGGCATCTCTGAGCCTCTGACACATTAAGACTCCTCTGGATCCAAACAGCACAGCCTCTCTGACCGGCTGTGTTCATTCCCCATAGGCTATCTGTCCGGCCACAACCCCCATGGCCTCCAGAGGCGACAGATTTGGGGACAGGGGAGGCAGAAATGGAGATTCAGCTGAAGGGCGGCTTTCTTCCTCAGCAGGACTAGACCTAAGTCTCCTCTCTCTTCACAATGCAGGGAGAGGCAGGGGACAAAAGGGTGAGTCATTTTCCTAGAAGTTCCAGGCCTTCAAGACTTGTACACCTGTCAGTTACACAGCCTTTCCTAGTCATTTCACGAGTGATTTTCTGTGCTTTCCCAAGCAGCCTGGGTCAGGATGCTGATGGGAAGAAGTGTGCAGCTGCCCTGCCATGAGGGGGGAGCACCATCCACTGGGAATGAGGCTGCAGAAGGCCACATGGAGGCCCCCGGGTATAGTGGGAGAGACTTGGAGTTGGACCACGTGAGGGAACCGACAATGCCCACATCTAGCCCAGCACCTAGGAAGCAGCATTCTTCCACCACAAAAGGCCAACAAGAGGTGGGCTGGGTGTGAGCTGAGTAAAACTTCCTTCCCAGAGCTCTGGGAATCAGCAGTTCCCAGGTATCTGGGGGCTAGATATGGAGTCTGGCTATGCATCAGACTTCCGCCCTCGTCTAACATGGGCGCGGAGCCCACTGCTAGAAGGAAGCTCTGGAGGGGTGAAGGAGAAATACAAAGTCAAGGACTCTGAGCCAGCACATGTTAAGGCCCCACTGCAGATGGATTCAAGCACCCCTTGGCAAGCTCAGAACCCAGGATGGGAGGGGGTCTCAATAAATGCTGGATAATGAGAAATGCAGGAACAAAGTAGATCAAAGTAGTCTTCGGGTCTGCTTTTTTTTTTTTGCTGCTTATCAAGCTGCTTCCAATCTTCTTGATACTATGTGCAAAGACAATCAATGTCTGCCCAGAGGAGGGGCTGGCCTGGCTTGGGGTATGTGTATGTGCATGTGCAAACTAGATGGTGCCATTGTCTGTCCCTCTAGCCAGACTATGGACCAACCAGGCAGCAGGCAAAGCCCTCTGGACTCATTCAAGTGTGATGTTGGGATGAGCTGGGGTGGAGGTGAGGGCATACTTCTGCAGTCTACTGCTATTGTCAGAAGAGGTGCAGCGTCCCCATTGCTCTGGGCCAGCGATATGCCAAGAACTTCACATGTTCCAGGAAATCCTAAAAATCCAGAGTGGGGCCTTTGGGTAAACTCATGTAGCTGCTAAGTGGCCAAGACTCCTTCCAGATAGACTCCTTGCCTACTTCTTTCACTTCTCTTCTTACTCTGGGGCTGAAAACCACCACACATCTCACAGATTGCTTCAAATGTTCCCTTTTTGTGAAGCGTGCAGGGCTGTGGGGGTGGAGGTGGAGGTACCCAGATGCTGAGTGGATAAGGCAGCCTGAGAAGCAGTTTGGCATGCCAGGGCCTGGTTGCCCCAAGAGAGCTCATATAACCAATTCCCCTAGGGACTCGCAGGGCTGCTGGTAGCACAGGACTCGAGGGGAAGCACCCAAAGACACGCTTCTACTAACTGGCTGGGAGGGAAGTCTGACGGCCAGCTCTGAGTCGGCAGTGAAGTGTGGGAGCATACACATTCATTCCCCTCGGGCCCCGTGGCAGTAAGGAGAAGAGAGAAGCCAGAGGAAGAAGAACCCCGAGCACACAATGGAGTCCCTGGCCTCATGGCCAACTTAGGTGCAAGAGAGGAGCGCCGCTTCAGCAAGTACAAAGCTGCTGGCATCTGCTGGGGGACAGGACAAGCCAGCAATACTAGTGCCAGATTTTGTGGCTTCCTCCTTAGGAAAGCTGGGGAGCTCTACTCTCCAGACAAAGGAGAGATCCTAAGCAGAGGGTATCCCCTGCCAGCTGTAACCCATCCCAGCATCCTAAGACTGTGATGTGCAATCTAATTGTTTTGTGGAGTTGGGCTGCTATAAGGACAGCCCAGGGGTCTGCCAACTGAAGCACGGACCTGAGTTGTCCAACTCCCTACAGCTACCCTAGTGCCCTCTCCTCTGGCCACAGTTTCTGGTTTTACCACTGGCACTGAGTCCCTGTAGGCCTCCCTCCCACTCCTCACACCCAGTGGTGGCTAATCTGGCAATAAGTACAGTTGGGTCAGCAGTGGCTAGGAACCCTGGGTAAGGACCCCCTCCCTGTTGCTCCCCTCACCCTTAGTAGAGGGAGACTTAGGACAGACACCTCCACAGCTGCCAGACTTCAGCCACTGCTCCAGCAGCTAACAATAGCTCTGGGCAAAGCCCCACTTGGGGCTGGGCCAACTCTCCAGCCAAGATTCAGCTACCCAGGCCTGAGAAAGGGAGGGCACATCCATCCCAACCATGAAAGCTCTAAGAGCAAAAGACACAGGACTTCTACAGGAGGACCTGTTTGTTTGTCCAGGTGTCTGGCTCAGGGTGGACTGGCTCTACCAGGAGGCTTTTTGTGGTTAAGGAAGCCAGGTTCCTTTCCTTTAAAGCTTATAGAACATTTAGAATTTCCAGAACCCTGAAGATGAGGCAGTTACCTTTGGCATAGAGGAGAAGGAGGGCAACTTGAGTCAAGAAGCGAGACATAAACCTGTACTCTAGAACAGAGATAAGGGGGTGGGGGTATCCTGAAGCAGAAAACCATCAGCCCCACCAGATTCTCCCAGTTCAGAGGAGTCTTGGAACAGCACCCCTAAACTTTCTGTCAACCCCATAGTGTCAGAAGTCTCTTCTGTCAGAACAAAGATTAAATCTCCACCCCAGGACTCTGCTAAGTCAAGTAATTGGGCAGTCAGAATTTATGTGCATATTTTTCAAGGCTAATTCCATGAATCTCAGGGCCACAGAGATGCTGAACGGGGAGAGTTGGTAAAAGGCCCATGGAAGCTATCCACCCATTTACCCAGAGGGCGCCCATCTCCTTTCCTCTCTCCTGCACAAGCACAGCACCCTCACCTTCAGAAGTCCTAGGTTCAGGGCTGCCAGGAAGGTCAGAAGGATAAGGGGTCTAAAAGTTAAGTTCTTTGGGTCTAACTCCCCCCACCCCCATATCCACAAGCCTCCTAGCCAGTATGTGTCTGGGAGTGCTACATGCTCTGGTTGCATTGGCTGAGCCAGTTAAACCGGTCTTGCTTTTTCTAAGTAAAGAAAAAAAATCTGGCAGGCAGCTACTGGAGGCCTTCCAACCTTCTGCTCAGGCCAGCCCTTATAATAAGAAAAATACTACTTTCTATCTGCCTCATTTAGGAAGTTTCTACTTTTTTTCTTTGATGGTTAACTAAATTTCAACTTATTCAACCATTACACATTTTCTAAAATTTTCTCCAATTGGTGCCAGCAATTGTGAAAGGTATGTGTGTGTGTGCACACGTGCATGTGTATGCACACATGCACAGGGACCAAAAGTTACAGTGACTGTTTTTTTAATGGTGCTGGAATTGAGCCCCTTGGACATTCTAGGCAGGTTCTCTACTATGAGCTACATCCTTAGCCTTCAAGTGACTGACTTCACAAGGAAACAGAACCTCCCCAACATCTGAGTAGGCTTCACCTTGTCCTCTTTCCAGAGTCTGAGAGCTCATACCTCAGAGACTTCATTAACTTTCCTTCAGGCCTTTGTTAAGGTTTTTTTTTCCCCCCCTTAAAGTACAAAAGTAATGTGAAGCCCACGATGTTGGAATCTTGAGGAATTGTGGGTAGAACATGTTACTAACAAAATCAAAACAAACCCCGATTACCTTTATAATAACAATAAAAAATAAAAAGGAGAAGACTCAAAAACCAAAATAAACCTAAAGCTCCTGACTTGGAAGCTTTGGCCTGTGACCCAGAGGGTCTTGTGCTCTATCTGAACTAGAACAGACCCTGGATTTGCCTGGAAGACTCCACTCCACAGGAGTGTATCCTCCTACCAGCTGGCAAATGCTGCCCTGTTACTAGGAAGGTTTAGGTGTCTTTAGACAAAAATGAAAACTGGTTATGAGGAGTTCACACCACCAAAGCCTCCTTTCCATATGAATCATGTGAACAGAGGGGCCAGACATTGATTCTAAAGGCACTTTAAGACAAACTTCACCCACAACAAAACTGGAGATGAGTAGCCTCTCTGCCTCTGGTGGTAAAGACTGGCCTTTGAAGCTGGGTGCCAGTGGCTCATGCCTATAATCCTAGCTTCTCAGGAGGCTGAGATCTGAGGATTGTGGCTCAAAGCTAGCCCAGGCAGGAAACTCCATGAGACTCATATCTTCAAGAAACTACTCAAAAAAGCTGGAAGTAGTGCTGTGGCTCAAGTGGCAGAGCACCTGCCTTGAGCAAAAGAAGCTCTGAGACAGTGCCCAGGCCCAGAGTTCAAGCCCCAGGACAGGCAAAAACAAAAAATAAAAGAAAAACCCAAGACTGGCCTTTGCTAGAACCTAGAACACCCCACCCCTTTTCAAGCAGAGGTTGAGGGGAAAATGAGAAACAATTCAACAATAGTAATGGCTGTATCTCAGATAGCCAGCCTGCCCTTCCTCTACAGGACCCTCACCCGGCCTGCTGGTAGGGAGGATCAGCAGCTCCAGACACACAAGTGTTGGTACGGAAGAGGACCCGGGGACACTTTGGGCTGTCATGGGAAGTTCTCTGGGAAAAGAGCTGGAGACCTTCACCTTTCCCATTCTGTATATCGGTGTGGGTGACTCCTGGCCCAGGGTGGCCCTGAGGTTACTTTGTCCCCCACAGCAGCTCCTGTAAATTTCTCTCCGATGACTCCAAGAGCTAAGTTCTCTCAGGCCGAGTCCCGTCTGAAGCTCCTTTGTGCTCTTATGACAGCGAAGGCAGTGTCTACAGAGAGCTCTCCCCAGCAACCCAGAGGACAAAAAGGGCCTCATAAAGTCTCAACACATTGAGGGCTGAAGTGAATACAGCATTGGAGGCTATGAGACACCAGGGAGACTTCTCTCTCTCCATGGTCCCAAGAAGAGATGGTCAGTGGGGACAATGATCATGTGATCCCCAGGGTCAGGTAACAGCAAGTCCAGAGGCCTGGCAGCCATCAATCCCCACCCCCCCCCCCCCCACACACACCACGGGAAAAGAGAAAAGGCTGCCTTCTGGGGAGGAAAGGAGATTCTGGACACCAGGTAGGATGTAACAGGAAAAGCATCACTGGAATACAGACAGGGCCATGTGAGCCCTATAGCTGCCCAACCTGAGCAAAGGTTATCAGACAGTATGTACCAGTATAAGTAGGTAGTTGACTTCTGGCAACTAGAATCTTTTAGCCAAGAAAGTAAGGAAGGGATTCAAAAATATGAAAGGAGCATCTCTAGTCTAAAACACTTCAAAATCAACTATTTTTTTTTGGTGTTGGAGATCAAATCCAGGGTCTTACACACACTACATAAGCACTATACTACTAAGCTATGTTTCTGGCCCCTGAAATTATTATTTTTTTGGGGGGGTCCGGTCATGGGGCCTGAACTCGGGGCCTGGGCGCTGTCCCTCAACTCTTCAGCTCAAGGCTAGGGCTCTACCACTTGAGCCATAGCGCCACTTCCGGCTTTTTTCTTTTTGCTTATGTGGTGCTGAGGAATCGAACCCAGGGCCTCAGGCATGCAAGGCAAGCGCTCTACCTCACTGAGCCACCTTCCCAGCCCCCCTGAAATTTTTTGAGTGGTAACATGACATTCAAAGAGTGTCAGATTTTGGATTTTCAATTCTAGAATTAGATGCTTATCTGGTAATACCTATGTGAATGTTCTACAATCATTACACCTCTGGTTCCAAGCATTTCAGATACGGGATACTTAATCTGTAGTAGGGTATGTTTTTAAGAGAACCAAGAGGATCAGACTTGTCAAATCCCAGGATCATCCTGGAATCAGAAATCTTCCTAGTCTGTGTGTGGAAAGGACACATACAATGTCATGAGAGTGTCCCCCAGGAAGTCTATCATAAGATGGGGGCAGGAAATAAGTCCTCAGTCTCTTGGAAGTCTTTTCCTAGGTCCCACTCTGACTTTAATTCAAGAAGCTGGGCCTGTACTGGGGGCAGGAGAGCACCCCCTCTGATCCATAGCCTGTTCTTTTAGAAGATGCAGTTCTTTGACAAATGTAGCTTGAAGTTTAAACATCTAAGAACCTAAGAATGGGAAACTAGTGACCCCAGCAGCCTACTGATGCCTTGCCTGACCTAGGACAGCTGTCCCTTCATAAGCACTGACTGCCAGGCTCTAAAAGGTTTTATCCATAGGGATTGCCATTCCCACTTTGTGGATCAGAAAACAGGCTCTACTAAGGTTAGTAACTTGTCTAAGATTATAGTCAATGAGTGGTAGAGGAAGGTTTTGAACTTAGATCAGTGGACTCGTAAATCCTTGCTCAAAGGACACCAGTTAGAGGCTGGGAATGTGGCTTAGTAGTGCTTGCCTAGCATGCATGAAGCTCTGGGTTTGATTCCTCAGTCATAAGTGGCGCTATGACTCAAGTGGTAGCCTTGAGCTAATGAAGCTCAGGGACAGTGCCTAGGCCCTGAGTTCAAGCCCCAGAACTGGCACAAAAAAAAAAAGGTAGATGCTGACATTCATTTTCTCCTCAGAGACACCATATTAGGGGGTCTGAGTGTCACAAAATCCCCAGGCCCTACCCTCTGCTGTAGTCAAGGCTCAGGTCTGAGGCAGCCTCCAGTCCCTAGTCCCTAAAGGGTAAGACGGACTGAACTCCATCCCTCGAATTCTGTCATGGAATTGTAGAGCAAAGAGGGTCTGTAGTGGTGTGGGAGAAGGTACTTCCTCCTGGACCCCTCTGCCAGCTCACAGGGTTATTCTCGCTATCTTGGGCCTACTGTAGTAGCAGATGAGGCAATGGGCACCTCCAAACTATAGTCCATGAAATGGACTGTAGGAGGGGTTTGGGCAAGGGACTCAGTAGCAGAGAGAATTCCCATTTCTGTGGACATGATCCTTGGTCCACGTCTCTGCTAATTCTGACTTGTGCTCCTCAGAATAGCTCCCAGGATCCCTGGAATAGCGGGTTCCTTCGCACTACACAGACACTTCTGATGGAAGGTGGCTGATACTGTAGTACCCTGTCCTGCCCCCAGGTGAAGGGTCGTGCCCCCCCCCCCCCCGCTGGTTCCCTTGACTGATACAGGAGGCTGGTGAGGCCCAGCCCTTACCATTGTAGGAGAGGCGAGGTTTGCTCAGACACATTATAAAGTGCATTTCCATCTCATCAGAAGCCACAGACTTGGAGCAAATGGGGCACTTGAAACCTGAAAGAGAGGAAAACGGTAAATATCTTCTCCAAATCCAAATATCCACCATAAATATCGACCCACTCTTTGATGACCATGTGTGGAGTCAGCCACTGTACACAATGGCAACGTGAACGGACCTAGACCTGACTTCTCTTCATAAGTCCTTGAGGCTTTGTTTGCATTTGGGGGACAGCTTTCACTAAGGCTTTCCTTGCCACATACCCCCGATAACCCCTTTAGAGGGCACTGATACCTGACATGAGTTTTTCAGTCCTGAGGCTTGAACTCAGGGCCTGTGCACTATCCTTAAGCTCTTTTTTCCCCCCCTCAAGGCCAGAGTTCTACCACTTGAGCCACAGCTCTACTTCCAGCTGCTTTGGTAGTTGATTAGAGACAAGAGTCTCATCCACCAAACCAGGAAGTACCTTCATCCCTCACCCAAGGGCTATGGAAGCTGTCTTTGAGAAGTGTTAAGAGCAGTTGGTGGCCCTCCAGAGTGCTCCCAAAAGTCACTACGTGAAACAGCTGATTCAAGGTGCCAGGTAAACAGAACACAGGGTCTCATGATCTGCCATTTTATCCCCCAAAAGGTTTGGACTCATGTACCCAAAGAGCTTCATCAGCACTGTATCGGGACTAGTGAGTCTGAGTGAAAAATTTCTGAGTTGAAATCTATTAAGCAAACCTAATCCCTTGATATATTAAAAAATATATTTGCATATATATATATAAACACAAAATGAACTAGTATCAATTTTTTCCATTTTGTTTTTATTGAGATGATTTTTCAAATAAATCAATTCTTTTCCATATAAAGTCTACCCAAAAGATCTATTGGCTGTTAAAAAGTTATTGATTTGTCTGTATCACTTTGTACATATCACAGCTGCTTTCTCTTGTGGCAATGATTTTTACCTTCCTGGTCTGTACTTCCTAACATCCAACGACTGCTGAGCAGATTTCACTCTTTAAATTGTCCGTCAAGTTTTCTAGACACAGTTTTATTTGACAATAGTAATGATGGTCCATAACATTTCTTATGGAACAGATAAATGGCCAAGTGTTCAGGGGCCACTGGTGCCACTCTGGGTACAGAAGCATTCACACCTTCCCCAGTATCTCGCATGTGGCTGCCTGCTAATCTGTATGGAAAGCTGTGGCTGGATGACTTAAAGTCTTTAAATTCTTTTTCTCAATGATATTGCTTTAAACTATAGGGCAAACACATAAGACATAGGACCTGTTTAAAGACAGATGCTCTATGGCATTGTCCCCACTCCCTCCTACTCCTTTCCTGAAAGATTCTTGGCACTCTGAACATCCCAACTGGAAAGTCTTAGAAATGTCCCAACTCTGGAAACCAGGAAATCAAAACCTTTTTTTTTTTTTTTTTTTTTTTGCCAGTCTTGGGGCTTGAACTCAGGGCCTGGGCACTGTCCCTGAGCTTCTTTTGCTCAAGGCTAACACTATGCCACTTCAGCCACAGTACTACTTCCAGCTTTTTCTGTTTACTGAGGAATCGAACCCAGGGCTTCATGCGTACTAGGCAAGCACTCAACCACTAAGCTACATTCTCAGCCCAGGAAGCCCAAACTTTGAGAAAAGGCCTTTGTAACAAGTCTGTCAGTAACGAAACCAGAAGACTGCAAAGAAACTTGAGGATGAGGTGGGGTGTTCTATCTTTGACTGTCTGGCATAACTGGATCTAAAATTCACCAGTCTGATTATTTTCTAGCTCAGTTTAGAAATGTACAGATCCAGTGCCACACAAGATGGAGAGATGAAAAATGAAGTTGCTCTTGGAAGAATGAAGTTGCTCTTGGGTCTAACCTAAGTCCCTGTGCATTCACACCATTTTTCCTTTCTTATACTCAACTCAAGGGCTGGGCTGTAGCAGTACAGATAGGTGTTCAGCTCCAGCTCAAGCATGTTTTGTTCCCTGTAAGATATTCAGGTAATCTGTTACCAGAAAAAGCCTTCCACTTTTTGTGCTGTGTGTGTACCTTTCCTGATAACTCAGAACAAATTCAAGGTTATCCCTATAATAGCACCATTCACTCCCTTGAATTCCCAGGGGATTCCTTGAGTGCAGAAGGGGTTGAGTTACAGCTCAGGTGCTGGCAAGTAGGCCACCCAAAAGGAGGTCTAGAAAGGAAATGTCACCGCAGGGTACTAGTGGCTCACAACTGTAATTCTGGCTACTCAGGAGGCTGAGATCTGAGGATTGTGGTTTGAAACCAGCCCAGCCCGAAAAGTCTAAGAGATTATTAATTACAGAAAATGCTGAAGGCTCAAATGACAAAACACTATCACTGAACAACAGAAGGTCAAGTCCTGAGTTCAAGCTTTAGGACTAGCGTGCATCCGTGCGCGCATCCAGGCCTGGCCCAGAATTTCCCAGCTCCCAGACTAAAGACCTTTTCATGAGAGAAGAAAAAGTTGGCTCTGAGAAAGAGCTGTTACCTCTGGAGAGGAAACAGCACCATGGCAGTGGAGAGCTGCATTTGAACTGAAGTAGGGTCAGTGACTCTGGTTGCCTTTGTTTTGCACTCCTTTGTAAAATCTCACACAAAATAATTCAGGGGCCATTTATTAAGTGAATGAGAAATGGCAAGATGATGGCAGGATGTTACCCACCCCTGCACCACAGGTTCCTCACTTGAAATGGGAGCGGGGAGGAAGAGGGAGAATTAACCTTACTCTTTCTTGCAAAGGTTACATGAGATAAGAAACATGAAAGCACTTTTTTCCTGGTCGGTCGTGGGGATTGAACTCTGGGCCTGGGTGCTATTCCTCAGCTCTTCAGCTCAAGGCTAGTGCTCTACCATTTGAGCTACAGCACCACTTCCAGTTTTCTGGTGGTTAATTGGAGGTAAGAGTCTTATGGACTTTCTAGACCAGGCTGGCTTTGAACCATGATCCTCAGATCTCAGCCTCCTGAGTAGCTAGGATTACAGGCATGAGCTACCGGTGCCTGCTGAAAGCACTCTTGAAATGAAGGGAACTGAATAAAGTGGTAGCATACTCATCGAGTTTGGGAGTAGTCACCGGGGAGGAAGGAACACAAGGGGTACAGGAAGGACTTAAGTGGACAAAAGATTAGGGGGATACACTGATAGGACTGTGAGCATGAGCACATCAGTCTCAGGCCATGCAAATTGTGTTGGGGGTAGCCAGCAGCCATAGTTGCTGGAATCCATGCTGTTTCTTTGAACATGGTGCATGACTAACTGCATGGCTAGAAGCATGGCAAGCATTTCCTCTTGCCAATGATAATAAAAGATAGTTTGCATTTACGGACTCATTTGTATGGGCAGCCACTGTGTTTACACACCTTCTCAATGATCACAATATAAATACAAGGTAGGAATTATCATAAGCATTATAAAGACACTAAGCCCTCAAAAGCTCAGGTAAGTTGTTTAAGTTAAGGCAGCTAAGGGAGCCAGAGATAGCACAGGACATCAGGGAACCTGAACCATGTGCTACCAGCTGACAAGCACTGGAAGCACATGGCAAAAAGATCACACATACAGGTCTTTTAAAAATACATATATTTGGGGCTGGGAAGGTGGCTCAGTGGTAGAGTGCTTACCTTTCATGCATGACGCCCTGGGTTCAATTCCTTAGCACCACATAAGCAGTAAAAGCAGAAAGTGGCATTGTAGCTCAAATGGTAGAGCACTAGCCTTGAGCTGAAGAGCTGAGGGACAGTACCCAGGCTCAGAGTTCAGGCCCATGACCGACAAAAACAAGAAACAACCAAAAACATATATTTGCTGGTTCATGCCTGTTATCCAAGCTGTTTAGGAGGCAGAGTCCTGAACATCCAGGTTCAAAGCTAGCCCAGGCAAGAAAGTCCATGAAACTCTTACCTCCAATTAACCGTCAAATAACACTTGAAGTAGAGCTGTGGCTCAAGTGGAAGGGTGCTAGTCTTAAGCAAAAAGCAAAGAGACAGTGCCCAGGCTAAGTTCAAACCCCAGGACTGGCATATGCACACTCATGTACACACATACACACACATATACAAAACTCATTTCAAAACTTTTATCTTGTCCCAGCATTTCTTCCACAGAACCCATGTTTCTAGATAATGCCATAGGAAACAAAGGATAGTTTTCTTCAACTTAAGCAAGCAACAAGAGTTCTACAGCACTAGTTATAAGGTGCTGAGTTTGCCAATGACCTTTAAATGGAAAATAAAGAGCAAGAGGTAAGATGCCCCCACCTTTCCTGAAAGGTCTTCCGATGATCAGGAAGGATTCTATTACTCTACTGTCCCCATCTTTTCTTGAAATTGTTCAGTCTCTATTGAGCATCAAAAGCCCTAAGGAATTATAAATACTATGATATTTATGAACTGCCTGAAGGTTAACATTTCTAGGGAATTTTATTTCCAGTTTGGAAAGAAGTTTGAACCAAATAAAAGTCAGCTCTGCAAACAAGATAAACCAAAGGTCTGCAGAATCATCCTGACCACATGATTTCCTCAGAGGCCTCAGCAGTACTTGAGCAGAGTAGGTAAGAGAAGCATGATTTTCTTTCCAGAGAGAGCCACAGGTGGATTTCTCAAGACTCTCCCCAACTGCATCTGAGGCCAGATTCTGCCCCACATACCCACAGGTAGGGGGAGCAGTCACCTGTGCTCTTGGGATTTTCCTCAGTCCCTTCTCTTGTTGTTGGTACAGCTGTTTCTACAGCCAGAGCCTAGCTGCTTCCTGGCTTCTAATAAGAACCTTGCTTAAGTGGAGAATCCTTTGTTATTCAGCCGCCCACCAGAGACCAGAGAAGACAAGACAAGCCTGCACCCACTACCAGTGACACCTTTCAGGTCCAGGTCAAAGAGGACCACTCACAAGGTCAGGAAGGTGGGGGCAATCGAGTTATAAGAACCCTCCCAATCCACTACACCATTTATCAATGTAAGTTAAGAGTTTTCATACTCTGGGGACAGATGCATGCCTCAATTGCTAAAACTGCAAGACTTCTCCTTTAAGACCTGATTTCCTGGGCAGGACCATGTACAAGCTTCCTGTTGCTCCAGTTTCTCTCCTGGCTCTCCCTTTCCCTCCCTCCCAATGCTAATGTGCGCTATTTTAACGGCTGCCCCAGTTCTGCTGTCTCTGGGATCACCTAAAGGTGGAGGAATCAAAAGAAGTAACCAGGTAAAGGGAACCTCCCACCTAGGTGGGGCCTCCAGTCTAGGGGGAGAAAAGTGATGTAGCCAGGAGTCTGGTGAGCACCACCGTGGTTCCATCCCTACCAGTCAGTTCCCAGTTGACTCAATGAATTTACTACATGGAATTTATTATAAATAGTCTTAAGAGTTAACAGAGTCCGACATTTCTGTGCTGCAGGTATCATAGTCTTCACTCACAAAGACACGGGTATATTCTGTCTACCTTATCTGACTCTCTCAACTAAAAATCAATATACAATTTACCAACTGCTAATCTAAGGTATGAGTCAGTGTCTCCTGGAGAATATTCTGGACCAGGTTAAAGTCTAGGAGCTCTGGTTTTTAACTTCTTTAAAACCTCTTTTTTGGACAAGGCCCCTGCAGTTCTATGACTGGGTGATAGGAATCATAGGTTATTTGGTTAAATACTTTTCTGGGTGTGTCTGTAAGGGTGTTTCCAGAAAAATTACCACCAGGATTAGTATTCCATACAAAGCACACTGCCCTCCCCAAAGTAGGTAGGCTAAGTGAGATTTCATTCTTCCTCTGGTGCTTGAACTCCGAGACTAGACTTCTCCTACCCTTGAAATAAGAAAAATGCTATTATCAATCCTAATCAGGCTTTCACTCGGACTGTGGTTAATATTTCGCTGGCTTTCCTATCACACATTGTGGGATTTCTCAGCCTCCATAATCACGTGTGTTAATTCCTTACAATCAACTACAACACATTTATATACATGCATGGAGTTTTGTTTCTTTTCTTTTTCTTTGTGGTGGTACTCTGGCTTGAACTCAGGTGCCTCTCATGGTCTTCACTACGCTTTTTCTCTCCCAGCTGGTGATCTACCACTTGAGTCATATCTTAGTCGGGAGTTTGTTTCTTTAAGAATTCTGACTAATATCTTTATACATTAAAACACCAAACAATAACATGTGAAAGACTGGCAATATCAAGGGTTGGTGAGAGTGCAGAACTGTAAAGTAACTCACATAATTTGGGAGAAGGTCAAGTTAGTTCCATATAAAACCATCATACCTAGCCTATGACCGAAGCAATTTCTCATCTATATATTTATCGCCACCCCCTTCAATGAAAACACATGTTTACAAGTAGACATTTACGAGACTGTTTATCATGGCTTTATTTATAGCAAGCAAAAATTGGCAACAGCCCAAATGTCCATTAACAGGGTGGACAAAGAAACTGGTACATTCATAGAATATAAAATCAATCAGCAGTAAAAGGCAATGAGCTAGGGACATGTGCAACATGGATGAACATTAAATGCATACCAAATGGACACAAAGAACACACTGCAGGATTCCAATTAGAGGAAGTCCTTGGAAAGGCAAAACAAATAGACTGTAGGAAAAATCAGAAAAGAGTCTCTAGGAGCTGGGATCGGAAGCACAAATTGACTAAGGAGGTGACGTGAGAACTTCCTAAGGTGATGAAAATGTTCTATATCTAGGCGATTGTTTAGATTATATATATGCATGTCTATGTGATATTCATCAAACAAAAACTTCAGAAGAGAGGCTTCACTGAACATCCTCACCAAGAAAAAACAACCTGGAAACAAATATTGAACTGCTGAAGCTTTTAAAGATAGCTGAGTTGAAACACACAAACTCTCTTGACTTTTGCGAATACTGGAAATTTTCTTAATGAAACACTGGACTGTGTCAAGATGTGAGCTTGTTGTGAAGACGTGGGCAGAAAGTAGGTGCTAGCTAATGTAAAAACAGTTGTCAGAGAGATCACACTTCGAATCCTTACATACACTGAAGTACCTTTCTTCTACTCAAAGCCATATAGATGCCTTGCTTTTTGCATTTCTTTTATCCTTAGGGGACCATAGATGAAATTTCACCATCTTCTAGATTCTTGGGGTAACATATAGGAAAACTGGGTTCAATGTGATTTATTTTTCTTTGTAAATGATTTACTTGTTTGGCACGAGAACCTGATATTTCTCTTCATTCTAAATGTTCAGAAATATCACCAGGATATGCTTAGAGATGACTTTTACCTTTCAGTATGCAGACTCAGGTCTTCTTCCTCTTTAGAGACATTTTATGTTTTGATATTTCTCCTAATGCTGTCATGATTGTTACCAATTATTTCTAGCTTTTCTTCTACTAGTATATAGTACAACTGTGCTTGCTTGCTCTTTGAAGTTAAGGATGGATTTGGGATTTGCTTTTAGCCAATTAAATGTGAGCAGAAGCCAGTGCTGTGAGTCACCAGGCTACACTTGCAATGCTGCAAGTGATTAGGGAAGCAAGTGGTGAGAAAAAGCTTTTGTTAGTTTGGATTCCTGAGTGACAACTGTCAAGAGTAGGCAGTCACCCCTGTAACATGGGGAAAATGCACTGAGTTAAGCTCTTGAGCTTTGGGGTGTTATTACTACATTATAACCTAGTCCTAGACTATCTTTGTCTGATACCTTCCCTCTAACTTTTTCTTCCTCTGGTACCCCAGCTCCTTATATTTCAAGTATCTCTTCTCCATAGCTTCTCTTAGCATTCTGTGTGTGTGTGTGTGCGTGTGTGCAAGCATGCGTACACACACACATTGATCCTGGGGCCTGAGTGCTATCCCTTAGCTTTTTCATTCAAGGCTACTACTTGAATCAAAGCTCCACTTCCAGCTCTTTACTGCTTAATTGGAGATAAGTCTCAGACTTTCCTGCCTGGGCTAGCTTTGAATTGCAACCCTCAGACCTCAGCCTCTTGAGTAGGTAGAATTATAGGCATCAGCCACCAGCACCTACCTGGCTCTGGAGTAACTCTCTCTGGGCCCTGCCTGCCTGCCTGTCCTCTGCTTAACTCAAAAGAAGTAAATAGGGCTGGGAAGGTGGCTCCGTGGTAGAGCGCTTGCCTTGCATGCCTGAGCCCTGGGTTTGATTCCTCAGCACCACATAAGCAAAAAGAAAAAAGCCGGAAGTAGCGCTGTGGCTCAAGTGGTAGAGCGCTAGCCTTGAGCTGAAGAGCTGAGGGACAGCGCCCAGGCCCAGAGTTCAGGCCCCAGGACCGGACCCAAAAAGAAAAAAAAAAAGAAGTAAATAGTTGGCATTGGGAATCAAAGAGATAGACATGTGTTCTAGCCACTATCATCTCAAAATTTCATCTGCTTCAGTGTTCTGCTTTTTCAGTATACATACTTCCTTGGAGCAACAATAATTCACATTTTTAATGTCTGTGTTCCATATTGATAATCTAACATACTGTGTTTAGTTATTTTCTTCCTTTGGGGGTTGGGATTCCAAATTTTTATCTACTATGCAGAATCTTTCAGGAGCAATCTCCATTCTCTATAAACAAACTAGATTCCACCCCCGACCTATTTTTGCTGTTTGTGGATCCTGTACTGCCTGGTCTGAAAGAATCGATCCTGACTCCAGGAGCCAATCCTGGAGTCAGAAAAACAAAACAAAAAAAGTATTGTCATTCTAGTAGACTTGCACATGTTATGTAGTAGAGTAGTATCTGTGTAGTGCTCTGTCTAGCCTAGAAATGCTTTAAAGCCCAAAGATGAATTCACAAATGGGTACGGTCATATAAAATGTGGGGTGACCCTCTTACTGGCTGCATCAATACTGCTTGAATCAGTGAGCCTTGATGGTAAATCTGTTTATTCAGGGAAATTTCCAGTATCTTCACATAAAAAGTGAAAAACTATCTCTGGACTCTAAAATGCCATCACTTGTAAGAAGCACCATTATGAACCTTCATTATGAACCTTAGAGAAAGGAGGGAAATACCTACTAATAATAACTTTAAGATGTGATTGTGTGCAGCACATCCTATTTTGTGTTAGTTTGTGTGCCAGTCCAGGGCCTGGGCAAGGTCCCTGAGCTTTTGTGCTCAATCTTGGTGCTCTACAACTTGAGCCACAGTCCCATTTCTGGCTTTTTTAGTGGCTAATTAATTGGAGATAAGAAGGCACATGGACTTTTCCTGCCTAGGCTGGCTTCAAACCATGATCCTCAAGATCACAGCCTCCTGAGTAGTTAGGATTACAGGTATGAGCCACCAGTGCCCATTTGCATCCAGATTTTTGAGCTGTTAAATTCTAAGATGCGTATGGCTTAGAACCAATGAATATATGAAAAACACATACTTGGGGCTGGGAAGGTGGCTCAGTGGTAGAGTGCTTGCCTTGCATGCCAGAGGCCCTGGGTTCAATTCCTCAGCACCACATAAGCAAAAAGAAAAAAGCCAGAAGTGGCGCTATGGCTCAAGTGGTAGAGTGCTAGCCTTGAGCTGAAGAGCTGAGGGATAGCACCCAGGCCCAGAATTCAGGCCCCACGACCGGACCCAAAAAAAAAAAAAAGAAAAACACATACTTGAGCAGACTCAATCACATGCCCAATAAAGTTATTCCTGTTTATTTGCTGTAAACCAGAACAGGCTCGATGGGAGCTGCTTCAGCTGGGAACAAAGGGAAGGAATACACCCTTCATGTGCACTGAAGAGTCCCATTACTCAAACCTGCCCTGCTGCATGGCAAGTCCAGGCTGCAAGTCCAGCATTCCAGCAGTGTGAAGAACAAGAAAAGCATCTGTCAGCAGCAGGAGCTCAAGCAACTCATTGGTAATTTTCGTTTTGACATTCTAACCCATTTCTTCCAGGGACAAGGGGTTCCTTAGGAGGGAGAGAATGAGAGGTAGGGACAAGGGCAGGATGATCTGATGGCATGAGCCTAAGCAGGTTTAAGAAGATGGAAATGATTAAAAAAGAAGAAGAAGAAAAGAAAAGTGAGAGAAGGGGTGGGTTAGGAACAATGGGTGACAATGTTGTCAGACACTTTGTACTCATATACTGTTTTGTAGAATGGGAACTTCTTTGTGCAACCACTTAAAGATAATTTAAAAAATTTTAGAAAAGAAGGTGGAAGTGTGTCAATCAAGTTCCCAATGTTGATTTATAGTTCCTTGTCACCTGGCTACCATGATCAGGCAGGTTTAGGGGTTTCCAACTACCACCAAAAAGTATGTTGTAAAGTCTTCAGGGGGAACAGTTGACTTGCGTTTTGGAGGTATCTTATTTAAAGAATAGAACATCTGTTAAAGGAGAAAGACTGTATGCAAATCTCCAGCCAGAATTTCTTCTAGTTCTTAGCCATTAGGGATTACCTACAGATAGGCAATCAGGATAGACATGCGTGGCCAGAAGTGCTCAGTTATTCAGCTGGATACCACATTCTTCTCTCACCTGACCGTCCCACCTCCCACGTCAGTCCCCAACATACCACACACCTATGCTCTTTGGACCCCATAACTCACAACTCACAAGTGCTGGTGTCTGGGCCATGTCTGAGAATCCTCTTAAGAATGAGCTCAATTCCCCAGCGTATGCCATATAAAATCAGCAGCAAAGAGTAGGGCCAATGGCTAGCTCATCTCAAAAAATTAAAACAAAGTACCCAAGGCAACAATAAAAACTGGTCTCTGAGCAAAAAATGCAGTTATCAGATCTGTAATATCTGTAGACTGTTTCTTCATTACAATAGAAAGCAGTATCATTTCTCCCAGTTGGGAGGGTGGGGCAAATGCTGGAGCAGAATACCCACCTTGCAGGTTGAGCCTCATTCGTAGCAGGTTCCCCCCAAGAGAATTCCCCAAAGAAACAGGATTGGCTTAGGAATTGCCCTGCAGTACACTTGCTTCTCCACTGTATATAAAATGTATTCCAAGTCCTTGGATCTTTATTAATATAGTTAAAAAACCTAATCTTTATGTAGACCTTTTTTTTATATTGTGCACGCATGCGCACACATGCAGGTGTGTATGTCAGTTTGGAGGAACAAAGGAGCATTAGAAAAGAAAAGGGACAAAGACAACTACATAGAACTACTAGTTCATTTGTGAGTTCCCACTAGCTGATTGGAATTTTTCACTGATGAAAAAGAATATGCTTGAATACTTTATTAGATTATGTTAAGCATAGTATCTGATTCACTAGCAATTGGACAACTGCACTCATATTCAAGCAACTGCTCTTATGGAATAAAACGATTGGCCTGTATGTTACAACTAAACAAAGATTAATGTCAAAGATTAATGCCGGCCTTTATGTCTCTGGAGGTCCACAGCTCCCACTATATACAATCCCAGGTTGCAGAGCACATGCTGCAATATTAATTTCACAGAAACTATCAGCTCAAGCTTGGGCCCTGGCACACAGCAACACTGCAGGTTTGGCTTTGTGCTTGGATCTAGACTGGCCTCTTCTACATCAGAGCAACCTCTGCACAGTTGTACCTCCAACACTGAAGTAGAGGCAAGAACTCAGATGACACAGTCCTGTAGGACACAACTGTGGCCTGAAATGGCATCTAAAAAAGAAGAAGAAGAAGAAGCCAAAAAAAGAGTAGTCTGGAGTTGCTTTCAAAGCTCAACAGCAGGGCAGCGATCAACCTATCAAAGGGAACTATGCGGAAGCAAAAAGGCCCCCATGCTTCAGCCTTGCTTTTCTGTCACCTACAACTAAGATGATCACTGAGAAAAAAATGCAAAGACCCTATAGAGCTACAAGGTACTGACTCAAAGGTCCAAAGGAATTTCCTGGAGACTCTCTGTACACAAAGCACAAAGAAGAAGGATCATGAACTCTATGCTCCCAAAATAGTGCATAGGCTCTACTAAGGTGAAGTATACTGCTTTATTGCTTTCCCCCCACTCTGGCTCAGATGACATGAATCTAGTAGGTAAAAATGGGAGCAAGGAGGGTGGAAAGCTAACATGGAAGCAGGACCCTGAGGTCACCTTGAAAGTTTTTAAATGATCCAAGGTCAAGGGATTCTGAATGATAAGTAATCTGCTCAGAAAGCACAATGTTTGTGATATGAGTGACATCAATTAAGCATTTGTCAGTAGACAAAACATTAAGCCAAAGTAGCCTCTGTACTGGACCTTACAAGCACATGCTTATGAAGTAAGAGAACTACATATGCTTGAAATGTCTTCCCCGCATTCACACGAAGACTAGTTTTACATTGATTTTGATATTTCCCTATTTCAAGTCAGCACATAAACTTCTCAGAATATTGGCTTAAAGAACATAAATATCAACAAATGCCACTTACTGAAATGCATGGAAACAATTTAAAACATAAGTATCCAGATAGAACACTATGGCACACAAATGAGTTCAGAATTCTAGTGTTCAAGTGCTGTCTCTCTGGTCATGAATAATAAAGCCAAAGGACAGTCACTCACTTCACCATCCTGACCTTCCATTTTGTCCTCTGTAAAACAGGAATATTTTTTACCAACCTAACCATGAAATTAGACCATGTGTATACATAGCTAAACCAATGTGTGATAGGCAGAATAAAGCCCTCCTTCCAAACTGTCCATATCCCAATATCCAAAATCTATACATGTCTCCTTACATAGAAAAAAGGACTATGCAGATAAATTAAAAAAATTTTTTTGGTCGGTCGTGGGGCCTGAACGCTGGGCCTGGGCGCTGTCCCTCAGCTCTTCAGCTGAAGGCTAGCGCTCTACCACTTGAGAGTCAGCCCAGCCCCACTTCCGGCTTTTTCTGCTTGTGTGGTGCTGAAGAATCAAACCCAGGGCCTCATGCATGTAAGGTAAGCACTCTACCACTGAGCCACCTTCCCAACCCCAATTAAAACTCTTAAAACGGGAGGAGAATCTCTCTCTCTCTCTTGTATCCACCTACTTACCTATCTACCTAGCATCTAGAATGGTCTCAGGTTGTGATCCTCCCAATCTTAGCTTCCCGAGTAGCTAGATTTACGCATATGGACCACTGTACCTATTTTAGGCTTTTTATCTCCAAAATGTAAGAAAACATATGTGCTGTTGAATTTGTGGTCATTTTTTACAGCAACAATAGAAAAAACTAACACAAAGTGTTACAGGAAATACAATTATTCTTTCAAAGGACCAGAGTTAAAAAGGAGGAATAGTTGAGGTTCCTCGGTCCTGTTAATAATTATGAACCAAGGTATCTTGGTCAGTTTGGGCTGCAGATAGATTGTTTTAAAAACATTTTCATCTTACAGCCTGGAGGTAGAGAAGTCTAAGACCAAAATGCAGGCAAATGTGGTATCTTCTTTCTGATTTGCAGACTGTAAGGTCCGCTCCTGGATGGCTAGCAGACTCCACTCTCCTCGCAGCAAAGTATCCACCCAGTACCTGCGTTACCTAGGCAACTGGGACACCTGGAAGAGGTCACATCTGCATCCGCTGAGGTCACATCTGAATTTGATTTGGCCACACCTTTCTCCGCCCATACCCTAAATAAGGGCTAGCCCAGGCCCAGACTTGCTCTCTCTGTTCCTCTCTGCTCTCTCTCTGCTCTTTTCTAGCTCTCTCTGCTCTCTCTCTGTTCTCTCTGCTCTTTTCTAGCTCTTTCCTCTCTTTCCCAGCTCTCTCTCATTCCCAGGCCTTTCCCAGCCACGTGGAGTGCCAACCTTGCCTGGTCCCAGCAGGTCTACTGAATAAACCTACCCCTTACCTGAATACCACGTGAGTGCTGGTGCTGTTCTTACTCGGCTATCTCTTTAAAAACCTAACACAGACAACTGCCTTCCTGCTGTGTCCTTAATCGGTGCAAAGTGCTATCATTTCTTCTTTTTTTTTTTTATCATTTCTTCTTTTGAGGGCACAATCCATTATGGGTACTCCACCATAACCAGAATATCTAAAGCCAATTACCTCCCAAAGGTCCCACTGGGGATCAAGGCTGTGACGTGAGTTAGAGGTGGGGCACAAACAGTCAATCACTCAGGGCATGCACCACTAGAAACTGTAGCTAGTAACCACATTCAGGTAGGATAAACAACTCAGTCAGTCTGTCCATTAATACTTATTCTACCTATTAAGTGATAATGAAATATGTCTAAACATTAAATATAACTTTTACTCTTGGTGAACTAATGAGCCATTAGGGAGGAGGAAACAAATAGCCAGAGAGCTTTCATTCTTTCTTGCTTTTCAAAGCCTTCAGCAGCTAACTAGTGATGCAATGAATACCAGGCTTCTTGACCTGGATCCTCCGGAGATGGACTCAGGATCAACCTCCAGAAATACTGTCAAGTTCTCAGTCACATATGTCTTTTTAGGGGTATGGGTCCACAGATTTAGATTGTCCAAAAGGTCTAGAGGCTTACAGTCCCAAAGTCCAGAACCAGTGTTATAATGAGAGGAAGATTATAGGTAGAAGATTAAAACACATTTTCCTTGACAGAAGAAGGAAGAACACTGAAACAGGTCTCTAGGGCCCTACTTTTCACAATTAAGGTCATTTAATACTTGCTAAAGCATGTAAGAGGGGCATTTACAAGATGTTCCATTAAACACATTGCCCTGTCTAAGGAATCAGTGCACATGAGCCATTCCCCACCTTACACCTATGCTCTCAATCTCACCTACACCTCTAGCCTCATTTACAATCAAGCACCCAAAGCACTGCTGTTCATCTTGCTTCTTTTCTTCCAGTCCCTCTTTAACCTATTCTAATCCTCCAAATCTCCTTCACCATTATTCATTGGTGACCTCTATATAATAGCATCCTAAATTTAATTTGGACTCAGGGCCTTGTAATTGCTAGGCAAGTGCTCTGCCATTTGAGCCACACTTACAAACCTTTAAAAAGAAAACCTTTTTTTTTTGTTATTGCCACCAAGCTATATCCCAGCCCTCACAAAACCTTTTTTGCTTTATTTCTCAAATAGTCTTGTATTTTTGGCTTAGGCTTGCCTTAGACCACTATTCTTCCACCTATGTCTCCCCCTAGCTGGGGTTACAGACAAACCACCATGCCTAAATTGCTGAGATGAAGGTTTTGCTAGTTTTTTGCCCACACTGGCCTTAAAACATGCTTCTCCCAATCGCTGCCTCCAGAGTAGCCAGGATTATAGCATGTCTGGCTAAAGTCACTCTTGAACACTCAGCAACATGTGAAAGATGACCCTTTTCCCCCGCCTGCCCACTCCCTACCAATGTCACACCTGCTTTTTGGCCTCTCTCTGATACTCGCTTAGTCAACCTATCTAGAAAATCCCCCACTCTCAACCCTCAGCTCCCACCCATCAGTTTTATTTTCCTCTTACCACTGCTGCACCTGCTGCCTGTTGCCCCCCAGAGCCTGGCATGTCTGAGGCTCTTGAAAACATGTTAGATGAATGAATATCATACTTGTGGAACTGTGGGGGAAAGGCTAGCGGTACAACTGGAGGGAGAAAACACATTAAGTCTATATCAGTCTGCTGTTTGAGTCCATTCCCTGAAGAGGCTGCCTGTTCTACCACTCAAGGTTTCAGCAACTGCCACACCCTGGTGAGGGTTAAGTAGGACAAGGGAAGCATGCTCAGAGTGGCAGTTAAGAATCCACTGTGGTCATGCTGCTTCCTGCCACCTGGGATTTTGATAAAGGGTACAGATAATCACATGTGCATGTGCCCAGACTGTGACCTCAGTGCCCCTGCCACCAGGCTGGGTTGTGGGTGTGAAGGGATCTGTTTTGGTTATCACCTGGGAAGGACTTGACAGTACTGGAGGGCAGGAAAAAGATCAGCCTCTGCCCCATTCTAAATCAAGTCACACTGGGCAGAAGAACCTGTAGTTTCTCATTCCTCCAGCAAACAATAGCAAGTGGGGCCTCTCCATCTACTGCTCCCCACCCCAGCCCACCGGAAGTGTCCCCAGTGCAGCCAGAAGAAGGGTGACCTGCGCTTTCTACCCAGGACACAGAATGGAAGGGAACCGCACAGCCATATCCTGGACAATGGAAACTTCTGAATGCTTTAGCAGCCTGATAAATTTCCTTTTTAAAACTCCCTTTTATTATGGTAATTTTCAAACAAATAAAATATAGGATTTAACAATAAAATCCCAGCCTTTTTCTCTCTTCTCTGAATGGTATCACTATAAAATTCTAGAGCCAGGCTGAAAGCTGGTATATCTGAAGCAACTGTTTAACATTTATGGGAAGACAAGTTATATGATCTTAGTCCTCAGGGAACATGGTCTTAGGAAGTTCACTGGTCTATACTCTACCCCACATCTAGGTTCCTTCCCAAAGAAAAACTCATCTAGGTCAATCAGAAGACAGTAAAAGACATTTGTCTCAGCATCATGTCAGGCAGTCCAAATGGTGAATGGGCAGATTCCAGATAGAGCATGTACACTATAAAACAATACAGTGGACCTAGTACACCTACCAGGAGCAGGCATAAGCAATGGACCACGTTATATACAGGAAAGAGGAACAGAGTTAAGTAAGAAAAACAAACAAATAAAAGAATTGGAAGTCACTTACTTAATTTAAAAATATATACACACAGGGGCTGGGAAAGTGACTCAATGGTAGACTGCTTGCCTTGCATGTCTGAAGCCCAGAAGTGGTGCTATGGCTCAGGTGGTAGAGCACTAGCCTTGAGCTGAAGAGCTGAGGGACAGCACCCAGGCCCAGAGTTTAGGCCCCATTACCAGCAAAAAAAAAAAAAAAAAAAAATGAAACGGAGAGCAGCCTGACAGAACACAATAGGATGCCATGAATAAAACAGTATTAACTCAATTCCATGTATTAGAGGGAGGTTCCAGAGGATAATGGGAATAGGAATAAAAGCTCATTGATAATAATAATAATTAAAAAAAACTGACAATTGTAAAAGAAGCCTGGCCTTGATTTCCATTTTTTTAATGCTTTTTTCCTTTTTAGAAATGTTGACAGGTTAGAGTAGCAAAACTCATAGAAGTGAAAGCGGTAAAGCAGGGATCTGATATGGTAGGGGCTTGGTAAGCCGCACAGATGGTTTATAAATCATTCCAGAAACATTGTACATTACACAATTCTGATGGCTTGTATTTTAGAAATCCCACTCTGGCCTAAGGAGTGGCTAGGAGGGCATGAAAGCTTATGGAATTGTTAAGTGTTTGCTGTGGCCATTCAGGCTATTGGTGTAAGAATGGAAAGAAGCAGGCCTCACTGCCCTGCCAACCTCTGGTAAACATCAAGGTCCCCTATGCTATTGGTTCTCTGGGCTGGCTGCCTAATGGGCCATCTGGTGGACTGCAAATCCAGAAGGGACATCTGGTCGACCTGACTCTGAACAATTATTTACCCTGATTACCAAGTGTTTTTAGCATCTCCTAATAATTGTGGTAGGCCCTGGCAGAAAAACAGATTTTAAAAAATCTTTAAAGGCTTTACTCTCTTGGACTTTGCTGATCATGGTCATACATGCCTCTAATGCCAACGTTCACTCTGGAGGCTGAAGCAGGAGGATCTCAAACTTAAGCCTTCCTGGGCTACACAGCGAGACATGTCTAAAAACAAAATATA